>NC_056664.1:131948690-132262565 GCF_018350195.1 Panthera tigris
TTTTGTTTTGTTTTTCCATTCTAATACCTATGTCTTTTAATTAGAGCATTTAGTCCATTTACATTCAAAGTGATTATTGAAAGATATGAATTTAGTGCCATTATGTTGCCTGTAGAGTTGATGTTTCTGGTGATTTCTCTGGTCATTTGTAGCCTTTGTTGCTTTGGTCTTTTTTTTTTTTTTTTTTTTTTTCTTCTCCACTCTAAGAGTACCCCTTAAAATTTCTTGCAGGGCTGGTTTAGTGGTCACAAACTCCTTTAGTTTTGTCTGGGAAAGCATCTCTCCTTCTATTCTAAATGACAGCCTTGCTAGATAAAGGATTCTTGGCTGCATATTTTTCCTATTCAGCACATGGAATATTTCCTGCCACTCCCTTCTGGCCTGCAAAGTTTCAACGGACAGGTTTGTTTCTGGCCTTATGTGTCCACCCTTGTAGGTTAAGGACCTTTTGTCCCTAGCTGCTGTCAGAATTCCCTCTGTATCTTTGTATTTTGCAAGTTTCACTGTGATATGTCATGGTGTTGACCTGTTGTTCTGTTTTGTTTTGTTTAAGGTGAGTCGTCTGTGCCTCTTGGACTTGGATGTCTGTTTCCTTCCCTAGATTAGGGAAGTTCTCAGCTAAGATTTGCTCAAATAAACCTGCCCTTTTTCTTGCTCTTCTTCTTCTGGGACTCCTATAATACAAATACTGTTTCACTCTGTGGAATAACTAAGTTCCCTAAGTCTCCCCTTGTGATCTAATAGTTTTCTTTCCCTCTTCCTTTCAGTATCATTATTTTCCATAATTTTATCACCTATCCTCTCCTCTGCTTCTTCAGTCCTCATCATGACTCTATAGAGTAGGTTTTGCGTCTCAGTTACAGCATTTTTCTTTCAGCCTGACTAGCTTTTAGGTCTTTGATCTCTGTAGCAAGGATTTCTCTTGTGTCTTCTGTGCTTTTTTCAGGCCCACTAGTAGTGTTATGACTGTTGTTCTAAATTCTTGTTCAGATATATTGCTTATCTCTGTTTTGAGTAAGTCCCTGGCTGTGATTTCTTCTCAGCATTTCTTTTGGGAAGAATTTCTCCATCTTGTCATTTTGGCTTAGTTTCTGTCTTTTGCATGTTTTGAAAGTATGTTATGTTACCTGTATCTGAGAGTAATGCTGTATTATAAAGGGGTCATATACTGTCCAGGGCCTAGCACTTCAGGAAGTTTTTCTGGTATATGCTGTGTGCACTCTGCTGTTGTGTTTTGTCTGCTCTTTCCCACTGGTCAGTCCTCTATAGGACTCCTCCTTACCTGCAGTGGGGAGTACTTGGGCCTTTAACTAGGTGTGCTTTGAATTGTTTGTTAAAATAAGCCTGAAAAATAAGGGGGAAAAAGCCTGATCCCAAAAAGGAAAAGAAGAGGAATGGGAAAAAAAAACAGATAATGAAAAAATTATAAGCCTGATTCCAAAGAAAAAGAAGTGAAAAAAGGAAGAAAAAGAAAAAAAAAAAAAAAAGAAGAAGAAGACTGATCCAATTAAGAGAAAAGGAAATGGAAAAAAGCAAACAAAAAACTATGAGCCTGATTCCAAAAGAAAAAAAAAAAGAAGAAAAAAAAAAAAAAGTAAGCCTGGTCCTGTTTTCATCAGATCTGCAGATGTTGTATTGAAGCACCTCATTTTCAGTGCACTTGGTACAGGGGGGTGTTGTCTGTGCTGGTCTCCTGGAGGAGAGGCCTGCTGCATGGATTGGCTCAGAATCACTGTCTTGCCCCAGTAAATGAACAGTGGCCAGGCACAGGGGGTTGGGGTCTGGTGTAAACTGGTCCCACCTCCACTGGTGGCCACTGTGTTGCTCTCTGATGTCCCACTGAGTTGGTGTTTTGGGGGTAATGACACCACCCAGTCTCTTGTCCCCAGATAGGGGATCTCACACTCTCTGCTGTTCAGGCAACCCTCACAGAATAGCAAGGGCAGTCGGCTCGCCCTGCACCACAGCTGTCCTGCGTTTTTCTTTGGCACACACCTGGGATTCAAAACTCAAAATCCTAAAGGATCTGGCACTGCAGCCTCTCCATGCTGCGTCCGATGTCCCTTGTCTCCGAAAGACAATCCCATGCCTGCACAGTGCACGGAATCTATGGTGCAGCACCACTAAAAGCAGCAACAAGGTTATATGCCCTCTGGGTGTACCTCTGTCCCCTGCTGATGAAAAGGCCTTTTGCTGGTGCCTACAGGTCTTTTGTCCTTGGAGAAGCAATATAATCTCTTCCAAAAGTAGTCCAAGAAGGGGACTGTTCTCTCCCAGTGCGCCCAGCTCGGGAGATCCCTACACCACGCTGTGTACTCTGGGGCCAGCTCCCTCCTTCTCCCCGGGAACGTGCACCACAACTCTGCTCTGGAGAAAGTTGCACACTTCAAAAACCTCAGAGTGTGAGCTCCGTGTGCTGTTTGCAAAAACAAACAAACAAACAAACAAACAAAAACCTGTGACACTCCTTCCCCAGTCCATGGTCCAGAATGGTTTTCCTCTCGTGCAAACCCAGTGTCACACTGTCTCAACCCCTCTCTCTTTCTCTCCCTTTTGTCCTCCATGGAAAGGATTCCTCCATGCACCACCATTTTTCTCTCCCCCAGTTCACTTCCACGCACCTGCCACACTGTCTCCCTCCAACCATGGAACTTCTGCCAGTTCATAGATCAATTTCTTGGGTATTCCAGGTGATCTGACTCAGTACAGCTGTGTTTGAGGGACAAGGAAAGCTCAGGGTGCCCCTACTTCTCTGCCATCTTCACTCCTCTCAAGACTGGGGATCTTATTAAACAACTTCTCTTTGCAAGGAACCAAAAGGCCACAGCTTAAGACTAAAGGTGATCTGGAAATAAATTAGCCCTCCTACACACAGACAGATTAGCTTTAAATTATCTGAGTGTACCAGAAAACTTTCAACCTTATTTAAGTATTTTTTCAGACTGCTCAAGTGCTCAACATCTGGCAAAAGCAAATGAAAATGTTCTCTAATGGAAGGTTACATATTGCAAATCCTCAAATTATTTCTAGAAATAATTTTCAAATATGTCATCCAAGTTAACCAGCAACACTAGTGACCAACACCGTGAACAATGAAACAGAAAAAGCAGAAACAGAATCACAGGTACTTCAAATATTATAATTATCAGACACAAACTATAAAATAGTTATGTATATTATGTTTATAAGCATAAGTACCATGCCTGAACATTTTATCAGATAACTGAAAATTATAAAAATCAACACAACAAATGTATAAACTAAAATGAAATTCTAGAACTGAAAGATTCAAAAACAGAAATTAAAAGCTGAGTAGATAAATT
This sequence comes from Panthera tigris, assembly GCF_018350195.1. NCBI lineage: Eukaryota > Metazoa > Chordata > Mammalia > Carnivora > Felidae > Panthera > Panthera tigris. The sequence continues at coordinate 131,952,014 of NC_056664.1, forward strand.
TAACCACAAGTTTTACACAACTGAGGAGAGAATTACATGGCTTGAAAATAGGCAAAATAAATGATCCAGAATGTAGCACAGAGAAACCAAAAAGATGTAAAATACAAAGAAGATAAAAGAAATAGAAGTTGCAGTGAGAAGTTCTAACAAGTGTTTAGACTTCTCAAGAAAGAAAGAGGAAAGAATGTGAAGAAGAAGCAATATATAAAGACATATGGTTGGAAATCTCTAATAATTGATAGACGATACCAATTCACACAGTCAAAAAACCTAATGAATTCCAAGGATATTTTTTAAAAAATTCACAGCTATATATGTCACATGAAAATAGAGTATATCAAAGACAAAAAAGAAAATATTTGAGGTGGCTAGAAGAAAATGAGGTATCCTTTAACAAGCTATACACTGATTTCTCAACAGCCAAAGATAATGGGATGATCTTCTGTATGTTGACAGAAGACAGTACTTAATGTAGATTTCTATACTCAAAGAAAATAGCCTTCAGGAATGAGACATTTTTAGGGGAATAAATGAATAAGACTTGCCACCACACTAAAGGAAACTCTAAAGGCTGTACTAATCCTCCATGGAATGTCAGAGATGCAGGAAACAATGTTTTGGAAAGAAAGTAATAAGTTCATGCATAAATATAATGAATATAATCTTTACAACTGTAAAGCAAAGTCTTATGTGTATACACATATACAAACACAAAGAAAAATAGTACACTCATAAAAAATACATAAATACACAAAAAAATCATATAAAATCAAGAGAGTCACAAAGAGTAATTGCATTTAAGGTGATCTGAGATGACGCATTTTTAAAGAGATTTTTTAAGAGTATCTAACAGCTTTTAATAAGCTAAGGATGCATGTTATAATTTCTTTTTTTTAATATTTATTTTGAAAGAGAGAGAGAGTATGTGTGTGTACAAGCAGGGGAGAGACAGAGATAGAGGGAGAGAAAGAATCCCAAGCAGGCTCCATGCCACCAGCACAGAGCCTGACACATCTTATGAACCGTGAAGTCATGACTTGAGCCAAGGTCAAGAGTCAGATGCTCAACCAAGTGAAGCCACACAGGCACCCCAATCTTTGCCTTTTAAATTAAGGGCATAATTACTATGGTTATTTATATTCAAGTCTGCCATCCTTTATGTGTTTTCTATTTATCCCATCTGTTTTGTGCATTCATTGAGTGCACCTTATATATTTCTTTTAATATTTATTTATTTTTGAGAGACAGAGCATGAGTAGGGGAGGGGCAGAGAGAGAGGGAGACACAGAATCTGAAACAGGCTCCAGGCTCCAAGCTGTCAGCTTAGAGCCCCACACGGGGTTTGAACTCATGGACAGCAAGATCATGACCCAAGCCGAAGTTGGACGCTCAACCGACTGAGCCACCCAGGTGCCCCATACCTTATAATTTCACTAAAAAATATATTTTAAAAAATCATATAACTACTAGAAGAGAGAGACCATTTCCCAATCATAGTGGGAACTGCTAATATGCCTATTGATTGAGATACAAAAGCAGACAGCAGTAAAGTCAGTAAAGGATATAGAAGGCATGAACAAAACAATTAATGAAATTAAAACTAATGAAGAGATACAGAACATTGCAGAATACATGATTTTTAAGCACAGACAGAATGGTCATAAAATGTATTTGTAGAGAAATTACAGATGTATGCTGAATTATTTTGAGTAAAATGTCATAATGTCTATAATGAATTTTAAATATTCAAAAATTTTACATATAGACACTCATATGTCAAAAAATGTTACCTATTACCAAAATTAGATAATGAGTATATGGATGTTTATTATACAGTTCTTGTACTTTCCTTTATGTTTGAAACTTATATTTTAAAAACTTGTTTTTTTTAAGTTGACCATGTGTTAGACAGTTTTTTTAAAATTAAATTTCAAAGGATTGAAGTTAATTGTTTGTGACCTAATCACAATGCAGTTATGCTTGTAATTAGTAACAAAGCTAATTTTAAATGCCACGTTTGAAAATTAATACAGTTTTGAATAAACCATGTGTCAATTCATAATCATTGGTAAGCATCTAAAGTAATATTGATATTTATAGTGGCGCCTGGGTGGCTCTGTCAGTTAATTGTCCGACTTCAGCTCAGGTCATGATCTCGCAGTTCATGAGTTCAAGCCCCATGTCAAGCTCTGTGCTGATAGCTCAGAGCTTTGAGCCTGATTCAGATTCTGTGTCTCCTCTCTCTGCCCCTCCCCTGCTTGTATTCTCTCCCTTTCAAAAAATAAACACTTAAAATGTATATATTGATTAGTATATATACAATATTATTAGGAAAAGAAAACATAAAAGTGAGTGAACGGAACAGCCGTCTCAAAAAGATAGAAAACACAGCATTTAATAAACCAAAGAAAATAGAGGATAATAAGACAGTAATGACTTAGTAAATAAATATACAGTAGAAAAAATCAACCAAACCAAAAGTTGATTCTTTAAAAATCTAATAAAATTGATAAATTTCTGGTGAAACTGAGCAAGAAAAAAGGAAGGCACAAGTAAACACTATCAGAAATAAAAATAAAAAAGAAAAGAAAAAAAAAGAAGATAACAAAGGATAAGAGGATGTAATCGCCCTAAAGGATCAAAGATAGCAACTTTGTTTTATCTATTTTTCTGAAGCCACATCTCTCTCTCTGCCCATAGCTAGGAAAAGCTCTTTGCTTGTGATTACATTGGGTTTACCTGGATAATCTATTTCTAGGTCCTTAACTTAATCATATCAACAAACTTCCTTTTCCTATGTAAGGTAACAATCACAGGTTCCAGGAATTAGATTATGGTCATCTTTGAGAGGAGTGGTGGACATTATTCTACCTACCACAATCATATTTAAAAAAAAAAAAAAAAGGTCAAATACTTAGATATGCATCTTAACAGAAGATGTTTAGGACCTCTATGGGGAAAATAGAAAATTATAGAAGTTTGTTGAAAGAAGTTAAAGACCCAAATAAAAGGAGAAATATACTATGTTCATGCATTGAAAGATTCTTGGGGCACCTGAGTGGCTCAGTCGGTTGAGCATCCAACTTTGGCTGAGGTCATGATCTCACGGTTCGTGGGTTTGAGCCCCACATCAGGCTCTGTGCTGACAGCTCAGAGCCTGGAGCCTGTTTCAGATTCTGCGTCTCCCTCTGTCTCTGCCCCTCCCCCACTCACGCTCTGTCTCCCTGTCTCAAAAATAAATATTAAAAAAAAAAAAAAGATTCAGTAAAAGGCATCAATTCTCCCAAAACTGATGTATGTATACACACGCAAATATACACTTAATGAAGTCCTTATCAACACCCCCCCCCAAATTTTGTAACTGATACTAAACTTTAGATGGAAATTCAAAGGGTTTTAGCTCTTCTTTTTAGCCTTGTACTAAAAGCTTTAACCAGGACAATTAGGTAAGAAAAGGAACTAAAGGGCATGCATATTGGAATGGAAGAAGCAAAAGTCTGTATTTGTAGATGACTAATCTTACAAATAGAGAATTTTAAGGAATCTATATATATATACACATATATATGTATATGTTATATACATTGATGTATATGTTATATATATTTTCTATATGTGTATGTTTTATATTTTTATATATATGTTATATATGTATATATAAATTACAAACAAGTTCAGCAAGATTGCAAGGTACAAGATCAATGTAAATAATCAATTGCTTTTCTTCATATACTAGCAGTGAAGAAACTGAAAATTTAATACAGTTCCATTTCTGATAATATCAAAAAGATAAAGTACTTAGGACTAATTTAACAAAAGAAGTGTAAAATGCACTAAAAACTTAAAAACATCATTTAAAGAAATTAAATCATAGATAAGTGGATTGACATCCTGTGTTCATGGATTGGAAGATTTAATATTGGGAAGATGGCCATGCTCCTCAAGTTGATCTGTGCATTCAACACAATCCCTGTCAAAATCGCAACTATTTTTTTTGAAGAAAGAAAGAAACTGTTCCTAACATTTACATGGAAATGGAAAGGATCCAAAACAGCCACATATACACAAAAATTGTTTAAAGAAGAAAAAAGATCGAGGACTCACACGTTTCAATTTGTAAATTTACTACAAAGCTATAATCATCAAGATAGTGCAGTAGTGGCATAAGGACAGGTAATATAGATCAATGGAATAGAATTGAGAATCCAGAAATAAGTCCATACATGTATGGTTAATTGGTTTTCTACAAGAATGCCAAGAAAATCCAAAGGTGAAAGAATGGTCTGTTCAACAGATGGTGGGGACAGCTGGATATCCACATGCAAAAGAATAAAGTTGTTTCCCCACCTCATACCATACATAACTCAAAATGGATCAGTGACCTTAATGTATGAGCTAAAACTGTAAAAGTGATAGAAAAAAGCATCGGTATAAATCTCTGTGACCTTAGATTAGCCAGCGGTTTCTTAGATGTGACATCTAAATCACAAGCAACCAAAGAAAAAAATAAATTGGATTTCATTAAAATTAAAAATCAAAGAACGCTGTCAAGAAAATGAAAAGACAACCCACAGATAGTAATAAAATACTACAAATCCTATATGTGACATATCTGGAATCTGGTAAGAGTCTAATATTTAAAATATATAAAGAGGGGCGCCTGGGTGGCTCAGTCGGTTGAGCGTCCAACTTCAGCTCAGGTCATGATCTCACGGTCCGTGAGTCCATGAGTTCCAGCCCCGCGTCGGGCTCTGGGCTGATGGCTCAGAGCCTGGAGCCTGCTTCTGATTCTGTGTCTCCCTCTCTCTGCCCCTCCCCTGTTCATGCTCTGTCTCTCTCTATCTCAAAAATAAATAAACATTAAAAAAAAATTTTTTTAAATAAAATAAAATATATAAAGAATTCTCACAACTTAACAGTAAAAAGAAAAATAGCCCAGTTTTTAAATGGGTTTGAATAGACTTTTCTCCAGACAAAATATACAAATGGCCAATAAACATGAAAAGATCTACATCATCACTTGTCATTAGGGAAGTGGAAATCAGATAAATGCCACTTCACACTAGAATGGCTGTCATTGAAAAGCTGTTCAATAATAAATGTTTGCATGAGGGGTGGGCAGCTAGGTGGCTCAGTCCATTAGCTGTCTGACTTTGGCTCAGGTCATGATCTCGCAGTTCACGAATTCCAGCCCGACGTCGTCGGGCCCTCCAATGACAGCTCAGAGCCTGAAGCCTGCTTCCGATTCTGTCTCCCTCTCTCTCTGCCCCTCCCCCGCTTGTATCTGCTCGCTCTCTCTCTCAAAAATAAATAAAACATTAAGAAATTTAAAATAAATGTTTGCAAGAATGTGGAGAAATTGAAAATCTCCTACATTGCTGGTAGAAATATAAAAATGCTGTAATCTCTCTGGAGAGCTGAAAGTCCCTTACAAAGTTAAAACATGACTCAACAATTCCACTCCTTGGTGTACACCCAAGAGAATTGAAATATATGTTCACACAAAAACTTGTACAAATGTTCATTAATAGCTATTCATAATAGCCAAAAAGTAGAAGCAACTCAAAGGTCCATCAACTGATGAACTGATAAAATGTCATATATCCATTCAATCGAATATTATTCAGTCATTAGGAGGGATGAAGTACCAATGTGTGCTACAACATGTTGGGCCTTGACAACATTATTTTAAGTGAAAGAAGCTGGATACAAAGACCACATATTGTATGAATCCATTTATATGAATGTTCAGAATAGTAAAATTTATAAAGACTGAGTAGATTGTTGATTGCCAAGGACTGAGAAGAAGCAGGAATGGAAAGTGACTCCTAATAAGGATGGGGTTGTTTTTTGGTTTTGGTTTTTTTGTTTTATTTATTTTTTTGAAGTCATGAAAATGTTTAGGAATTAGATAGTGATGGTGGTTAAACAACCTTCTAAATAAACTAAAGTTACTGAATTATTCAGGGGCAAATTTTATGGTATGTGAATTATATTTCCAGCGAAAGAAATGTATGCTGAGGGAAGAGGGGAAATCTGACCTCAGTCTTTAACATAATGTAAGACTTTTACAGTAACCTAGATATTAGGGAATCAAGGTCTGGATTATGGAGGGAAAGGAAGCAGTGAATTCCTGAGATCTTTTGAAGGGAAAAAAATTGGTCTGTTTGTAAGTGACAAGATAAATGGAGAGAAAGAAAGAGATTCAGCGTATCTACAACTTTTGAAGACTAAAGTAGAATAATAAATGAATTCTGCATTTTCCTCTACTTCTAAACCTAAGCACAGTATTTAAAGGATGAGAAAGCATGGAAGAAACTAAATCAAATCTGTATGTTTAATTTATCTTTAATTTTTTGCACACCTAGGTAATTTTTACTGTTATGTAAACTAGTATCAGTATACCTATTATTCATTGCAAGAAAGAATTATTAGTACCTTTTTACACAAGTTTTGTGACATAAACTAGTGTAGAGGACACTATTAGTGTACATTCTGTTTTTACACGTTTAAAAACCTAAAAAATTAAAATCATTATAATGAAAAACATACAGTGAATATATACATATTTCAATTTGTTGTCAATGTCAACCTGAAAATTGTGTTTTAATGTTATCATGTATACTAGTATCATATATATAAATAAAATTTTCATTTCTTGAGTTACTCTTTCATTTATCAAATCATTCAGTTGGAGAATCGTCCTCAGGAAAGGCTTCAAGGAGTCTTGCACAGCATATCCCTGGCCCAGGTGGCATCGAAGGTGTGAAAGGGGCGGCATCTGGAGTCGTCGGTGAATTAGCACGAGCCAGGTTGGCCCTAGATGAAAGAGGGCAGAAGCTTGGTGATCTGGAAGAAAGAACCGCAGCTATGTTGTCTAGTGCAGATTCGTTTTCTAAACATGCTCATGAGGTATGTCTAGCAGACAAATATTTAAACAAAATAATCTAGGTGAAGCAAGTATGAAAATTGTTTTTTTTTTTTTCTTTTAATAGCTATTATATTTCTTCAGGGGAACTTTCATTTATTCTCTGTACAATCAAGTTCCTGATTCTTGCCACCAGAGGGAACCACGACAAGGATATGTCTCAGTAGCCTTTGTTCTCTTACTGAAGTTTATAAATTTTGAAGGAACCTGCTCACCTTCAGGCTTTTTGTAAATTTTGTAAATAAAACCAATGGCTTTGCAACTGTTTTTAGAGAATGCAGAAGGCTCAGATGTTACTACTAATTTCTAGAAAAGGAAATCATTTGCTTCTCTTGATTCTTTAGATCTAAATAACTAAAATTGGCAGCCATTTTTATTCAAGTAGACAATACTAAATCTGTCTGTAGACCAATTCATCCCGAGGGCTAATGAGGTGGATTTTTACAATGAATTCATCTTGATGAATTCGGGAATCGTGGTGGATCTTAGAAACATACTTTAAGAAGGGACCCCTAGCTGGCCTTCTTACAAATACGCTTTATTGGCCAGCATAACAACACTTAAAAAATTGGATTTAAAGGCCCCTTCGGTAGACTCTACGTCTTCATTTTGACACATAGTCTGCCAGTCCTTGATGCTTTCCACTGGGCTGCTGTACACATTGAGTTCCTAGCCTAGGCCTTGAGGACGTTTTTAGTTTGTTACCTGAAGACACCTTATTAAAATTATTTTTATATTTGAGTAACCAGTCTATCAGCAGTAGCTCTTTAAATCTTTCATTCAAAAGTCATCTTTTCCTTGCTCAAGAATGCTGACATCTGGAATGCATGAAAGAGGTAACTTGACCTGGGAGAGATTTGTCCAGGGCTTCAAAGAGATTTGGAGATGCTTTCACAGTGCTGACACACACCTCAGATACAGGCTCATGACCTTCAATCTAGGTCAAGAATTTTGTTGGCATAACCCTGCATCTGACTGCGATCTCTAATGCATATAACCCTTGAGCTGATTTCAGAATATCCACACTCTAAATATTTAGCCAAGAGCTTTGTCTCAAACTGTTAGCTTTTCCCTTGTACCAAATGTTGTTTGTGAGCCGTATTTAAGAGTCTGTGAAGACAATACATTGAGGTGGTTAAGCTCATGGGTTCTTGTATAAGACTATGTGTGCTGAGATACCGGTTTCACTTTTGTGTTACCTTGGGTAACCCATATGAGCCTCATTTTCTTCCTTTATAAGATGAGGAAAATAATAATCTCTAACCCATAAAGTTGTGAGAACCAAATGAAGTCGTGTCAGGAAAGACTGCTGTGTAGTGCCTGGCTCAAGACTATGGGCTCAGGAAATTTCGGATGGGAGCAAGAGTAGTGTTCCCAACCTCTCATTCCCCACGTTCTTTAGCCTCATTTTTAGTTCAAACCAGAGAACTGAAAATTACCTTATTTGTAAGGTATTACCTTAGGTCACCAAAGAATCTACTGAGCCAAAGTTGAATTATGTCACATCTCTAAGAAATAAGAGGACCTTCTAGGCTACAGTTCTTAATGGTTACGGTCTTTTTTTTTCCTCTAAATGGAACAGTTCTTACTGCTTTCTATATAAAATTATTTGAAGTAAGCAACATAGTAACACTGTAGAATCCTTCCGAATGATATATTTTGGAAAAACATGGCAATGATTTATCACATAAATGTTGTCATTCTGGCATTTTTTAAAAATGTTTTTCGTGTTTTCTCCCCTCTAGATGATGTTGAAATACAAAGACAAGAAGTGGTACCAGTTCTGACAGCTAGAAATCCAACTAAGTACAACGTCAGCCAGAAGGAAAAAGAATTTTCCTTTTTTATTTTCTCGATTTCACTTTAGGAAAGTTAACATTAAAGGGATGTTCGTCACTGGATACTGTTCTTTCCTAGCACAATCACGCACTGTTTTCCCTCAGTCATGTGGCTTTAACTGAGGAGGAGTGTCCACAGACACTCAAAGTGGAGTCTATGGTGTGTGCCAGCTCTGAGGTGACGGTTTGGGAACTAAGCAGGTCACGTGTTACAGACGAAGAAACAAAGGGGGATGTCGAGGAGACCTGGCAGGGACTATTCCTGGATCATTCCTGTATTAAACTTGCATATGCCAAAAGAGTTTGTGCTGTCGTATCTGCCTTCAGTGTTTGACCTCTTTGAGGGAGAGGCAATAAGTCAGAGGTCCTGAAGCTGAAATAGTTACGTTTGTCTCACTGACTGAATTATGAACAGCTGTCTTGGACTTTCCCTTCCTTAAACAGACTGGTCATCAGTATCATTAGTGAAAAAGAAACAAACTGTTTGTTACCATATCTTTAGACAGATAAGCTGAATGGTGGGCTTTAAATAATAAAAACATACACATAGTTGACTTGTGTATGGGCTACTCTTGGATTCTTGTTATTGTATATTTGTGTTTAGTCCATATTTTGTCAAAAGCAAAACAAGGTGATACATCACTTTTCATTGAAAAGAAAAGTGTAGAGCATGACTGAACTGCTCATCATTCTGGGAGTTTCCATGTAGTGGCTATACAGTGTGGAAAGTGAGAAAAACCTCCATTGTGGTGAGGAGAATACTTCAATGTCCCTTGTCCTTGTTCTCATTAATTCAGCTAAAGGTGGATTTGACCAAAATAGTTACTGGTTACCTTTGTAGAAATGTTGAAATTGGCTAAATTTTTAATTTTGCTTGAATTTTTATAAAATGTTTAACCAAATGTACCTTTGCATTATTTAATTAAAATTGCTTAAAAAAATGTTTCTTTATTTCACTAAAATGCTCAGCTCCCTTTTTAAAATGCCCTTTATTTGCTAACAGTTCCAGTACACTCAGGTGATGAGCCAATTAAATCTTAGTGCACATGCTGTCGCATGGAAAATTACAAGCATCTCTTGTCAATAATTATCTATATAAGAGTCTAGTCTGATGACCTACAAAATATTTTCTGTAGAAATATACTATAAATCTGTACATGTCCTTTCAAGGTTTTAAAAAGCGAAAAGGAAAGGAAAATATGTGCATTTTGGTAACTAAATTATTTCTGTATTGGAGTATAATACAAATGAGACCATCAGTGGACAATAAATGATTGGTTCCTAGAAGAGCATTGCAGACAGGAACGAGATGGCTTGGAAGGAAGTAATCTCATAATGCAGGCTCATCTGAGATTATTACTGACTGTTCTTAAGGCAACAAAGGAGGAGCAAAATAGAAGCATTACACTTACTGTTAATGAAATTTAAATATTTTCTTCTATAAAAAATTGCTTAAAACAGTTTTCTTTTTTTCCGTAAGAGAGAATCAGAGCACAAATTGATAGCAAACTTGATGGTTGTTTTGCTATCCCATAGGATCATTAAAGGTATATGTACAACACCTTAATTTCGCACAGTCTGTTAGGCGTTTTTTCCTCTTGGTTATTTTCATTAATAAAGCTTTTATGTTTACATTTTTATAATGTGCACTATGGGATACAAAAGTTTACATTAAAATTTACTTTAAATATCATTATGGAGGGACTAAATATATGTGATAGAGATAATTGATCAAGCCAAAACATTTCAGAAGTCATTTTCAAAAGTTTCTGAATTTGTAGAAAATACCTACAGATAACATATTTCTGTTTAGTTAATGTCAGCAGTATGATGAACATTCAGGAGTTTACAGATGGCTTAATTTGTATCCTGTATTATCTAATAAACCCGTTGTTCCATGATCTGTCACAGGAAGTATTAGGCCCTTTTTAAAGGTACAGTTTTAAGAGTGTCCTCAATTATATCAACAGTTAAAGGATTTGAAGTTGAGAAGCGTTAAGTAAAGTAATAAACTGACGATTCCCCATTTCGTAGAAGGGCATATTAGCTCCAACTGTTTAATTTGCTGTGTTATTTTGTGTTAATTGTACATCAACTTTATTTTTACTGTCATTTTTCCTGTTGTATATAAAATGAGCTAATCCTGTAATTATTTTCAAATAGAGAAGTAGATACATTTATCGGAGATGGATTTTATAAGAAAATGTTAAAATCAACATTTTGAGTTATTTTATTTCATTTTTAAATTAACCTACAGATTATGCACAGCAAACTAGAAACTCACTTAGGATTAGAAGGCTTGAAGTATTTTTGAGAATAGGAAATAGCTTCTCTGAGTTATACTTGATTCAGTCTGTAGATGAGAGACAGTCTGCAGTAATAACTAACCCAGGGAATTTATTGTAATTTGAGAGAGAACATCTCTATTTTTTTTCTTTTTAAGCGCAAAAAGTAACAGTCACCAGCAAGCCAGGATTTCAGGAAAATAAACCAAAAAAAAAAAAAAAAAGTCAAAAATATTAGAAAAGTGAAAGATATGTGTGTGTGCTTCCTCCATACCTCCATATCCTCATTTGAGGACATTATTCTTTGTTTCATGTGTCGTTGGCTCTAAAGTCATTGAAGTATTCATTGATTAGCAGTTTGTCAATAGGAAGTTGTTTGCCTATATGTGCCATATATCCAGTTCACTCTTCAAGCTAAAATTCATATGTATTTGCTTAAAAAGTTATTTGAAATCTTACACTCTGACAAATTCTGTGTATTACATCCATTTGAAGTTTTGCATCATCTTAATCCCCTGGGTTTGCATTTCATTTGTACGGAGCGTTTCCAGAAATGGTTATTGATCTGAGCTGTTATTAACTTCTTAATTCAATTTTCTTTATGGATGTGAAAAAATGCTGCTACCTGTCTATGTTATGTGTGGTATATCCCAGTTTAAATACAGTACTTTCTAGTAAAGAAAGAAGCTTTTCTTTTGCTTAGAACTTCTTAATTGTAGGTTTCTCTGAAGTTATTCCTGTAGATTTGTGAGTGTTTTAAACAAGTCTGAAAGTGTTCCACATTTTTAGGTTACAGGGGGTGGTGGGGAGACAGCTGAGGGAATGGAAAACACGTGGTAGACCCCACGGAGTACAAAGTTTTACCCTGAGTTCCATATTCCATATATGTTTTGCTTAAGGCATTTTCTCATATGACATTAGAAAAGCTATATCCAAAGGTAAATTTTTTGTGGCAAAGATTTATTTTACATTTTAACTTTGGGGATTTCATTTATTTGTTTTTGCAAAATAAAGAGCACTGAACTTTAAACTTGAATTTTTTCTGCACTTTTTTAGGTAATGAAAACTTTTTATTATCAGTTAATCCACATTTCTCAGTTAAAATCAAGTGATACATATGTATAAAACATACCAAAATCATGACTATGCTGCTAGCTGCACCTTAAATAATTAAACTGATCATAGTCTTAAAACCTTTAATAGGTCTTTATATAGTTTTCAATTAAAAAAAAATAGTAAGATCATTTGCTGTATGTTTCAGTGTTCTAGGTCTTAAATATTGCAACACTTTCAGATTTGTTTTAAGATCATACAGTAACATGTTATATTTATACATATGGCTAGAGAATATACTTTTAATTTTAAAATACAATTTTTATAAATGTACTCTTTAATTTTAAAAATGGTGAACTTGTTAAGTTTAAGTCGAAGTACTTAAAAAGTATGTATATTATCCATACAAAAAGTTATGTTTTACGCTTATAATAAGAAATATTGGTATCTCATATCGAGATACAATTAATTTTAAAGAATCATACATTATTCAAACGTCTTCACACATTGACAGGAAAGAAAATCATTACTATGGTTTAAAAAAAACCCTCTATTGAGCACTTTCAAATATTAATTTTACTTTGGGGAAAATGCCCACAACAATAATTGCAAGATCTTTCTCACTAGCTGCAGCTTGCTGTTGGATGCCTACCTTAACTATTGTTTTAAAATATATATATATTTAAAATAGTTTTCCAGGTATTTTCTTCTACCTTTTTTAAAAATAAATTTCCAAAAATGAAAACAGAGTTTATGTATTTTTGTCAATGAAGGTTTTTATTTTGTAGTTTATAGAATTTGTTCCTTATCAGTTTGATACTTGATCAATATTCCTAGACTTTTTAATCTGTATTTACTTTGAAAAAGAGCACTTCTCTATCTTAAGTGTCCTCCTTTTTTTCTTTTCCCTTTTAGAGTGTTTGTTCTCTTGGATTGAAATTTATGCCCATAAGTGAGTTTTTTTCATTTGCAAATGAATGTGAAGATACTGTTTACAGCTTTTGTTAATTACACTTTTCATCACGGATCAATTTCTTGTAAAGTGCTATGGGGATTATTTTTCCTGCGAATATTAGTGATCTTACTGCCACAGGAGTTTTAAATAAGGTTCTGTGGACAGAAAATGGTTGTAACAACAACAACAACAAAAATTAAAGGGAAAACTTTAGTTTACCTTTCTCAGCTGAATTAAATGGTTTTAATAACTTCCCAATTATCAGGATTTTCACATGGCTTTCTTCAGTTACTAATACAGTCTTAAATTACTCGGCACAATTCATTTACAAATTGAGTACAGCCCAGGACTACATGTGATTGCTCTTTTTATTGCACTCTTTACATCAGAAAAATCATGAATGTCAGTTTTGCCAGTATTTTGCAATGAGGATCATAGTTATTAAAATTTTTATAGTGTATGAGATGTAAATAAGTCAGTATTCATTTATTGAAGGTTGTTTGGTTCAGGCATTTAAAATGGACATAGGCTAATGGCAATGGTATCCAATTTGTTCGGGAATTTCATTTTTTTAAGTATACTTTTGCTAAGTATTTCATGTTGTTTGAACTTTGCTTCAACTGAAGACAATGTGAGGAGTTAAACATAGACTCAACATGTCAGTAGAAAGCAATGCAAAGAGGGTAAATCATGTTTTAAATTTTTTATTTATTTATTTTGTTTTTGTAAATAAACGGTACTGTGATACTTTAGGTGTGACCTCTGCTTAATATGATAGTTAGAACCAGAAAAACATTTCTTTCTAGGTATACTATTGGTTCATTGTAAATGCATCACCAAAACAATATTAAAAAGAGCAAGGATAAGTTTTTCTAACATTGTCCACTTCGGGGGCAAGCATGCTTGGTATAGAGCTCTAGCTTGTGTATACCTTAAACCGTGCCCGCAGGCAGTTTTCAGTTTGCTGCACTTTTTATTTTATTTTTTTTAATTTTGCTCAGTCCAGTAACTATCTCAAAGGTAATTGCTGGAGTATGAATTTTAAATACGGTAAAAAAAAAAAATCTCTGTGTACTGTTTCATTTTAAACAAAAACAGAAAAGCACTATTGCTAACACTAAAAAGTGTGTTAAACTTTGTAGTTATTTTGCATTCCTGTACTTTACAAAATGTCATCACAGCAAAAGGTTTAAAATTAGGTAATGAAATATTTTTGTAAATAAATACCGATAAGCTGGTATTTTAAAAAAATGTATTATAATGTTTCTGGAAAATGTTCATATATATGTATATGAATGTCTCTTTATGCTGAAGGGCTCTGATTGGGCAAAATAAAATACTCTAATCTCTCCTGAAACTAAACAAGCCCTTTTTTCTGGAAAATCTGTTTTAATTTTTTCTCTGAATTGTGGAATTAATCCATTTGTTAAACCTAAGCAAATGGTAGATAAAATAGATTTCTGCATTTGCAAAGATAAAGTTAATCAAGTACTTCAAGTAAGACAAACTGTATTTTTCTTAACTAAGTGAGCTTTTTGGTAAAAGTCGCCTTCCCTTCATGGGGTGAGGGTGCTTGTAGGGGGTGAGAGTTGAGGAGGTAGGTACTTAGCTGTACATGAACACGTCTTGGCCTGTAGTGTGTATGGAATCCCCTGGGCATCTTGTTAAAATACAGATTTGGATTCAGGGCATCTGAGGTGGGGTCGACTGCGTCTCTGACAAGCTCCCAGGTAATACAGATGCTGCTGGTCTGTAGAACATAGTTGGAGCAACAAGGCTGTAGATAATTTCCATAACTGGCATTCTGTTAAGTAGTGTCCAACGACTTGTACCAAGAATGGACATCACATTAACGGATCTAGAATAATGTAACTCAAGACCAAACAGGACTTACTTATATCCATTGTATTTCCAAGTAAAGAATATAGTAATTCTCTTGTTAAAGGTTTATTTAGTTTTGCAATCTAATTATACTGCCCACATGGTGGCAGTCGTGCCTCACCTTACTGTCTGAGCCTTTAACCAAAGCTTAGTAGCATGTAACAAGGGAAAACCACAGATGTTGCAAAGATTAATTTTCATTATAATTAATTTTTATCTGGAGAATTATTAAAGTCTTGGATATGGGACAAAATGTCTTCCTAACCTATCTGTTATGAAGTGATATAGAACATTTGGTAGAACAATCTGGTTTATTATCAAAACTTTTAGTGTTTTTCCAGAAAATCTAGGTATAAAGTGATAAAAATTTTAGAAACTAAAGACAGATTGTCTTCATATCTCTGTTCATGGTCTTTTTAAAGAAACTCAATTAGGGTGTGTCCTGTGTAAATGGTACAGTGCCATCCACTGTTTAGATGGAAGGATACTTGTCAATGTAACCCTTCATAGGAATCTGTAGGAAGATTCTGGTTATTTTCCATCACTTTAAAGTTAATATGATTGCTACATCATCATACTTTTGTCAGTTCTTCTTCAAGAAGAAACCTCTCTAAGTCATTTTACTTTTCAAATTTTATCTGTTTAAAATCAATACTCTATATTCTATTGACTCAAAACTTACATAAATATTCCAACCCTTAGTTTTAGTCATATTATCTAATTTTATACTATTTTAAGAAGCAAAGCACCATAGCCTTTTATAAGTTTTTTAAGCCAACATAATACACATTTCATTAATAAAAACAAAGTTGCAGATAATACAGAATATGTTGTTACTAGCAAACTAAAAAAATCTCAAGTTCTTCATTTTCATGTCTGTTGCAATTTTCTGCCATCCATGGAAGACCTAAAGTTCCGCTTAACAGATATTGAGGGACAATTAACCAACATCTTTATAATTTCAAAATGAGTGTGTCTTCCCAAACAGAAGACCGTTTTGTGCATCTCTCCCTGACAGAATTTATCTTTGAATCTTCTCTCCTCCTCCCTCCCTCCCTCCCTCCTCCAGTTCAGTTCTGTCCCTAACCCCAGTGCCTGTCACCCCAAATCCCTTTCCTCTTTGGTGTTTCTTTCAACCAAGCACTTTTGCCAATTTAGGGGGAAATACTATAATTCTTTACAGTTTTCAGAGGGTTCCCCCCCTAAATACTGGGTGGATTTGTAAATTTTATAAAAAATAACACTATGTCTATTCCTTGCTGTAACCTCCAGACACTCAATGGGTGTGTGTGTGTATGTGTGTGTGTATATGTGTATATATATATATATATATATATATATATGCATGGATATAGAAGAAGACCACATTTTAGAAAATGTTACCACAGATACCATTCATCTAAGCAGGGGTTCTCAAACCTGAGCATCAGAATCTCCCAGAAACCCTGTTAAAACACAGATTGCTGGGCCACATCCCCAGAGTTTCTTAGTAAGTCTGGAGTAGGACCCAAGAATCTGTATTTTTAACAAGTTCCCAGCTGGTACTGGTGCTGGTGTTCCACACACCACACTTTGAAAACCCTGATCTAGAGCAATTCTGTAGAACCAGTTTTCCCTTCATAGCACAGATATTTTGGATGTTTCCTTTATTCTCTAATGAAGCTCCTAGGTAATAATATAACTTGCCTATACCTGTAATTTTTTTAATTGGTATGTCCTAATACACCAGTATGAAATGAATGTCGTTAATAATTTTAAAAATGGATTTCAGTATGTAAATCCCAAGGTTACACATTAGAAGAACAACAGAGCTCCCACAAATTTCCAAAACATGCCCAGTAGGAGTGACCTCCCTCCCCTCCTAGTACTGCCTCCCACCCTTTACCGTGTGAACTGTTGGCCCAGAGCATGAGACCAGCAGTAAGACACATCCTTTTTCATATCTTCACATCCAGGGGGGCTGTTGAGAAAATGTTCATAAATGCTATGCCATAATGTTTATAAGAAAGTCTAGAAAGAAGACTTACATGCTACTTTGGATTTGTCATGTATCTGTATGAAGTCCTCTAGTAAATTCACGTTCCCTTTCATTTAATCCATGCTTTTGAACAGGTCAGAATGGATGAGAGAACAGGACTTTTCTTTGTACATTTGTGTCTGAAACTCACTAATCTTAATAGCTGGTGTGGTGTGGTTCTCCTAACAAAAACTCCGCTTGATAAAATAGTGAATCCATGTATAAGATTCTATTACTTAACCTTACCTTACTAATGGTAAGATGGAATAATATATAACCTCTGAAACTCATTTAGAAGACAAATTAGCCCACAAACACAAGGCTTTATGATCTAAAGAATATCAGTCCCTTGGAAGCTTTGTGAATCAGAAATCTATTTGAGTAGGAAAAAACAAGTAACAGGTCCTGTACAGGATCAGCAAATCAGGGAGTATTAAAAGTGCTAGAATGAAGATAAAACCCAGATACATTGTCTTTAATAAAGTAATTAATGGACATCAGTGAATTTAAAATGTGAATTCCATAACCTGTAGTTTCAACTGAATTTCATCTTTGTGGTCTATTATTTCAGGATGATTTATTGCCAACAATCATCAAGATATAAGATCTTATTAAAATTAATATGTAGCTGTCTTTCAAAATAGAACAACCGTAATCCCGGTGCCTGGCAATTTAAAAATGTTAATTTTTTCTCTCTGGTATAGAAAGTAAATACTTTTCGGTGTTTAGTCATAGTATAGTTGACATTTTTCAAAGGTCAGTGATAGACTCTCTCTAAATAAATAGAAAAGTTGTCTGAATTTAGCGTGTTGCTTTCCTGTTCTTTTACAGAGCAGATTACCTTGAAAAGACTTTGTTTCTAGTTAGCCAGGAAAAGACTGGATCAGGCCAAGGTCCAAGCCCCTTTACTTGGCTGATTACCACCAGTATGACCCTAAGTTACTTAACCTTTTTTAGACACTTCCCTCAGATATTAAACAGAAATAAAAGCAATATCAATTTTCTAAGAGTGTTTTAAGGTTTAAGGTTTAAGGTTTAAGTGTTCATGAAACTCAGCAGAGGGACCCTGCTATAAGGGTGCCCGTTGCACTCTACCCTGAACGACAGCATGGCGTCCAGAGAGCAGGAGCTCTGAGGGAAGACTGCTTTAAATCCCTGCTCCATGATATTCACGTTACTCGACTTCAGCGGGTTATTAGCCACTCCGTGCCTCAGTTTCCTTGTCTGCCAAATGGTAGTGATTATTAAGTTAGTACATCTAAAACGCTCAAGACAGTATCTGATTCATACGGCACTTCTTAAGCTAAGATGTCACCGATAGTAACACATACCATTATTGGTGTCACTGACAAAAATGCTGAGAATTATAAAACGCATCCTGATTTTCAAGATGTAAACTGCATGAAAATAGGTCTAAGAATTGATGAAATGTCGTGGTAAGCACTCAAAATGTTTACCGTTTTTAGGAAAACTAGGAAATGAGACCCCCTCTGCCTACTTTCAACCACATGTAATCCTAGATGAATGACCTTGGAGTGAAGGACAGAACTTCTAAAACTCCTTCTCTTCAGTATTTTCCCAGGCACAGGTCTTGTCAATGTGAAGCTACTGAAGCTAGAACTCACACGGCTCCATCATAGGTAAGGTGGTGTTTCGGGAAGCGTAATACAACATAATACAACACAATACAATATAATACAACAAGATGAAAATTAACTTTAGAAGAATCTCATTCTTTATTAACTCTCTCAGAAGATGCTAAAAGGAACTCAATTTGTAGCCCCCAGACACACTCATATCCATTCAATCTTTTGAAGTTTTAATTGCCTCATATTCTCTGAGACTTTCAGATGCCAAAACCTTCAGTATGCTCTCTCCCTCTCTTCCCTTAGACTCGGCTCGAAGAATGACCTAAGTCCTCTCTCCCCATCCTGAGTCTCAGGTAAGATGCTCTCCTTTGTCAGTCTGGGCTGCTGGACGCTTGGGGAGCTCTCTCAGTCCCTCTGCCTAGCCATCTGGGCATCTCTGCCATCATGCCGTCGTGAGGGGGCAACTTCTTTGAATTCCACAGGGAAATGGAACCTTAGTCCTCCCGACTCTTAGACCCTCAAACTTTTCAGGGAGTTCCATTACTCCTCTATCCTCCTTGGAGCTGATCCCTGATGGGTGTGTGGCTCAGAGTCCTGTTGTCTTCCTCCACTCCAGCCTGTAGGATTATTGTCCTGTCTGGACAGACAAGAGAAAGTCATTCTGCATGCTTCTTCTTTGGACCAGTCCTCAGCTCTTATGCCCAAGCTGTCATTTACTCAAAATCTTTATTCTTTTTTTGCCTCAAAGCTAGTGTCTATACCATGAGCTCAAAAATTCCATTTTAGGGTACTTGGGTGGCTCCATTTGTTAACTGTCCCACTTAGGTCATGATCTCGTGGTCTGAGGTCGAGCTCTACTTTGGGCTCCGCACTGAGTGTGGAGCCTCCTTAAGATTCTCTCTCTCTCTCTCTCTCTCTCTCTCTCTCTCTCTCCCTCTCCCTCCCTCTGCTCCTCTCCCTAGCTCGTACTCACTCACTCTCTCTTTCCCTCTCCCTCTGTCCCTCCCGTGGGTATGAGCGTGCTCTCTCTGTCTCTCTAAAATAATCAAACAAAACAAACAAAATAAAACAACCTCCTTTCTGTTTTTGCTTCAAAGCTATTATCTGTACCATGAACTCAAAAATTCCATTTTGAAATTCATATACAGACTTTAAAAAAAAAAAACCTCAACAGATATTAATTAGACACCAAGACGTGTCAGATTCTGTTTTCAAATATTGGAAATAGAAAAGCAAACAAAACTGAGACGCTGCCCTGGAGTTTACATCCCGTGACAGTGACATTTTCCTTTCTGTCTGTTTTCTCAGTAATGGTCCTGACTTGAGGACAAGGAAGTTGAAAGGCCTTTGCCACCTGAGCAAGTGAAAATAGGAATTTTATATGCGGGGTGAGGAAATATATCATTTAAAACATTGCAACATTATCCCACCATAAATATTCATTAAGTACCTAATCTTCTCCCTTCGTCAACACCCACATCTAACCTGTCACCCATGTGTCCTTATTACCTCACAAATTATTCTCCAACATGGTCTCTTTCTTTCCTCCCTCCTCAGGGGCAGCCTCTGCTTCAGCTTCCTGGTGCTGATTATCCTCCTAACTCCACACCCTTTTAAGGCTCCTCCCTCTCTAGTATGTATCCCAGCTCAAATTAAGCTAAACTTTTCAAAGGCTCCTCTAACCACCTACCGTGAATTGCAATGTTTTAATATGGCAATATGGCTGCTTACCAGTCTAACCAATATATGCCGTAATTCTGGTACCATTTACCATTCCAAACCCATTTCCTGCAACTGCCTCCTGCCCTAACAACACGTGCTGTCACCTCTGTGTACTCTTGCTCGTGCGTCCTTTCTTTCTTAGCCTGGAAAAATCATACTAATCCTTTACGGCCAAGCTGCAATGTCATTTTCTCTTGGAAGACTTCCATGCCCCCAGGAATGATTGATTACTCTCTTCTCTCTGCTACAATAACCATTCCTCATACCACTGGTTGGGTCCTTATCACAATGGGGTCCAGTTACTTGTTCATGCATCTATCTCTTTAGATTAGGAGCTTCTTGAGAAAAGAGACTGTCTTATCCATCTTTGTAACTCCGGTATCTGGCATTCTACCTGTTAAGTAGGAGACGTTAATTAATAAATGGACAAAACTCAAGCACTTATGTATACCTATATACATATATTTATACATATGCATAAGCGTTCATATAAACCCCACATTCACATATATTTTATATATCTCCTATTTTATCTAAGTTTTAGTATGTCTGTACTGCCACAAATGTTTCATCGCTGCTGCTATTTCTTTTGAAATTTCCCTGTAAATATAAAATTGCCTTTATTCCAAATGCACTAATATTCTATTTGAAGGCTTTTATAGTTTTGACAGTTTTGAAACCCTGACTGGCTTCTGACAGCTTATTATTAATTCTATAATACTTTATATTCTGTACTGTGTATATTTAATACTCTGTTTAACTTAAATAAGATTTCCTACGTGGTTAATAAGACACAAGTCAAATATGTGAGTCAGAGGCAGGAATCTACACGATGTCTAGTCAAGTGATATGACAATTTGAAGTAAGCAATCAGACACTCATTTTGCTTCATGATCACTAATTCTCAGAGAAGAACATTTAAATTTAGCTTTTTAGATGAAAAATTAGAATAGTATAATAATCCACAGGAGAATCATTTTAGTCTTATTGTATTTTTTTTTCATTAATCTGTGAAGTAGTTTCATGTGGAAACACTCGAGATCTCATTTGAGACTACAGTCTAAAGAAAGGGAGAAATGTAATAAACTAGTAAAAAGTGGGTATCATGTGCTAGGTTCAAGATACCTCCCTTTTAACAAATCACAACTTCCCAAGTGACTACATTCAGCTCTATTCGCTGGGTTGGCAGGGGGGGGGGGGGGTTCATAATATAAGGTAACTTTGGCAGACTAGAAAAATTTTCCATAATCCAGGTGTCTGAAAATCTAAGTAGTAACACAGTTCCTTAAGAAATTAATGTTTTGGGGCACGTGGCTGACTCAACCAGAAGAGCACGTGACTCTTGATCTCAGGGTTGTGAGTTCGAGCCCCACATTGGGTGGAGGGATTACTAAATAAATAAATAAATAAATAAACTTAAAAAAAAAAAGAAATTCATCTCCCTTTCTCTCTGCCCCTCTCCCACTCATGCTCTTCTTTCTCTCTCTAAAAAATAAACATTAAAAAAAATGTTTTAAAGGGGGCAGGGTTACCTGGGTGGCTCAGTCAGTTAAGCATCTCACTTCAGCTCAGGTCACGATCTCATGGTTCATTGAGTTCAAGCCCCATGTCCGGCTCTGTGCTGACAGCTCAGAGCCTGGAGCCTGCTTCAGATTCTGTGTCTCTGCCCCTCTCCTATTCACACTCTTTCTCTCTCTAAAAAATAAACATTAAAAATTTTTTTAAAAAAAGAAATTCATGCTTTGATGGTTTCTCTCCATACCTAAGACTGACTTGTTATTATGATTATAATTAATACTAACCTAATTTTTTAAACCATAACTTAGATGTCATTACAACTAATTCAAGGAGAACGAAAATCACTCTGCAGCTGTGTAAACGTAGGATTCCAAACCTCACACTCAGAAAAATCTGATGTCAAAAGAATTCTGAGTAATATGCCCAGAGCCACAGGGCTAGTTGGTGGCAGAGCTAAGATTAGGATTTCTCAGACCCAAACTCCCCAAGGCAGACAAGGCTTTCCAGACCAGCCTCTTCTGGTTCCAATACCCCTTGCTCTTCATGCTAAACTCAATCCACTTCAGCACTCCTGAACCTGCTGTTCCTTCACCCAGAACATTCTTTTCCTGTCTTTTCACAGGGCTGGCCCTTTCTCATCTTTCAGGTCTTGTTTTAAATATCACCTCCCCAAACAGGTTCTTTCTTGAATTCTGTGTCTGAACTTGAGATTCTAAAATAACCTCACCATGAACCGCCCTCCCTCACCTTATCAAGTCAACCCTCTATGAGGGAACCTATTCAATTTCTTCTAACAGCACAGAAGCCCCATGGCTGTGGGAGTTTGGGCTATATTGTTCCTTGCTTCATTCCTAAACCCAGAATGCGGCCATGTACACAAGTCAGTCCTACTTACTGATGAACTTAGATCTCTTTGATTCAGTTTAACTGGGAGAGGGAAGGAGTGTTGGGCTTAGAATTAGAAGAAGAAGCTTTGTGTTCTGAGCAAGTCGCAAATGGTGAGTTGCTGTTCTCACTTTTGGAACAGGGACAACAATGTCTCCTATTACAGGGCTGCTGAGGGGAAAAAAAAGCAAATGATGTGTGTAAAATTGCTTTAAACAGAAACATATCCATAAGTGACCCTGAGCAAACTCGTCTCTATGTCTCAATTTCCCCATCTATAAAATTAAAGGTTTGAATTCATATATAGCTCTAATTGGTCTTCTAGTTATAAAACTTTTGTTTCATTTATGGAAAAATCCTGAAAAACTCTCCCCTTACTTTATGTGTCACCTAAATGGAACCATGACTTTGATAGTATGTTAAAAAGTGATGTCTCCCTTTTCCTATTTTCTTAGCTAATTGGCACTTCTGCTTAACTCCTACATTGAATCAGAAGGTATGCAGACATAAAAGAGGTAAGAATGCATTCAATATGTAGCGAAGAGACGTGAGTGTGTCTTAAACCATATTCAAAATAAGTGCAACTGGTAGGGTAGGTCATCATCCTGTTGGGACTGGCACCAGCCCAATCCAGATCAGAAGCCAGTCATAAACACCTCCAACAGCGGCACCAAGGTTCATAGCCACACTTTCTTCAATGTTCAAATGATAGTAACCCTAAATTTTCCATTTGCCCTGATTATAAGGAATTCAGTCTTTTCTAGAGCTTAGCTTGCCAAATATACCCAAGGGTCTCCTAAAATTGCTTATTTGTCCAAAGATCATGCTTATCTGCCTGCTGCTGCACAAATCACCTGTGTTTCAGGAGTTCGGGTGTTCAGGTGCGCCCCTACCGGCAGAACTCGCCCACTGCAGCTGCCCCGTGAATTCAGTATAGGAGAAAATAAAAGCTACTCTGGCATCGATATGAAATTCTAACCTATTTTATAGGCTGTGTGTAAAATGTGGATTTCACTAAGAATGTGGGAAACTGGAAAGAGTATGTCCCACCCTAATAATAAAAGAAGACACATAATCTACAAAACCGTAACTTTTCTTGAACCCATCAAAGCTAAAGTTATAGGGCAACCAACTAGTCTGAAATCTGAGTAAACACAGTAACTTTCAAGGAGAGACAAGAGTCAGACCCCAACTTTCCTGGGGCAGAATGTGGAAGAAAGATAGGGCTGACATGCATGTGGGCAAGAAGTGTGGAAGGGTCACCAAATCCTGATCAGGGCATAGATGAAAACCCACTGCATCTGGGAAAAGGAAACAGAAAAAGCAAGAAATCACTTTGGGCCATTTGGTGTTCTCTATAGCTGCAGGAGAAGCAGGGTCACTAGGAAATTTCTACCCCAGACACTTAGAGACACAAAGGCTACCAAATACTGAGGTTGAACCAGTACAAGAGAGAATAACAACCACTCCCGCAACACCACCATCAAGTAAAAACTAACAGCGGTCCACTACTGGGAGAGAAGCAAGAACATGGAGAGAAACACTCATCTGATGAAGACTTGGAAGCAACTGTTATACAAATGCTCCAACAGATAATCATGAACACTCTTAAAACTAAAAGAAAGTTTAAAAAGTTCAACAAAAAGATATAAAGCATAAAAAACTGACAGTTAAGGAACTAAAGAATTTAACAGCAGAAAACTCATCGGGATGAATAGGAGAGAATTATAATAATAAAAGAAAGAATCAATGAAGTTGGACATAGAGCAATAGAAATAATCCAGGACAGTTGGTAAGTGCATTTGTGGTGAACATAGCATAATGCATAAACCTGTGAAATCACTTAGGTGTATACCTGAAGCTAATGTAACATTGTGTGACAACTCTACTAAAATTTTCACAAGTAATACATTTTTTAAAGTAGAAGTAATCCAATTTTTACAATAAAGATTTCAGTCTAGATTTCAATATCTCGGAAAAATATCTTTCAGGACTGAACATGAAATAAAAAACATTTTCAAATGTTTCAAATGAAGTGTGGCATTTCAAGTAACTATAGCATATACCAGAAGGTCTCCTCTCAAAGAATTGCTGAAGGTAAAGGAAAATAAGGCAGAAGAAAACCTGGAACATCAGGAATAAAAGAAGAGCAATAGAAATGTAAATATTTGGGCAAATATGATAGACTATTCTTCTCTCCTATTGTGTTCTTTAAAATATGGTTGATGGTTGAAAATAGAAATTATAACATTTCCTAAGAGTTGTGTCAACAGAGGTAGATATAATATATAAAACAATGATAACATGAATGGAAAGAAAAAAGATCTATAGGTGGTAATATTTCTACATTACACTTGAAATGGTAAAATATTAATTCTAGTATGTTGATAAAAGTAAGGTATGTATATTGTAATTCCTAGAGCTATGACTAAATACAAAGAAACAATAGTCAAAGTCACAATACATAAAACAGAATACTAAAGTTTGTTTAAAATATCCCCAAAAAGGCAGCAAAGACAACAGGGAAGGAAAAACTTGGTAAACAAATAAAAACAATTAATAAAACAACTGTCCTAAATCCAAACATATCAATAATTACATTAAATGTAAATGGTCTAAAAAAGTAAAATAGATATAAATAGTCTAACCACCATTTAGAGAAAATTTAGAGAGAAACTGTCAGAACGGATAAAAACATGACTCAACAACATGTTCATAAGACACGTCAAATTAATGATAAGGTAAGTTTAAAAGTAAAACATGAGTCAAAAAGAAAAACAGAATGACTATATTAATATCAGATAAAATAGGTTTCAAAGCAGAAGAAAATCATGAAGGGTTAAGAGGGACATTCCATAATCATAAAAGAGTGGATTCTCCAATAAGACATCATAATCCTAAATGGACATGCACCTAACAACAGAGCTTCAAAATGCATAAAAAAAAACTGACAAAACTGAAAGAAGAAATAGATATATCTATAATGATTATTGGACACTTCAACATGCTTGTCTCAGTAATAGAACTAATAGAAAATCAGCAACAAAGTAGAAGAATGAAAAATACCATTAATGACCTGGATTTAACCGACATTTGTAGAGCACTCTACCCAGTAACAGCAAAATACATATTCTCCTCAAGAGTGTATGGAACATTCGTTAAGATAGACTATATCCTTGATTTTAAAACAAATCCTAATAATTTGAAAGAACTGAACTTATTCAAAATGTGTTCCCTAACCCTAATGTAATTAGACTAGAAATCAATTAGAGCAAGATACAAGAAAAATCTCCAAACCTTTGGAAAGTAAACCACACACTGATTCCAAAACCAATGATATTAAAAGAAAACTATAGACAATTATCTCTCATGAACACAGACACAAAAGTTAAAAGGGTATAAAGAACAATCCGGCAGCTGTTTTCAATGTTCCCTGAAGGACCAGAAACTCATCAAAGAAGAGGTCATTTGTGTGGGCAATCCACTCTTTCCACTTACAGAAGAAAGAAAACTGAAGTAGATCCCCATACTTCCATCTACGCTGTCTCCCTTAATCTCACTTAATCGGGGGAATGTCCAAGAGGACCACAGAAGATTGCCACTTAATTTAAAACCTAGAAGAAAATGGACAGTGAAGAGACTATTTCTGAGAAATGCAGTCTTGTTCAATACAGATCTTTTTACTTGAGGAAATCACCAGTCTGAGGAGTAATGAGTGAACTTACCTGTATCCTTGATCATCTGCCCTGTCAGTGCTTTTCATCTCTGGGCAGCTTTAAGCAAAGATAGTGGTGAAGGCTTTAGGATTATGCCATAACGGTTAATATTTATTCAGTACTTATTATGTGCCAAGCAGTGGGCTTGGCACACAATTTTACTTAATTGTTCACAATAACACCGCAGGATAGGTAATATGAGTATTCCCATCTCAGAGACAAAGAAACTGAGGCTCAGAATATTTAAGTCAGAAAGGTGTTGACTTATAAATTATTTCCTTCCATAGACTCTAGAACTGGAATTGGTGAGTAAAATAGACAAGTGAAACTTTTTTAAGATTCAAATATATTCTGCCTTTATTGTTCTGAGTAAGGGTGCCAATGTAAATTGTATAAACTCCCACCACCAGTGGGGGGGAAAAATGTGCCTATCTCTCTCGTGATATTCTCATCCAGGCTACTTATTAGGGTTAAAAACTTAGTTTCCAGTTTGATGTGCCAGAAATGGCACTTCGTTGTTGCTTTAGTTTGTTTTCTGTTAAAATTAGTTAAAATATACATTTAAAGTTTTTGGTAAATGGCAATTTACATGTTTTCATTGAAAAATTATTTCTTTCCTTTGATATTTCTCTTTATTAAGTTTCTCTTCCTTTTTTTGTTTTTAAACAAAAAAGATGCCCGTTATAAAAATTAAAAATAACAAAGAAAGGTGTCTACTCCAGATCCTCCAGTAGCTTAACTCTGAGAGCCACTAATTGTTTTCTTGTCCAGCCCCCCAAAACTAAATGACACCCTTTACTATTTGCTTTAATGAGATGAAATTCTGACTACCCTTACAAATCTTAGTTAACAAAGACACAATTCTTCTTTCGTCCTCAGACTGTCTATAGCTTTTGTCTGAATCAAGAGGAAAATTCAGCTTCTTTTCATGGCTCTTTTTCCAAGGGTGGTCATTTCTGTTCATTGGCAACAAACAAATTACTATGGACTTAGCTTAAGGACTAAAGTTGCATTCAGTATGACTTTTGATCAGTAAATAAATGTTTCAAGCATTATGATGTCTTTGGCATGGACCACGAGACCAGGGTTCCAAAAGAAAATAGAGTTTCAAACCAAAACAGGACAAAATTTAAAAATAAATAAACCTCACTGAAACTTGCCTCTGACCACTGTTTTGGGACATCCCCAGGTCTCTGTAAAATGGACTCTTCCTCTCCCGGGTTATCTCTTGAACTACCCAGTGGTATCTCAAAAGCAAGTCACGAGACTTCCTTCCAGCACCTGTTATTTTCTTTCCTTCCAACTTGGGTCAATTTGATAGCACGTGGAACCAACTGTCCAAAAACTGCACCGTAGGCCCCAATGGTAGCGCCCCCTAGAGTCTGCACAGGGGTCTGCTTCTCGCTCTGCCTCTTTTGCTCAAGATGCTGGAATGAAGCCACATACTGCCTGCGGGTGCCCCAAAGTCTTACAGAATTTGTAGTAGCAATGGCTCCTTTCTTTTCTATTCTCAACCCTGGAGCGCAGGTTCAGACACAGTCCCGTGGGCTTGGGAGAAGGCCATTCCTTGAATTTGACATCTCACCGGCCTGCTTGCCTTCTCTCAACACGCCCTTCCCTTCCTCTGGGGAAATCTTCTTCTTCTTGCCTGTTACCCACCTGCGCCAGAGTTTCACCATCAACCGTTTGACAGGAGGCTCATGCTTTGTTTTGAAGCTACCCTACATAAGAGCGTACGTCGTGACGCTTTCCTTGGGGTCTGAGACCCAGAATGGAGAGAGAAGGTCCCGGCTGCCCCACTATGTGCGTGAGAAGGGAAGAGACAGGTTATCCGAGTGGGCCAGTCATCTTTCCCTTCAAGCAGTCTTTCTCTGAAAGGCACATGACTACAGCTTGTGTCTTCCCGCCAAGAATCTCCTGGTAGAGCGCACCGTGGAGAAAGACCCCTGGGCGTCTGCAAGACACTGAAGCCTGGTCACTCGGCGGGTCCTGTTCCTAGTTCCGGCACTTAATTCCCCGACAGCTGGGAGAAAACTCTGTCCCGGTGGCTTCCACACTGCTCGTCCTGTGCATTCTGGGACGCAGCGTGTGCGGGTCAGGATGCTGTGCACTCCCGCTCTGCTTCAGGCCTCACGACTGTGGGCTGGGAGTAAACCTCCCCCAGACCTGCACTCGTGTTCCAACTCCCCAGCTGTGACAACAGCTTAACTACCCTGCCATGCCTACTGGGAAAAATCCAAGAGCAATAGTGATCAGCTTTACCTGTCAGCTTTGAAGATAAACAAGAAATCATATTCCAGTCCCAATATTCAGATCAATTACTACTATGTTTCCCTGGGCTCAGACATCATAAATTCAGTGGATCATAGCAATTCCCCTGGAACCACCTGGGGTCCCCTTGCCTTCCCCGGGTCTGGCCGTGGAGCCATGTGTCTTCAAACACAGCCGGGAGTCCTGCTCTCCTAATTCTGCCCGCCTGGCAGGGGTCACTCTGACTTTGACCTTAAGCGTGTCTTCTGATCAGACCTCCCTTTCTCGCTTCGGTCACTCCGGTCTTAATGTCTTGTATGGGTCCCGTTTCAATTTCATTTTCCCAAATGAATGGCTATGGTTTGAATTATATGTGTATGTTTAGCTTCCTCTGCACAATTACCTCTTCAGTGCCTCTTCTTTCATGCTTCCCTGAGCCCATTACTCATCCTCCAACCTCTGTCCTGCCAGCAGCCCTGATAGCGCCCCTTCCCCCCTTCTAAGCTCATTTCAGAACATTCTAGAAGCTTTTTCGGAGACAAGTTACTCCTGTATGGCTCGTTCTTCCTTTCTTTCTTTCTTTCCTGTCTTTACAAATCCCTTCCAGCTTCCACATTCGGAACAGAGTAGAGAAACCAACTTACCTTTATTACGTGCCAGGTGTGTTCCAAGGTCCCCCTTTAGTGCTCTAGACTATTCTCCAAGAAATAAATCATTGAACACACGAGGAGGCTTCGGCTTTAAGAAAAGAGATTTAGTAACTTGTCCAGGGTTGTAGAGCCGAGGACAAGATACAGATTTGGGCACAGAACCTACAGGATTCCAAAACTCCGCTAGTCTTTCCTTCATGTGATGCTGCCTCCATAACATTTCTTTCTAGTAACAAAACTGAAGTTTACATAAAAGCATCCAAACACACTGATGTGTTCAAATTCTACTGGTTGTCCTCTAGAAGACTCGGTGCAGTGTTTCAAACCACACATAGGCGATCCCTTGATGGACAATTTCTTAAAGTCTAGAATTCCAGAACTGGAAAGCACCTGAGAGAGTATGGAATCTCCCTGTATGTGAGGAACCCACAGCCCTTGGAGGCTGCATGTCCTGTCCGTGAGCTCCTGCAGGGAACTTCCTTCAGTGGCCCCGTGCCTGGAGTGAGTGGAGCCAGTGGTCTGTCTTCCCAAGACGCTCTCAGGGCAAATCCGTCACTCCAGCATTTTGCCTCTGTTGCCACGTGATGACAGAGCCAGACCTCCATCGTCGCCAGGGTTCTTTGTCCACGCTTCTTCCCCCATTCCTGTCACAGGTACCCCCGTCCCCAAGCACATACCTTCCCAAGCCTTTCCTCGTGTCCCCTAGAAGTCAGAGTCTTTAGCAGATGTCCCTACTCTTCCAAGTGTTCAGAACATTCACTTTGTTGCCCTAACTCTCTCTGTCCTGATGACACTTCTCACTGCAGAGCTCTAAGCAGAAGCTACGTTTCCCCCTCCTGTTCCAAGCCCCTACGGGTCTAGAAATGGAGCAGCCATCCTGCTTGCTCTCCTTCCTTAATAAGAAACAATTAGAGCGTTTCTGCATTATCCCACACAAACTTTACCAGCCTACAGGCATCTCGCTCAGATTCCTTGCCATCCCGTGTCTCGATAGGAGAATTCAGGGGCCACCCTCCCCATCTTGTGCCCTGTATTTCATCACTTCCCCATCCTCAAGGATTTGCCTCCAATTTCCCCCTCCCCTCCCTGTATCAATTTGTCTCTTGCTTCTGGATCATTATCATCAGCACGTAAACCTACTCTAGTATCTCTCACATCTGAAACAGACACTCCTTGACCCCCATGTCACACCTTTCCAGTTACGTCCCCAATAATCAGCAAAGTGATCAGTTATCTGTACTCAGTCTCCTCACCTCATTTGTCTTTAACTCTCCTTGGTCAAGCTTCTCTCATTAAAAGTTGCCTAATCCTGCCAGGGTCACAGTGACTTCCATGTGCCAAATCCAATGGAGTCTTCTCTGCTCTCAGCAACATTCCATGTACTTTCTTCTCTTGGCTTCTGGAACGCTGCTCTCTCCCAACTTCCCTTCTTCTACAAAGTACACTTTTCCTCAGTTTCCTTTGTTAGTTCCCTCTCTCCGATGAGACAGGACACCTTCCCCACTCACAATCCCTCCCTAAGTGATCTCGTTTAGGTCCCATGGCTTGAATCCCATGACTCCAAAGTTTGTGTCTTCAGCCAAGATCTCTCTGTGAACAACAGAATCACATATGGAATCATCCATTTGACATCACAAAGTTAACATGTTCAGAACAGAACTTTTATATTTTGGAACTAGGTTCAGGTGGTGGCTGTACAACATTGGATGTACTGTAAGTCCCTAAATTGTTGACTTTGAAAGGGTTAATTTTATGTGGTGGGGATTTGACCTCAATTTAAAAAACTCAGAAGGCCCGCAACTTTTCATTTCATTCTACACCAAAACTTAGTCCTCCCCAGAATTCCCTGTCTTCATAAATGCACCCCTCCCTTCTTCACCTTCCCACTCCCCTGACATCCAAATCATCAGCAAATATTGTCACTTCTACCTCCAAAGTTTTTCTCTAACCAGTTTACTTCTTTCCACCTCCCCTGAGGCCACCCTCACGGGAGCCTCAACCACCTGTCCCTACAATTATGATTAGTGTCCCTGCCTCTCCTCTTGCGTCTCTATAGTGCTTTCTCCATATAGCCATCAACTTGATGTCCTAAACCTGTAGATCAAACTATAATACACCCTCATTAAAGCATCTAATGGATTCTCATAATACCCGAAGAAGAAGAAGAAGAAGAAGAAGAAGAAGAAGAAGAAGAAGAAGGGAAGCCTGCAGGACTCTCCATGAAGACCCCATTCTGGACTGGAGACTGCCTACTTTTCATTGGGTCCTCACATGGCAGAAGGGGCTAGGGAGCGATGTAGAGTCTCTTTTGTAAGGCACTAATCCCATTCATGAGGCTCCTCCCTCATGACCGAAGCGCCTCCCAAAGGCCCCACCTCCCAATACCATCACATTGGCCATTAGGATTTTAACACGAATTTTGTGGGAACACAAACATTCAGACCACAGCAGTAAACTATTGAAGCAGGGACTTCATCCATCTTGTGTAGACCCATATCTCCAGTAACTCAAAAGTCCCAGACACATAGTAGGTGCTAAATAAATTGTGTTAAATTGGGTTTTCAGCCACTAAGATTGTCGGTGGTTTGTCAGCAGAACAGGAATGAACTGCTGCTACCATTAAGTAAAGTAACCTGCGACACTACTAAAATAAAAAAACGTAATACCCCTCCAAGTAGAAATACCACTCTTTGGAATCTATCCTGGGGAAACAATAGCACCTGTGTATGGATATATGAACAGGCATATTGATTACAGTATTTAAACAGTATTTGTTGCAGGATTAAAAAACAAAACAAAACAAAACCCCCAGGAATAGAGGCCCATCACTAGAGAAATAGAGAATGTATTAGAATATGTTGAAAAGGATGAGAGTTTTGCCATTTTTCTTAGAGGGATTTCTACAAAGTAAAAAGAGAAAGGAGAGGTACAGACACGATTGTGTTTTTAATAAAGCAAACAAAGAGACGAAAGGCTGTCAAATATATGAATGCATACCATATTTCCTTAAGGCTAGGATCGCAAGACCCGTCACAATTTCCAGAAATGTTAAAACATGGAAAAGCTTTGCCACTCAGATCTGATGCCATACGGCTTGTGCACGTGGCACATAGCTGAGTGAAAGCGGAAAGAAACCCAACAGTTTGTTGATGCAGCCCGGAGGCCTTGTGTTTGGAGGAAAGGGTGAGGAAAGGGGTAGGTAGGCATGCACACAAAAAAAATCAAATCAGATCAAATTAAAAAAGGACACATAACATTCCATTTATATAAAATATGTATGTTCACAAAGAAACTAACTTGTAGGAATGCCCATGAAAAGTTGTCACAGAAAAGAAGCAAACACCAGAGAGTGATGAACACAGTAGGACTCTATTTTGGCAAAAACCCAGATCTGCCGGTCCTCGCAGGTCTAAGGGCATGGGGAAGGGGGCAGAGACCTCAGACTGGACGTGATTGTTCTTCGTATTGTTCCACTTGCGGCAAGCGTGATTATTTTGTTTTTTAAAACTACACAGAATGAAAAGGGACAAAAATCGAGGGGGAAACGTACGTCATGTCGCCGTACAGCTAAAACTAAAGGTGGGGCTTTCCTTTACATTTCGAGCATCCTTGTTAATAACCACCATCATCATCTCTGGGTCACCAGAAGGGAGCAGGTGACCTTCTGGTTCCTCCAAGGTGGATTACAAAATTTAGCCAAGCAGTTGGACGGTTGGGGTGTCTTAGTCTATTCTCAACACTCTTATTACCATAACTACTTAGTTCATACATGTAAAAAACATTTAAAAACGTTTTTTGCATTGATTATGCAAAAATTAAAGGCCTTATGTCTATCTTAACACTGAAAAAAATGAATGTCATGTTACCATTAAGCAGAGATAAAGTAAAGCTAAATCTGTCTCCAAGTGTAACTTAACCCCCCCCCCCAACCCTTGAAAGGTAACTAAAACACCACCAGAACTAAGGGCTAGAGTGGAGATGATGTGGGTCTGAATCTTAGTCGTAGGTCTAGCAATGCATGCCCAGGAACAAATCATTCCCTCTTTCTCTTTTTTTAAGTCTATTTATTTATTTTGAGAGAGAGTGAGAGAGCACGCAAGCAGGGGAGGGGCAGAGAGGGGAGAGACAGGGGGAGAGAGAGGGGGAGATCCCAAGCAGGCTCTGCACTGTCCGTGCACAACCTGATGTGGGGCTCGAACTCACAAACCTTGAGATCATGACCTGAGTTGAAGTCAGATGCTCAACCTACGAGCCACCCCCGGGGGGGGGGGGGGCAAATCATTCTGGATGATTTGTTCTGGATCTTCTTCTGGATGCCAGTTTGTTCATTTGTAAAAGGAGGATGAAAATCCTAATTCCACTGATTTTCCAGAATTGTTATGAAAACCAAATGAGAAAAGCATGTGTGAAAGCATCTAGTTTGTCTGCCACGTGAGAGTTTTTGCTAGACTCCAAGGGTCTTATTAAAGATACAGTAGAGGGGTGCCTAGGTGGCTCAGTTGGTAAACGACCGACTTCAGCTCAGGTCGTGATCTCAGGTTCATGAGTTCGAGCCCCACATCGTGTTCTGTGCTGACAGCTCAGAGCCTGGAGCCTGCTTCGGATTCTGTGTCTCCCTCTCTCTCAGCTCCTCCCCTGCTCACACTCTGTCTCCCTCTCAAAAATAAATAAACATTAAAAAAAAAATTAAAGATATAGTAGAAAGAGAAAAGGAGTCAGAATCAGAGACCAAGGGTTCTCTGTCACTGTCCAGCTGGGAGACTATCACCATTCCAGGTCACCAGTCCCGGGCCTAATTTTTCTAAATTCATTAATACGCATTTCTTTTTGGGAAAAGAGAAATTCCCCAATCCTTCAACTATCCCCATAAAGCTAAATGTTATTTGAATTCAATGCACTTCATGCACATTGAGGCACCAAAACTGTTTCTTTAGCACCAAATGATAATGGAAAAGGATT
The DNA here is from genome assembly GCF_018350195.1 of Panthera tigris. Classification (NCBI taxonomy): domain Eukaryota; kingdom Metazoa; phylum Chordata; class Mammalia; order Carnivora; family Felidae; genus Panthera; species Panthera tigris. Next base: position 131,986,260 of record NC_056664.1, read on the forward strand.
TCACTGAAGTCCAGATAACAAATGAAGACAAATGTTTTCTCTAATCCTCTTTCTATAAAAGTACACAATCTTCATTTATCTTCAGGGATGACGTCCGTCCCTTTAAGAATAGTTCCTTTAGGAGATGCATTTCATTGTCTGAGCCTCTTGACAATTCTTACATCTTCTACCGTGAACTGTTGAGCCCTCCAATGTCTCGCGGAGTCTCGGTTCTGCTGACGTCCTGCGTCCCGCCTGCTGATTGATGGGGCTTCTTCCTAATGGAGCTGCCAGAGAGCAAATTGCACAAATTGTTCTTTGCCCCTCGTATGACTATAGTCCCACCCAATTCTTGTCACATACTGTATCTCACTTCTGCTCAATAGCATGCATGATTTCTTTTGTTATTAATAGTGTGTTTTTAAATGAATTTAAAGTACCATTGCATTCAAGCTAACTTTTCAGCTTTTTGTTTTTAACTGATTCAATATCTTTCTCGACACAGGATTCCCTATATCACTCAGCTGCCCCAAATATCCAGTGGTTTCGATCAGATGCCTCTTTTTTTCTTTAAGTTTATTTATTTTGAGAGAGAGAGAGGGAGGAAGAGAGAGAGCATGAGTGGGGGAGGTGCAGAGAGAGAGGGAGAGAGAGAGAGAGAGAGAGAGAGAGAGAGAATCCCAAGCAGGCTCCAAGCTGGCAGCACAGAGCCCCATGCGGGGCTCGAACCCACGAACCGCGAGATCATGACATGAGCCAAAAAGTCAGACACTTAGCTGACTGAGTCACCCAGGCGCCCCAGTCAGATGCCTCTTTGATAGTTAATTTGATGCGTTAACTTCACGGGAGCGTGGGGTGCCCGGATATTTGGTCAAATGGTATTCTGGGTGTGTCTATGAGGGTGTTTCTGGATGAGGTTAACATTTGAGTCAGTAGACAGAGGGAAGCAGATCGGCTTTCCCCTGCGTGGGTGGGCCAGAGATCCAATAGACACCTGACCTGAACAAAGGCTGAGTGGGAGGGAATTTTGCCTATTTGTTTGAACTGAGAAGTCAGTCTTCTGCCCTCAGACGGGAAGTTAAACCATCAGCTCTCCTGGTTCTCATGCTTTCGGACTTGGATTAGAACTTACCCCATCGATTATCCTCTTGGGCTTCAGGTGTTCTCATGCGGACCAGAACAACACCACCAGCGCTCTGGGGTCTCCAGCTCGCCAGCGTCGTTCAGATCATAGGACTTCTCAGCCTCCATAATCCCGTGAGCCAACTCCTTATAGTGAATCTCTTCATATATGTTTATATGTATTTCTGCAACATGTATCCTATTGGGTCTGTTTCTCTGGAGAACCCTGAGAAGTACAACCTCCATCTAGCCTTCAAAGTCTTCCTTAATTTGACCCCAACCGCATATCCAGACTCATTTCAAAAGAATAGTATTATATGACTGTAACAGTTAACATCATAGCATGCCAGCCGCATGCTAAGGGCTTTAGATGCATTACCTCAATTAATCTTTATAATGATGCCTTGAGGTAGGCTATTTTAAAACATTTTTTTTTAATTTATTTTTTTGGGACAGAGAGAGACAGAGCATGAACGGGGGAGGGGCAGAGAGAGAGGGAGACACAGAATCTGAAACGGGCTCCAGGCTCTGAGCAGTCAGCACAGAGCCTGACGCGGGGCTCGAACTCACGGACCGCGAGATCGTGACCTGGCTGAAGTCGGACGCTTAACCGACTGCGCCACCGAGGCGCCCCGAGGTAGGCTATTTTATTTACATTTCATAAGAAAACAAAAGGACGCTTATATTTAGAGTAATTCTGGGATTTGAAAACATTTTTCTTTTTTGTGAAGTACACTGTATCCCCACTGTGGGGCTCAAACTCAAGATCCCGAGATCAAGAGTCACACGCTCCGCTGAGTGAGCCAGGTGCCCCTGATTCTAGGACTTAGGCCGAAGTCTCTCTGACTCCTAAATCCATATTTTTTAGACTCGCTCGATGCTACCTCCACAACTCGCTAAACAAGCCCTTGTAGAATGAGGCCAAATCTTTCCATTCATTTTGACCTCGGCGTCTTAAAAAGAGAATCGCTTCTAAACCTTGATGAATAACAGAATCACCGGGAAAGTTTTTCAGTCTGAGTCATTCAGCTCTAACCTTCAGAGCTGCAGAGTCTCTATGGTGTGGTTCAGGAATCTGCCTTTCATGGTTTCCAGGTGAGTCTAGTAGGTCAAACCACAGGCCCCAGTATTTGGGAATAAGGGCCTTAGGTTAAGCCAGTGGCTCTCAAATGTTAGCCTACCTCCAAACCACTGGGAAGGCATGTTAAAACACAGACCGCTGGGCCCCATCCCCAGTGTTTCTAACTCAGTAGATTGGGGGTAGAGTCCAGCCATCTGCATTTCTAAACAAGTTCCCAGGTGGTGCTTCTGCGGCTGGCACAGGGACCACACTCTGAGCACTACAGGGTTCCGCTGTTCTTGCTTTGAATAGTCTCCTTTGTACCTTCCTCTAGTCCAAATTTCCACCTGTTCTTCAAAGCCACCTTCTTCACAACACCTGTCTGCTTCAGTGCTTAGCCTCCTTCTTCTGCTTGCGGGGTCAGCTGGCTTCGCAGGTCCTGGCAGACTCCGCTGAACTCTGGGATAAGAAAAGAACATTCTTCGTCTCTGTTCTTTCCCGTAGCGGTAGGACTTCCCACCCCCTTTTGAAACAGCCCAACAGAAAAAAATAAAAAAAGAAGTAAATAAAAATAAAAAGCCCAATAGATGTGTTTAAGGGTTGCCGAGGATATCCCCTTATGCACCTGCTCTGAGCCACTGGCCACACCCCTCCTGGCCTTCCCCTCCCCTCCCCCATTCATGGGCTCCAGTTCCCTTTGAGGACGTTTACTGAGGCGACTCCCCTGAGAAGCTGCCCACGGAAGGCTCAGGGAGCTGCTGGGAAGTTATTAGAGTTCCTGCAGCTGCCCTTGCAGGCCTGCCCCACCTGCCGGCCACACCTTGCACTTGGCACTTCTCAGAAGTTTGGATAAGACTGCCCTCAGCTGTCCTCCCATCCTTTCATCCCCTTGCTCTGCCCCAGGCCCCTTGCCCCGGGCCCCAGCTGTGAATGCCAGTCACCATCACTTTTGTAACAGAAAGTTGTGTAGACTGACCCCAGCCCCCGAGTTCTTAGGCTGTGACTGATGCTTCTCTCGGGATGAGTTCACTCTTACAAGGCACCTGGTCCCTCTTGCTAAAAGAACCCCCCTCCCCCTAAAGCTGCACCACTCACCCTCCCAAACACGCCTAGAGGGCAAGTCTGGAGTTTAGGATGGAGGGCAGCTGAAATTCGTGGTGGGATTCAAGCCACAGGTTTAATACTTACTAGCATTTTATAACAAAGAAAAAACTCCTTGAAGTCAGGGATTATTCCTTAAAGTGTAAATGTGTTGCTACTTCTGTTTGGCCCACAATGCCTAGAACAGTGTTAAAATACATGCGGTCACCTCTTACATCCCTGACATATGCAAAGCAACCTCGCCCAGCACCTGCCTCGCCTGTCCCTCCTCCCTGCCCAAAACACCCTGTGCATTTCTACCCCTTCTCTTCCCAGGCCCGCTCAAATGCTCTTCCTTCACGAACTTGTCCCCTTCCCCACTCCACTCACTATAGTTTTCCCTTGCTCATTGGTAGTGAATTTCTCTTTCTAACACCCAGAATTGCCAGAGGGGAGTTTAGGCGCCTCTTCTGGCACTTGGAGCCCACCCACTCCAATCAACCGTCCCCATCCCCCACCAACTATCACCCCCTAAGGCCCCAACTGGGAGCAGGCCTCACCTGTGCTGCCGCCTCCCTGTCCCTCCACCTGAGGAAGGCAGCTCAAGGCTGGTCAGCTCAGGGACACCTCTGCCCCTCCTCTCCAGTCCTCCTGGACTGAGCCTGGATCCCAGAGACTCCAGAGTGTGGTTGGAGGATGGAAAACCAGGAGGACTGCTCTCACTTTACCATTACATCAGGAACTCTCTCTGGCTCCCCCGGCATGTTGGCAGCCCGCAGGGGCAGAGCTTTCACTCTGGATCCGATAGATATTTCGCCATGCATACATTCTGTAGACCCTTCTTTGGTCCTGTGACTACTGAGACTAATTTCTCTTCCACCAGGACCCCAAAGCCCTCAAACCCAGGTTCAGCTCTACCAGCTTTGTGTTCCTCACCACTGGCTTCGAAAGCACTTTTATGACATCCATTTCATTTCATAATCAAGGAAATTGGAAATAGTTTTGCACCAATCTTACCAGATTCTCCGTGCGTATACCTACGACACATCCATAGACATTTATGTCTACGGATATCCAATAGCCGAGGGTTCAGTGCCTTGGTTATTTGTAGTAGCGGGAGACAGAATAGGGTCATTCTTTTTTTCAAATAGAATTCGATTTTCTTAGCCTGTGAACGTCCCTACATCATCCTTCTTGGCACAACTGTTCCCATTTTGTTCCCGGGCTAGTAATCGTATCCAGTCATTAGAATTACGTTGTAGACTTTTCTGTCGCCTTTCCTGCCTGATTATCAAGCTTGGTTTTCTCTTCAGATTGTAGATCTCTGTTTGTACTGTAACCATCTTCACTTCGGCTCCATTATTCGCACTCATCCTGTTTGGGCCTCTGAACTTGTACCCTAACACTTACCAAAAAAAGCATAAAAAGACACCCAGGAGTTTCTTTGTTTTTCTTTACCTTCTTTTCACTTGTCTGTATCAGAGATGGGAAGAATGACCATGGATCTCTCACAAAGCGGACTAGAAATTCCGAGACTGTGAATTCCGGCTATGGCTCTGCCATTCACGTATTTATGACCCCAGGGGATTTACTGAAGCTTTTTCTCTGGTCTATGACATACTTGTCAAATCATGTAGGATTTATGATCAATGTCATGTGTGATCTATGATCTATGCTGAAAACGAAATACGGGCTCATCTCTTTAGCCGGATATAATTATTAGCAAATCCATTCATTACAGGAGTAATTTCCAAACCCTACAGATCTACAGAATCGCCTTTTTGACTTAAAAAAACAACAAAAAACAAAAACAAAACACAGATCACTGAGGTCCATCCAATCCTGCTGCATCTGATTTTTAAGTAATTCGTTGATGTGGAGGCAGCTTCGAAGAACCCTAGAATTGCAGGCCAGGCTTCCGAACTGCTTCTGCAGTGGGCACTCATTTTGGAGAAACTGGTTCAAAATTTTGTCCTCCTGCCTAATTTATCAGTAAGGAATGAAAGATGACCGTGTTTGAATGATTGCAGACGTGCCAAATGTTGAACCCGTGGTGTTCACAGCAAGATCGAAGCTGTCAGGATGCTCACGCACATTTTCGTGGAACCAGACACGGGAGTGTACTTAAACCAATTAAAGATTAGTCTTTATTTCAAATAAAAAAAAATAAGTAAATGGCAAGAGGAGGATGGAGTCAGTGTTTCCCACTGCATAAGCTTCTGTTGTATATTGCGACAATATACAATATTCAATATATTGACTTCAATATATTGACTTCAATATATTGAATATTGTATATTGTTGCCTATTGGATTAAGGGGCATTCAGCCTCATTATTACACCACCCAAAAGGAGAGTCTTTAAAGAAGAATCTCAGATGTGGAAATGTGCCTTTTGGGATTAAGATAAAATGAGTCTCCTCAGCAAATTTGCCACCTCTTGGATAACTTTATCACCCCAAAAGCAAAATTTTTCCGCAAAAAGACGTGTTAAATTTTTAGACCACAAAGTATTCCATTCTCCCCAATCCTACCCTTTTGTATACATTCTTTTTCCGCCATTTCAAAATCATACTCTGAGTTAGTGGTTTAAAAGGCATTAGGATTTGTATCTCTTCTAATACAATAGACTCTCGTGGGTTGTAAAGAATACTTATGACACATAAGTCAAGCCAAGTCAAGTCTCTTAATTTGCCTAACCCACTCTCCCCCTCCCCGTCCAATTCCAAATCAAGGACTTCTCTTGCAGAAGCTGTGCTCTTCTTCTAACTTTATCAGTTAAAACTTGGACTTCCTCTCTCTCTTGGCCCACGGGCAGAACAGTTTCTTAGAGTCACGAGAATCCTAACTGCAGTGTTTCTTTGGGTTCTGCTTCAAGGGTTACTTCCCAAAGCCCTTCATCTCTTTTCCCAAAGTACCTCCTTTGCTTCAGACACTCAACCTCGGTTATTACAACAGCTCTCTATTATGCCACTGTTATCTCTAGGCCATTCTGTAGGAAACAGCTAAAGTGTTCTATGCTCCCTGCAAACCAGCTGGGTAGCCCCCACTTAAAATCACCTTAAATGAGGTCCTAACACACCTAAAGTAAGGCACGCGCCCTTGCTGATAAGGGTGGCGCATTTCAGCGATAAGAATCGGAATGATGTGCCCACCTCCAAGGCAGAGCAGGTAGAGTTTGAGGAGCCACACCTCGTCTCAAGAATTTGGAACATGGCCCCTGTTACTCCGTCTGGTACTCATTATCTTCTCTTCCCAGTAGCCGTACCCCCTCACCAAGGGGTAACTGTACATTCAGCATTTACAGAGGACTTCCTGGCAAAAGGCAGGCCCTTGCACACCTCTGTGCTACAGTTCTTGAAGGGCATTCTGTTCCATGGAACACCCTCTGGGGCTCTGTGATCAATGGCATAAAGTACAATCTGCCTGCTGTCCCCAGACAGACGTTCCATGCCACAGCCCCCCTTCCCAGTCCTCCATGGGGTATATTTAGCCACTGAGTTGTGACAGATTTCAGGCTCTGGGGATGAAGCCTGCTGCTATACGGGGCTTTGTGGGAACAGCGACTTGGGTTTGCAGCTGGGAATCCTTCAGACAGAGACTCCTTTAAGGTCAACAGATGGAGTTGGAAGATTTGTTTGGGGATCTGGGTAGGGTGTCGGTGGAGCTAACTGACAGGTGACGGGAAGAAGGACATATAGGCTGGATTTGGAAATTGTTCTTTTCATACCAACTTGTCATTAAAATAAAGGATTTAAAAATAAGATAAAATACTAAAATGAAAAATGAAAGTGAAACACTTACAGCAACAGGATACAAAAGAGAAAAGAGTTTATACATCAAATGATTTATGTGTAAGTCTATGTATAAGAGATCGTGTCAAGCAATATCCTTGAGCTGATTTAAAGAGCTTAAAGCTCCCAACAAGTGGGGGTGCCTGGCTGGCTCAATTGGTAGGGCATGTGACTCCTGATCTTGGGGTTGTAAGTTCAAGCCCCATATTTGGTGTAGAAATAAAAGCTTAAAAAAAAAAAGTAAGTGACAATTGCTCCGAGGAACACAGCTTTCTGAGCTGGGTGGTTATTTTCAAGGGAGAGGTTGTTAGTCTAGAAAGTGGGTGCTGCTCGTTCTTTGGGGTTTCTTAATACTTGGTGTTGCCGTTAGGCATCTGCATTTGACTAGTATAGGCAGCCAACCTGGCTCGTTCTGTGTTGGAGCTAGAACACATGACTGCTAGAATCATCCTGGCTTCTCCTTCTTTCCAGCTCACTTAGACACAACATGTGGAAATGAGGACAGAACCCTTTGAAAAGAATGGAAGCAGGTAGACAGCAGGAAGCGGAGAGCCATTTTAACTTATTGAGTTAAATGAGAGTGACTGATTCCAAACTTTAGCCTAAAGCTATGAGCTATGTATGGGACCTGTGAAAGCTGATGTCAATCATCCCAATTCTTTGCATCTATAAACTGAGAGCCTTTACTTGTATATTGAAACAAAGAGCACAGAAGACAGAACCCTAAATAGATATGTGCTATGATCCTGATGGCTGCCTGCCATATTACTGTTAAAATCTAGACAACAGACTCAAAATGGAGTCACTTATGCTAAGCCCCATGTCACCAAACCGAGACTTGATTAAAAATGCAGCTCTCCCAAAAATGGAATCTTGAACCAGCCAATCAGGAATCACCTGAAAGGCACAGTTAGGTTATCTGCCTGATAGGCACATGCCTTCCCCTAAAAGAAAGGAACCTTGTAATAACCAGCCGGCTTTTTTGCCTAGCACACCTTCCTTGCTCCAGCTCCCTTCTGCCTATAAAGGTCTGTTATTCTGTACAGCTCCTCAGAGCGCCTTTCTATCTGCTACTGTGAACACTGCCCAATTCATTAATTGTTGAATGAAGCCAAAAAGATCTTTAAAATTTACTCAGTTGCGTTTTGGTTTTTTGACATTGTAGATTCTCATCTGGTAATAACGCACTCAAGGAAACTATTTTGCAGCAATACAACCACTGATTACTATCAGATGACCATCTCACAAGCAGAGAAGACAGCAGAGGCATTTCTGCTTCTATCCCTAAACCGACACTCAGCATTTCAACACTGCAAACCTGAAGACTCTTCAGTTGCTACGTATATCGTAGTATCGTGCTGTTTACAGAGCTCGTGACAATATACCCCAGTGACACATCTCCTGCCAGAAACAAACTTAACGCCTTAAGTCAAAAAAGGACCCTATCCAGTGAGACTTCCTTCCTTAAAATCTTAAACATCAGAACTACATATTATTTTTATTCTTTTTAATTGTTTTTGTTTTTATGTAGGCTGCACGCCCAGTGCAGAGCTCCATGTGGGGCTTGAACCCAGGACCCTGAGATGGACACCTAAGCTGGGATCAAGAGGCAGATGCTTAAATGACTGAGCCACCCAGGTGCCCCCAGAACTACATTTAAAAAATAAATTCTGGGGTGCCTGGGTGGCTCACGTCATGATCTCACAGTTCATAGGTTGGAGCCCCGTGTTGGGCTCTGTGCTGACAGTTCAGAGCCAGGAGCCTGCTTTGGATTCTGTGTCTCCCTCTCTCTCGGCTCTTCCCCCGTTTGTACTCTGTCTCTCTTTCAAAAAATAAAATGTTAAAAAAAAAAGATGAAAATAAAATAAAAAACAAAAATAAATTCTTCCCCACAATTCTCATGCTGAAAGCATTCACCAGGGAGACGGCAGAATCAAAAAAGCGTACATCGATGAGAGCTTGAGAAAAATTCCCCTTTAGACAAGACTACCCCCTCCCGTTATATTTGAAATATAACTGTGGGTTGGCTTTTAGCAGAACTTTTTTAGAGAACCGGTGGCTGTTAAAGAAAAGAATGTCCTGACACTTGTGAAAGTCAGACAGACTTTATTCGAGGAAAGACTACTGCAAGGGGATTTTTCTGCAGGGGAGAGACTGGGCAAGATAGGGCTCAACTCTGAATACAACAGGGACAAGTGGGTATTAGCCAAGGGGCAAGGGGGGGGGGGCAGTGGATGGAAGATTACTGAGGAAACGTCAAGGAAAGGTGGATTCTTGCTGAAGGCAGGCCAAGGTGATAAGATTTGGAAGGTGAGGGATTTTCACTAAACCAGTCCAGCAGGATCTTGCTGAAACTGGACTGATTGGCCCAAGGACTGAGCACAAGGTCAGGGCTTAGTTGCGAGGAGGGCTCAGAGGAGCCTGACTCCTACGGGTCAAGCAGAAAGCATCGTGGTTTACTAGCTGCATATAACACGGTTTCTGGTGTGGGATCGCTCTTGAAGAGAACGGACACACGCCCGGCTGGTCTCATGAAAGGGAAGGTTTAATGGGTGGCTGTTCCCTCTCTCTCCCTTCCTCGGAGAAGCCTGAGGGAGCAGCATGAGCACTGGTCCCCACTGTGGCTGCTCCTGGGAGCCGGTGGAAGGAATGCTGACCCAGACCAGACTCACAGAACCTCACCTTCTTGGGCCTCACATGCTCCTGGCGGGACCCCTGTGTCACCACTGTCAGTGTGTGCCATACTGGCCTGAGTGATGAGAAAGGAAGCCTTGGCTCTCCCCCACTGCCTTTCCCTTCCCCCACCCCGCCCCTGCCTCCCAGACCTAGGGAGGATGAGAGGCAGCCTTCAAGGTCACTCTTGGTTTTGCCTATGCCTTGTGAGTCAACATTCTCTTGTAAAGGCCCACTGTTTGTGATTTAAAAAAAGAAGTCTGTGCCTGGTTGCACTTTTAGAAGTGGATAGTTTATCTTTAATCAGGATGAAAATAAAGGTTCGAGGTCTGATGCTACAGAAGGTTGCTCACGGTAGTCACAAGGAGGCCATATTTTCACATGGAATTGATTGAACTAGACCAAAATGTAAAAAAAAAAAAAAAATCAGAATCATCTGGAATCTTACAACATTCTTCAAGGCCTGAAAAAGGCCTGGGTTGGCTTGTATTTGTGTGACTTTCTTGTAGTTCCTCTCTTTGACCCCAACTAATAGCTTTAGAATATGCCTTTTATTCTGTCCTTTGTAATTTCCTGAAGCTCTTCGGGGGCCCAGGTCTTTGATATGCAAAATGAGATCTTAAAAGGCACGAGGTGGGAAGTCAAGACTGACCTGGCAGTTGAGTGTGGGAGGACCAGAGTCTGCAGGAAAAGACCAAGTAAATACCTGGAGTTTTGCCTTTAGACCTTTCTGGTTAACATCATGAGGGAAGGAGCTGGGGGGATGTGGAGGGAATTGGAACAGTTTCCTTCTCTCTGTGTAAATGTTCTGTTCCTCATCAAACTTTACCCTGCCATTTTAAATATCCCCTCGTGCTTTTTTACCCAAATCCATTTTGACTATGGTGATGCCAAATGGTGAACTTCAGACTTCTTGACAACATTTACTGGAAAGCATAAAGATCTAAAAGAAACAAAGGGTGGCCCAGGAATATCATAAGTAGTCAACTTATCAGGAAGGCAAAAAACAGTAGATGTCCCTAAATGTGAAAGAGGTCTGGAAATATGGTTTCTATGGGCTCTCCATAAAAACCAGAACAAAATAACACAACAAACAAAAACAGGCAAAAACATAACAAAAGCAAAAAACACCATGGAAGAATCAAAACTAGCCAAACCAGAAATAAAGTTTAAAACAAACAAACAAACAAAAAACCTGGGAGAAGTAAAAATTAAAACAACTGAGGTACACTTGAAATCCATTTACACATAGAAATAAGACTCAACAACCAGACATTATCATTGTTCTGTAGGAATTAAATGCTATAAACTTTATTGTTGGGAGACAATTCTTTATGGATCTCTCGTGTTTCTGGTCAGCAGTGGCACTGACTACTTTTGTCCTGAACTATCTTTTCAGGGAGGTTTGTATAGCAAATAGTCTTGGAAGGTAGAAATCGCGTCTCCCAAGGACAGCCACGCTTTAGGATGTGGTTTCAAAAGTAAGAAAATGTGGAAAGACCACCAGAACCAGGAAACACGTGTCCCATCCACCTGTGGACATTGAGAAAATCTGCACACACACCTCTTCCTCCCAATGAGCGATGTGTACATCCTTCCAGATGTCTATCCCTATCCACATATACCCCTGGACCAATGTCAAAAAGGCATCGGAGGTGACAGTCTCCAAAATGCGGCGTCTGCTCCCCCAGGAAACAGAACAATGAGGGGAAAGCAAGAGGAAAACACAAGGTAAGCTGTGTGTATTTGTTTTTAAACGTTCTCTTTCTGTGATATTTATAAATGTATAGATATACTTTCACATAGGTTTGGGTACTCGAAAACTCTTTTTTTTTTTTAAATTAAAAAAAAAATTGAGAAACAGAGCGAGACAGCGTGAGCAGGGGAGGAGCAGAGAGAGAGGGAGACACAGAATGTGAAGCAGGCTCCAGGCTCTGAGCTGTCAGCACAGAGCCCGATGTGGGGCTCGAACCCACGAACCGTAAGATCACTACCTGAGCCGAAGTCGACGCTCAACCAGCACCCCCGAAAACTCTTTCTTAATAAACATGAGAGATGATGAGGTTTAGAGCTAATGACTCTAAAGACATTCAAATTAATAAGATGTGCTTGCAATTTCAAAAGCCTGACCACATTCCACTTATTTATACTTTCAGACTCCTGCCCTTTGGGGGTTTCTGGGCTGTCTGTTGCCCTCCACATGAACCCCCAGCACCCGCTTCCCCCCTCCCTCCTCCCCCAGATGCATCCAGTAGACCAGGCCCTGAGGAACAGAAGCTGCTGGAAGGCACTGACACAGCCTCATGGTTTCAGGATCATTAAGAAATCATTAGCGAGGAGGGATTGCTGGTTTAAATTAGAATGACACTGATAGACCTATAATTAGTAGAAATGAAAATTGTTAATTAAAAGTGTATCTTATTTCCCCCTGGTGTGATCTCTATTTGCCACTTGGTTTTAACAAAAATGAAACCCTATGATAGATTTCGTCAACCCAAGACAAACATTAAAAAAAAACATAGAAAAAAATGTTTTAAAGCCTAATGAACTTTCTAAGGCTCGAACTACGTCCACTCAGGGCTCATGTTTAAATTAGATTGCAGTGCGCTGATTCTGAAAACAATTTTTAAAATATTTTGTTGCCAATTGTCACGGGCTGGATTGTGTCCACTCAAAATCCATCAAGGGCCAGGAAACTGGAGTGTAAAAAAACCACAGTTGGCATAAGGAAAGCTCAGCAAATTGCATTTATCATAGCAGCCAGGGCACCTGGGTAGCTGAAGTTAAGTGTCTGACGTCAGCTCAGGGCACCATCTCACGGTTCATGGGTTCGGGCCCCGCATCTGGCTCCATGCTATCAGCTCGGAGACTGATTGGGATTCTCTCTCTCTCCCTCTCTTTATCCTCCCCTTCCCTCACTCTCTCTCTCTCTCTCCCCGTCTCTCTCAAAATAAATAAAAAACTTGAAAAATATAAAATATTCGCAGCAGGCAAAGGATACTCACAATCCAACTGGATCTCTCACTAAAGTGATCTATAATTTATTGCAAAATTTCTTCTGATATGGCAAGGGGTCCAGTTACTAATTACTCTAGGAAAGAGGTGGAACTTGTGGGGGCTCCATCCATCACCACCCCTGTCCCGAGCACCCCCTCATATGCGCCCACATCTGTTCTTGAATCTCTTGCTCTTTTCACTTGATCTGAACCTTTGCACCCTCCCACGTCGATATTGAAATTGGGTGCTGTAGCACTAGAATGCTTATATATACTTTTTGTAGTTAATTCTATGGTGAATTGTTAAGCGTTGTCTGAATGAATCATAGACCGAAGGCTCTTCTCTCAATAATAAAAATGCTGGTCAGACAATATATTCAATGAGAGCCATAAAAAGCTTCATAAAATGAAGACATTCTGAGGTCAAATAGAAATTGTGTTCTCCAGAATAAGCACTTAGAAATCTGCACTGAGATTCAGGCTTTCTGACAAAGGTGACTGGGATGTAGAACCATCCATTAAACTCATTATATTAAACACAAGCCTCTTTGGCTCGATGGGAATGCATGGCTTTGTTTGATTGCTTTTCAGAAACTCTTGGCACTCATTCAGTAATATAATAAGTGTGATTTTTTTTGGGGGGGGGTGCCTTTGGTATTGCTTTCCAGAGAAATTTTCAATTTTTTTTCCCCAAACAACAGCAAAAGCCCTGTTCTTGAGGGTTCCCATTTTATTTATTCTCGTTTGCTGTCTAAAATCTCAAGTATATGTGGAGCAAAATCACTCTTCTCATAGGTTCCAGAACTTGTGATTCCAAGTTTCATAGAAGGAAATAGAATCTAATTATTTCAGCTGGGGTAAACTGCAAATTACTTCATATAAATAATGACTTCCTAATTTTGATAAACCTTCAATTTTACAATGGAAATTTGCGTGTGTTATCTCACTTAATTTTTTATAACCAACCCACAGTATGAGTCACTTTTATGCCATTCTAGGGCAGAGAAAAACGAAGCTCAGACAGGTTGGGGGATTTGCCCCAGATTGGAGAGTCTGCAAATGTCAGAGGTAGCCCTGTACCCAGTGGATTTGTACCCATTCCTCTTCCACAATGTCACCATTGCCTCCTGATATTTCATCTCAAGACAAATTACAACACCTGAATTCAGAATGAGTGGATTCACCTTGACTCCCACAATGGAAATCTTTCTAATGTCTGGATTAGGCTCAAACTAAACCAACTGTCTTCTAATTCCTTGGTCTCCTCCCTCCTTTGAATCATGTAATTTTTTTTCCTTTGGCATTTTCATGACTATTCCTGCTTTTCATCTCATTTCCACAGCAACGTAAAAGAGGTACTTCTGGATCTTATCAAACAGAGCCATGGGCTGAGCCTAGGACACACATCTTCTAGTTTGTGGAAGCCCTTATAGAAGATCAAACAAGGTAGGGAAAATCTACTTAGGAAATCTTTTCTCTAACCAACCTTTTCCTCTGAACTCCTTTTCAGAAAGAATTTAGACTTAAAGTTCCTTGCATAAAAGTTTGGTTTTGATTGTCTTTTTTTCTCCAAAGGAAACAGTGAAATGGCACCCGTGGCCCTTCAGCAATACAAGTCAGCGTGTAGTATTATTAACCTTGATACTTTAGGGTATTTCAAACAGATCATCTGCAGCAGAACGATGTGGAGTATTTGTTTAATGTGAAATTCTTGGGTTCAATTCAAGGCTTACAAAATCAAAATATCTGGCCGAGCAGCTGTGGGATCTGTACCGTAAACAGCGACCCGGGTGATTCTCTGGTGAAAATCTGAGTACCACGGTCAGAAGGCACCAAGGCCACCCGGATTCATGGGGTAGCCCCCTGCATGCTCCTTGAGCTTGTAAATCACAGCACTGAGATTCAGACCTTCTGAGAAAGGCACCTGGGATGCTGGGCCATCCATTAAACTCAGGACAGCTGGACAGACCTTGGTGGGATTACAGTTCAAACCCACAAGGCAGAGAAGGAAACTGAAGCCCAGGCAGAATAAGTGATTAAGGAAAAGTCCTTCTCAATATTATTCAGTTGCAAGCAAAACAACGAATGAGCTGTGTCTGTTGTTTTTAAATCTCTGTGAGCTCTAGGTACTCCTCCAAGGAGGTCTCCCTGGAGCTCATATTGTATATCACTTGCAACTTTACAAGTGTTGGGCTTAGATACAGATGGTCTGTTGACATATTTTATATCTTTACTTAGTCAAACATTTGTTAGCATTAATTACTTTGATTTAGAAGGTCTCCTTCAAAATATGAAGTCGCCCTCTTTTTAAAAAAAACACAAACAGTTCATCGTATCCAGAAAAGTTCATAGACCCCAGATACAATGGATTAAAGAGCTCCGGCACTCAGTGTGACCTCAAAGACCAATGGGTTGGTGCAGTGTGCCTGGCTGTCAGGCGTGTCTTATAGACTAGTTCTCAAATTTTCAGGTTTTGAAACGGCTTAATCCGTTCACCAAGAAGTGTTCAGGTAAACATTACTGACAAGAAATGAAATGGTTAAACTGGAAATGTCATGGAATAATTAACATACAGCACAATAATCAAGAATTCCCAATGTTCGGGTCATTGTTGTAGCATGGAATCATCTCCGGGTGGACACTGACTCAACTACATTAACTTGGGAAGTCAGCCTACAGGTCCTTCCCGCACAGCTGAGACCGAAGCCCTTCTTGGCTACCTGTTTTGACTCAGGAGCATCCGGCTCTTTGATTGGATATTTGTGTACGTCATCCAGAACAGTGCTCTCCAACATTTCATTTGGCACTTTTGGGTTGTATAGTAAGTGTATGTTTAATGTAAAACACACACACACGCACACACACACAAACAACCTACCAACTTCTTTTCCAAAGTGGCCGCAAAATTTCACATTGTTCTCAGCAGTGTATGAGAATTCCAGTTGTTCCACATCCTTGTCAACACGTGGTGTTGTCAGCTATCTTCAATGATAGCCATTCTAGTAGGTGTGTGATGGGATCTCATTGTTATTTTGATTTGCATGTCCCTAATCACTAATGAGGTTGAATATCTTTTTGTGTGCTTGTTTGCCATTTGTATCTTCTATGGTGAAATCGTATGTACCCAGTGTTTTGTGGTGTTCAGCTCACAGATTCGGTGTCAGAATCGGACACAAAATTTTGCTACATCTATAGCTAAATTTTTCTGTTTTGCTGTTGTAAATGGTACTGTAAAGTTTTCAGCACGTTGCTAGTAGATAGAAATATGATTCAGTTGTGTGTGTTGATCTTGTATCCTATCCTGTGACTGGCTGATCTCCCATATTCATATTAGAAGTGTTTTGGTACATTCATTGGGATTTTTTTAAATGCAGATAATCATGATTTCTGCAAATAGGGATGGTTTTATTACTTCATTTCTAATCAGTATTGTATGTATGTATGTATGTATGTATGCCTCTACCCATCTATCTATCTACCTACCTACCTACCTACCTATCTACCCATGCATCCATCCATGCATCCACCCATCCATGCCTTTATCCATCCATATCTTGCCTTATTGCACTGGCTAAGACTTCCAGTACCATGGTCAATAGGAATGACAAGAGTGGACATCCTTGCCTTGTTCCTGATCATTGTTCTTTTTTCAGTTTAAAAATTTCAGCTTGTGGCACAAAAACAGACACTCAGATCAATGGAACAGAATAGAGAACCCAGAAATGGACCCACAAACGTGTGGCCAACTCATCTTTGACAAAGCAGGAAAGAATATCTGATGGAATAAAGACAGTCTCTTCGGCAAGTGGTGCTGGGAAAACTGGACAGTGACATGCAGAAGAGTGAAACTGGACCACTTTCTTACACCAGACACAAAAATAAACTCAAAATGAATGAAAGACCTCAATATAAGAGAGGAAGCCATCAAAATCCTCAAGGAGAAAGCAGACAAAAACCTCTTTGATCTTGGCCGCAGCAACTTCTTACTCAACACGTCTCCAGAGGCAAGGGAAACAAAAGCAAAAATGAACTATTGGGACCACATCAAAATAAAAAGCTTCTGCACAGCAAAGGAAACAATCAGCAAAACTAAAAGGCAACCTACAGAATGGGAGAAGATATTTGCAAATGAATATCAGATAAAGGGTTAGTGTCCAAAATCTATAAAGAACTTATCAAACTCAACACCCAAAAAACAAATAATCCAGTGAAGAAATGGGCAATAGACATGAATAGACACCTCTCCAAAGAAGACATCCAGATGGCCAACTGACACATGAAAAAATGCTCAACATCACTCATCATCAGGGAAATACAAATCAACACCACAGTGAGATATAACCTCACACCTGTCAGAATGGCGGTCATTAACAACTCAGGCAACAACAGATGTTGGCGAGGATGCAGAGAAAGAGGATCTCTTTTGCACTGCTGGTGGGAATGTAAACTGGTGCAGTCACTCTGGAAAACAGTATGGAGGTTCCTCCAAAAATTGAAAATAGAACTACCCTACGGCTCAGCAATTGCACTACTAGGTATTTATCCAAGGGATACAGGCGTGCTGTTTCGAAGGGACACATGAACCCCCATGTTTATAGCAGCACTGTCAACAATAGCCAAAGTATGGAAAGAGCCCAAATGTCCATCGAAGGATGAATGGATAAAGATGTGGGATATATATATAATGGAGTATTACTCGGCAATCAAAAAGAATGAAATCTTGCCATTTGCAACTACGTGGGTGGAACTAGAGGGTATTATGCTAAGTGAAATTAGAGAAAGACAAATATCATATGACTTCATTCATATGAGGACTTTAAGACACAGAACAGATGAACATAAGGGAAGGGAAGCAAAAATAATATAAAAACAGGGAGGGGGACAAAACATAAGAGATTCTTAAATATGGAGAACAAACAGTGGGTTACTGGAGGTGTTGTGGGAAGGCGGATGGGCTGAATGGGTAAGGGGCGTCAAGGAATCTACTCCCGAAATCATTGTTGCACTAGATGCTAACTAATTTGGATGTAAATTTAAAATAAAATGAAGCAAATGAAAATAATTTGGAGGTATCAAACCAAAGAGATTTTAATTAAATGTGGATTTCCCTCAGAAAAAATAAATGAATAAACATTTCAGCTTGGTTCTTCTTTGTATCTTCTGTTTCTTTGCTGAGGCTTTCTATTTTTCCATTTATTTCCAGAATGTTCTTAATTACTACTTGGATATTTGCTTAGTAGCTGCTCAAGCTGGACATCCGTCCAACATCCGTGTCGTCTCAGGATTGGCACCTGCTGATTCTCCTTTCCTGTGGAGGTTGAAATTGTCTTGGTTCTTCATATCCTGAGCAATTTTAGGTCTGGAATTTGGGTCCCATTCAAATCCTATGGAGAAAGCTGACATTTTTGATTTTAGTAGACAATTGACCTGGTTAGGTTCAGGCCACAAGGTGCAACCTGCCTTCTGAGGGTGCGTTCCAACCAGCTCTGCTTTCCAAGATTTTGCAGTTCTCTTCAAATCAATCCCATATGTGTGCCACCTGACTGTCAGCTTGGGTGTGAGCGCAGCTGAATGAAGTGAACCAAAAGAAATAAATATTTCTGTACTTCCTCTGCTCCTCAAGACAGAAGTACGCGATTTTTCTTGAAGTTCTCCGTCTGAGCCGCAGTTCCTAATGCTATGTTTCATGCTGCACTGTATTCAGTATGGAAGATACCAGAGGAAAACAGTTTCAAACTGTCAGTTTGGTAGCACCTTGAATTCTGGTCGTTTTCTCCAATCTTCCTGGTACTATTTGCTTCTTGGGGTCCTCAAATCGAGCCTTCATGCATTGGTCCAGTTGTTTTAGTTTTAAACAACTTTATTGATAAATAAGTTGCATACCATAAAATTCGCCTACTTAAAGTAACGAGTTCAATGGTTTTTGTATATTCAGAGTGTGCAACCACCACCACAATGAATTTTGCAATATTTGTACCCTCCCAAAGTAATCCCATACCCATTAGCCATCATCTCCTATCTCCCCCTATTCTTCCATCCCTAGTCCTAGGCAACCATTAATCTACTTTCTGTGTGTGTAAATTTTCCTATTCTAAACATTTCATAGAAATGGAATCCTGCAACATGGTCTTTTGTCATTGGTTTCTTTCAATTAACACACTGTTGTTCCATGTCATAGCCTGTATTAATACATCATCTTCTTATTGCTGAGTAATTTTCCATTGTATGGATATGACCCATTTTCTTCATTCATCACTGATGGACATGTGAGTTGTTTCCTCTTATTGGCTATAATGAATAATGCTGCTATGAAGATTCTTGTGCAATTTTTGGTGTGAAGGTGTTTTCATTTCTCTTGGTTATATACCTATGAGTGGAACTGTTAGGTTGTATGGTAACTGTACATTCGTATTTGAAGGAACTTCTAAACTCATTTCCAAAGCAAATGCATTATTTTACAATCTCATCAGTACCGTATAAGTGTTTGAATTTCTCCACATTCTCACCAACACTTGTTATTTAAATATATATATGTATATATACATATATACATATATATGTATATATATATATATATATATATAGCCATTCCCATGATGGCTAATGTTTTTTGTTGGGGATCTTTTCACACACTTATTGGCCATCATATACCATCTTTTGAAGGAATGTCTATTTAAATCTTCGGCCCCATTGTCGTTTGTCTTTTTATTATTGAGTTATGAGTGTTCTTAATATATTCTAGATACAAGTCCCTTATCAGATATGTGATTAGCAAATATTTTTCCCTCTCTTTAGATTGTCTTTTCAGTTTTGTGGTATCCTTGGAGGCACAAAAAATTGATTTTGATGACCTTCTGTATTTTTTCCAACTTATCCAACTTATTTATTATTTGCTTTGGTTGCTAATACTTTGAATGTCGTACCTAAAAAACCATTACCTAAATTCAGATCATGAAGCATTTACACCTATGTTTCATTCTAAGACTTTTATAGTTTTAGCTTTTACATTAAGGGCTTTAAGCTCTTTTGAGTTAATTTTTGTATGTGATATAATATCTATATTTTTAAATACATTTTTTATTTTAATAGCAGTTAGTTAACATACAGTATTGTATTGGTTTCAGATGTACAATATACTGACTCAGTGCTTCCATACATCATCCTGTGCTCATTATTACAAGTGCACTCCTTAATCTCCATCACCTATTTAACCCATCCCCCCACTCTGGTAACCATCAGTTTGTTCTCTATAATTAAGAGTCTATTTCTTGATTTGTCTTCCTCTCTTCCCCCCCCAACTTTGCTCATTTGTTCCTTAAATTCCACAAATGAATGAAATCATATGGTATTTGTCTTTCTCTGACTAATTTATTTCACTTAACAGTATACTCTCTAACTCCATCCATGTTGTCGCAAATGGCAAGATTTCATTCTTTTTTATGGCTGAGTCGTATTCCATTTATATATACCACTTCTTTATCCATTCATCAATCGATGTACAGTTGGGCTGCTTCCATAATTTGGCTATTGTAAATAATGCTGCAATAAACACAGGAGCACATGTCCCTTTGAATTAGTGCTTTTGTATTCTTTGGGTAAATACCCAGTAGTGTGATTGCTGGATCATAGGGTGGGTCCATTTTTAACTTTTTGAGGAAACTCCATACTATTTTACACAATGGCTATGTCAGTTTACATTCCCACCAATAGTATATGAGTGTTCCTTTTTTTCCGCATCCTTGCCAACACCTGTTGTTTATTGTGTTGTTGGTGTTAGCCATTCTGACAGGCGTGCAATACGTTTTTTTGACACAATATATGATCAGATCCAGAACTTGCTCTGTATCCAGTTATTTCAATATCTGAAGTCTCCAGGGTATGTGTTTTTTCCCCCTTGTTCTCTTCTATGTCTTTCCCACCAAGATTTCTTTATTCTTTTGCTTAGGTCTTTGGTACTTCATTTACAGGAATGCTGTAGGGCTTAGATTGAAGATGGTCAGAGAGCATGTGGGTTTGCTTCTGCCAGATCCCATGATCACTTGGACCTGAATTTTCAGGTGGAGTTTCACCACACAGGAAATATACATTCGTGTTTCAAATGTATGTGAGTGTTCAGAATCTTCTGGAGGACACTTGTGTTTTCTCTGCCACTCAGCCAAATTGGAGATAAGTTTGCTGACTCTCTCCCTTCATGTGGAGATAGCTTTTTATTTTACCCCATCACTGAGGTTATCATCCTTTTTTTTTTAGTGTTTATTTATTTTTGAGAGAGAGAGAGAGAGAGAGCACGGGGAGGGGCAGAGAGAGAGAGGGAGACACAGAATCTGAAGCAGGTTCCAGGCTCTGAGCTGTTAGCACAGAGCCCGACAGGGGGCTCAAACCCACGAATAGCAAGCTCATGACTTGAGCGGAAGTTGGATGCTTAACCCACTGAGCCACCCAGGCGCCCCAGAGTATCGTCCTTTGCAAGCTGCCACTTTCTATGGGGGTCAGCTGTCCAAATCCCCACTCTACTCAGGCTTCAGATTTTGTATGTATATCTTTAAATCTTTAAAAGCTCTTAGCCTCCAGGGATGTCAAATACAGGGCAAACACCTCTCCCCAAGCTACATACCACTTTAAATCTGTACTTTCTTACCATTTTTGCGCATTATTTGTACTTTTCTTCCAGCTCAACCATGCATTATAAAATACTTCAAACAAAATTATACAGTAATTTTCCTTTCTTCTGAACATTTAATCCGCAATATTGCTTGCGATGGAAACTAATTAATGTCTTTTTAATTTTACTCCAATTGAAGTTAGAAGGTGTGGAATCTGATCCCGGCTCTAGCAGCGTGACCTTTGGTAAGTCTTTCATTTTCTCTGGGCTTTAGTGACTCCATTGGTGAAAAATGAGGAGATCGGACTAAATTATTTTTATGGACCTTTTCAGCTGTAAATGTCCATGACTCTTATGTGCAATAATTCCTAATTGTACAGGAGCTTCAATAGTTATTAATCACATTCAGGGAGTTATTTTATATCAGTGAGGATGAGATAGGTAGTTCTACTCAAAACTGTAGTTCTGCTCTGACCTGAGCGGCTTATTCATTTTCTCTCAGATAGTGGGAGTTCTTATAGTGGGGCCTGTATACCTGATTGATTACAATCATAATTCCATTTTAAAATATTGTAGGAATTAGATAAAATGTACCAAAGTAAAACTTTGTTATGTTTCTTCACATGGATTTTTAGTAGTACCCAGGAAAGTTAAAATACTAATGTTGTCTCCTTGAAAGTAAGAGATTTAAAAAATACCAGCCATTTTTGTTGTTGTTGTTTATTTTGTGTTTAAGGTACGGTTTGGATTTCTTTAAAATAGCTCCTGGTCACATAAATTCTCCTACAATTTCTGATAAAATTCAGAGATAGCTAGATTTTTCACAGATTCAAAATCGTCAAAGCCCTTCAAAAAACAAACTGTAAATCGGCAGAAGGTGTTGAAAAGGAAAAATCCTCTGAAGCAAACACCGTTTACTGCTGAGAACCCATGAATCATAGAGAACAACATAACCCGAAAGTATGTTTTCCTTCTGATATTCAAAGTTGCAGGAGCAAATCTGTGGCCTTAAAGTAATGAAATGCACTGAGATTGTACAAAAATACATTATTCAGTTGCTTGCTACATAATGTGATTTAAATTGTTTTTGTCCCATTATCCTCGGCTCTTGAGCACTTAAGTTGAGGCAGATTTATGAGTGTTTCATAATTAACAAGTGTTCCTCACTGACAGAAAAAATAGTCTAATTTGGGCGAAGGTGGGAGTCTTTGCTCTTGTCCCTGCTAAGCTTCTCTCCTTCAACACCTTTGTTTCCTACTCTACTGAGATGCCATTAACTTTAGACGCAAATTAGAATCTAACTTCTATAACTGTTCTCACTTTACTCAAATCAAAAGGCATTTAATTAGTTTGCTTCTAGGATATATTAGTGCCATCACAGCATCCAATATAAATAGCATAATACGATGATCTAATACTACAAAGTTTCAGTAAAAGATTTTAAAACTGAATTACAGCCAATGCCCCAGGGACATCCTGGACGAAGTCTGTGACTCTATCCTACATTTGTAAGATTGTCACCCATATATAAAGCCTTAAAAGGGGCTCCTGGGTGGCTCAGTCGGTTAAGCGACCAACTCTTGATTTCAGCTCAGGTCTTGATCTCACAGTTGTAGGATCGAGCCCCGCATGTGGCTCTGAAATGACAGTGAGGAGCCTTCTTGGGATTCTCTCTCTCTCCCCCTCTCTCTGCCCCCTCCCCCGCTTGTGCTTTCTCTCTCGCTTAAGATAAATAAATAAACTTAAAAAAAAAAAAAGGCTTAAAGATCCATTTCCCCATGTTGGGGTGGTAATGAGTCCCTTGACAAGAGTAAAAGTTTGAAAGTTCTTTTCTCCAATGTAGTCTTAGCAGAACCTGTCTATTCTCAACAGTATGAGGGGCTCTGGAAGTAAAGTGATTTATCTCCCTTTCCTGCCCTGTCTCCGACATGCCCGGCACTGCAGGCCTTGAGGGCCCCTCGCTGCTGCTGGCAAAGCAATGCTCTGGTCCACTCAGCTACCCAAGAGCTGTCACAGCCTTCAAAATATGATGTTGATGAGCTCTGTTCTTACATCCTGTGATCCCTCGAGGGGAAGTGACATGGGCATGTCTTAAATTGAATCCCTCTTTGCCCAGATTTGGAAAGCACCGTATACGTCCTGCTGTGTCCTTCCCCGGATGACTTAGTGGTACAGACACCGAGAAAAGAAAGTACAGTTCACCCTTGAACAGCACAGGTTTGAACTACTATGGGTTCACTAATATGCGGATTTCTTTCAATAAATACACAACAGTACTAGACATATATTTTCTCCTCCTTAAGATTTTCTTAAGCCTTTGGCTTTAACGGTGAAAGTCATTGGTGACCATTCCAAAAAAAAAAGAGAGAGAGAGAAAAGTAGTTTGCAAGGAGCCGAGGAAAGATGAAGAAGAGGAGATCATGTGTAAAGATAACCAGTAAGAATTATGTAAAGGACAGTAGGAAATAGCAAGGTGACTAGAGAGGGCCACGGGGTCACAGAAGTGTTCTTAAGAAGGAAAATATCAGACAGGGTGCCTGGGTGGCTCAGTCGGTTAGGTGTCCGACTTCGGCTCAGGTCATGATCTCACGGCTCCTGAGTTCGAGCCCCGCGTGGGGCTCTGTGCTGACAGCTCGGAGCCTGGAGCCTGCCTTGGATTCTGTGTCTCCCTCTCTCTCCGCCCCTCCCCCACTCACACTCTGTCTCTGTCTCAAAAATAAATAAACATAAAAAAAATTAAGAAGGAAAATATCAGAGAGGTGTGTGTGCAGATAAGAATAATCCAGGGAAGATGGGGAAACTGATGCAGGAGAGGGAAGGGAAAATTGAGGATCAGTCACGGAGAAAGTGGAAGACAGGGATGCCATTACTCGCTTGGAAAGGTGGGTGGAGCTCCGGGCATGACTACTTCTCCCACTGAAATAGGGGGACAGCTAGGGGGTTGGATATGTTTTATTATATGGGGAGGTTCTCAGCTAATTGTATCTATTTTCACAAGGAATCAATGGGAACAAGAAAGGCACCTACACTATTCTAAGCTTTAGTTTTTGAGGCTTATAAGAGAAAAAGCAGCTTCTACTTAAGGAGAAATGAATTTATATTATTATATATTAATATATTATC
This sequence comes from Panthera tigris, assembly GCF_018350195.1. Classification (NCBI taxonomy): domain Eukaryota; kingdom Metazoa; phylum Chordata; class Mammalia; order Carnivora; family Felidae; genus Panthera; species Panthera tigris. Next base: position 132,010,688 of record NC_056664.1, read on the forward strand.
ATATATTAATATTATATAGTATTAAGTAATATGCTTACTATAATTGACAAGAACTCATTTTCTAATGGCAAATGATTAGGGGCAAATAAGCAAATGAACTTGAGATAAAGTAGTAAGATAAATTAAATAGTGTTTAAGGGCTAATATTTTAGAGAGATCAGTTTTGCTGACATCAGAGAAAAGCTGCAAGATGATAAAATTGACTCATTCCAGAAATTTTAGGGAGTCATGTGAAAAATATATTAAAATATTACTGAAAATGACTAAAGGAAAAAGTGAGATAGAGATTCTATTGCTGAATTACAAGACTGAATTAAGGCAACGATACTCAGAAATCTTACTTCTTAAAGGAACTGAAAGACATTATTATAAAATGCATTGGGAAGAATAGATAGGCTTGGTTAAAATTCTTATTCCAAGAAAGAGGCCAGGGATGCCCAGGTGGCTCAGTTGGTTGAGCGTCCAATTCTTGATTTCAACTCAAATTATGATCCCAGGGTTATGGGACCAACACCTGTGTGTGACTCCTTGCTGAGCATAGAGCCTGCTTGAGATTCTGTCTCCCTCTGCCCCTCTCCCCAGCTCATGCTCTTTCTCTCTCAAAAAAAAAAAAAAAGAGAGAGAGAGAGAGAGAGAAAGAAATAAAGAAAAAGAAAAAAAAAAAAAGCAGGCCAGATTCCAAACATCTTGAAAGATTAGGAAAATCGAACTCTTAAAAACTGAGAACAAGCTGAGGGTTGATGGGGGGTGGGAGGGAGGGGAGGGTGGGTGATGGGTATTGAGGAGGGCACCTTTTGGGATGAGCACTGGGTGTTGTATGGAAACCAATTGGACAATAAATTTCGTATTAAAAAAAAAGATTAGGAAAATTGAGTTAGGGTGATATTGTCATAGGAAGAGATAAACTGATGGAACAAAAAAGAGTGTAGAAACAGACCCCCAGCTTTGGAAATGTTGGCATTACACACTACTGGAGAAGGATTATTCAATATATGAGATAAGAAACTGTCTAGTTATTATTTTTTTTATGAAAGTCATATTCCCACTTAATAACATACTATAAATAAAGACGAATTAAAGACTCAGATATAAAAAAATCAAACCATATAGAAACGGAAAGAGATTTTTTTTTTTTTAGCGTTTATTTTTTATTTTTGAGACAGAGAGAGACAAAGTATGAATGGGGGAGGGTCAGAGAGAGGGAGACACAGAATCTGAAACAGGCTCCAGGCTCTGAGCTGTCAGCACAGAGCCCGACGCGGGGCTCGAACTCACGGACCGCGAGATCATGACCTGGGCGAAGCCGGCCACTTAACCGACTGAGCCACCCAGGCGCCCCGAAAGAGATTTTTTTTTTATCTGATTAGCTCATCTTTGATTAGGGGATGACTTCCTGGGGTGCCGGGGTAGCTCAGTTGGTTAAGCGTCTGACTCTTGATCTCGGCTCAGGTCGTGATCTCACGGTTCATGAGATCGAGACTCACATGGGGCTCTGTGCTGACAGCAGGAAGCCTGCCTGGGATTCTCTCTTTCACTCTCTCTGCCCCTCCCTTGCTTGCATGTGCTTTCTCTAAATAATTAAACAAACAAACTAACAAACGTTAAAAAAAGGGGAAAAGATTTCCTAATCTTAAAGCAAAGAAGGAGAACCAGGAATTTATCCAAAGCATACAGGAGTGCTGATGCATAGGGGATATGCACCCCAATGTTTATAGCAGCACTTTCAACAATAGCCAAAGTATGGAAAAAGCCCAAATGTCCATCAACTGATGAGTAGATAAAGAAGATGTGGTTTATATATGCAATGGAATACTACTTGGCCATGAATGAAATCTTGCTATTTGCAACAACATGGGTGGAACTGGAGGGTATTATGCTAAGTGAAATAAGTCAGTCAGAGAAAGACAGATATCACATGTTTTCACTCATGTGTGGAATTTGAGGGACTTAACAGAAGACCATCGGGGAAGGGAAGGGGAAAAAACAGTTTCAAACAGAGAGGGAGGCAAACCGTAAGAGACTCTTAAATACAGAGAACAAACTGAGGGTTAATGTAGGGGGTGTGGGGGGGAGGGGAAAATGGGTGATGGACATTGAGGAGCACACTTGTTAGGATGAGCACTGGGTATTGTATGTAAGCAATGAATCATGGGAATCTACTCCCAAAACCGAGAACACACTGTATACACTGTATGTTAGCTAACTTGACAATAAATTATATTTAGAAAAAAAAAAAAAACAAAGAAAGAGACCAAAAGATTTGACAACATAAAATGTGAAATATTTTGTTAAAAAATTAGAAACAAAATCAATAGAAGGACACTATTATGCATAAAGCTCTCACTAAAATCAGTAAGAATATATTAAGTCCCAATAGGTAAATGAACCAAGTATGAACAGATAGTTTACCATGAAAAAATATAAATTATTACCAAATATCTGAAAACACATAATTTCTTTCATAATTAAAGAGATGAAAATGTAAATAATACTGATATGCTAATTTCCGTCGTCAAAATAGAAAAAAAATCTTTATATTACATAGAACTTGGTAAAACATATATGCCTTTGGTGGAGGGGAAGTTGGTAGAATCTTCGTGGAAAGTAATTACAGAAGTACATATCGACCGCTTTGGCAATGTATTGCCTCTTCCTGGAACTTAACCTAACAAAAGGCGAACAAAGAGGAAGGTGCAAAAATGTTCATTGTATGTCTGTTTCCACTAGTGAAAAAATGTTATATGTACACATAAAAGTGGGAAGGAAATGTGCCAAAATGTTCACAGCTGTTATCCACGGCTGATCAGATTAAGAATAAGTACTATTTTCTTCATTATCTAATTTTCTAAAATTTCACTGTGAATATATATTTCTCCCAAAATTAAGAAAAATACTTTCTTTTTAAACAGGTGACTGTGTCAAAAGCCACCTCAAACATGTGAAGATATTGTTTCTCATGATTATCATCTCCCAGAGACAGTTTGGTTAAGGAAAATGATATTCTTATTTGTGGTCAAAAGCCCAGGATAGCCAGAACAGACATATGTTTGTAGGATTTTCTATTTTTTCGATTCACCATTTTAAGACAAGGATACTTACTCTCAAACCTGGTATATATAATCCTAAAAATTCTCCAATAAAATTTACAGACCATATTTATTGTTTTCTAAAAAAAAAGAACTGCTTACCTTTCTACTAGATCCTACAAGCGTTGGCTATGAACACACAATTCAATCAAATGGATTTATGGACATTTACAAAAATTACATTAGCCATATGAGTTATGATCAAGAAAGATGCCTTGGGGTAAGTTAAGTGTGTAAGCCAAATGTTTAAGAATACCTCTTTTAATTCATTAAGTCCAATAGTTCTGCCAGATGCAGGCTGTCCGGCTTAAACCTCATAATTAGAATCTAGTCAGGCAGGTGACATAATAGATGCCTAGAATACAAATGTGCAATTTATCCTTGTATATAATTAATTTATGATTCCTCTGTTTTGAAAATTTTGAAATAAGCTTCTGTATATCTCAAAAGCTTATTTCTATCATAAATGTTTTCATCAACAGCACAATGATTTTGTATTTAATTTAATTTTCATTATTATCACCTAGAACCACTGTTTTTCCCCTGAAATATTAAAGAAGAAAGATGTTGTATTGGGCCTATAACTTACTACAACGGCAGGATCCGCTCCTTTATTTTTTTATAAGATATGTATTGTCTTGTATTTTTAAAAATTCACAAGACATCAATTCATGAATGAAATATTTTCCCGTCTTCAAAGCCCTGCTTAGCTTTTTTAAATCTGGTTATGTCCCAATTTATAATGTGTCCATTATTTTTCTGAACGTTGATTTCAAACACGGTAGCCAAAAGCCAACCAAAAATCTTTGTAATGTGAAAAAGTATCTGAAATATTTTATAAGACTGCTATAAAGAAATAGCACCATAGATTGTGACATTAGTAAGACTGCTTACCAGCCAACCCTGCGAGGGTCCCACTGAACTATAAGCTCTCTCTCCCTTTCTTTCTTTTTTTTTTCTTTAATGTTTATTTATTTTTGAGAGAGAGAGAGAGAGAGAGAGAGAGAGAGAGTGGGGGAGGAACAGAGAGACAGGGAAACACAGGATCTGAGGCAGACTCTCTCTGAGCTGTCAGCACAGAGCCAGATGTGGGCCTCGAACTCAAGAACCATGAGATCATGACCTGAGCTGAAGTCGGACACTTAACCCACTGAGCCACCCAGGTGTCCCACCCCCATCAGTTTTTGAGTGTTCATGAGGTTCCTCAGTCCAGGTGCCCCCCCTGTTCACAGCTGCTCCCCAGAAATGTTCACAGCACAGACAGAGGACATTTATTGCACGATCAACATCTTTGTGTCTTTGTGGCACCTCGTTTTTACTTTATTTTGACATTTCTTTTGATGGACACTGACCACTAGTTTACTTTCTGCCTCTGAACCTCTTTCTTTAATTAAAATAATTATGGAAGACCAAATCTGGGCAAAGTTTTATGCCATTTTCGACAGGGATGCCTCAGGGATGTTTTTAAACATCTGTTTATTTCAGGTGCTTTGATCATTTTTGATCAAGGACCGATTAGTATGTTCACCTGATTCAGTGAAAAGAACATATAATTTAGAGCTGTGAGACGTGGGGTTGATAATCCTTTGTCGCTTAATAGTTATGTGACTATAAATGACCCACAACCTCTCCGAGCCCTGGTTTCTACGTCCTTAAAACGATAAAAATACTCATTTCAAGGCTTATAGTGAATGAAGCACACAAAAGATAAAGTTCTCAAAGTGCTCTGTTCAGTGAAATACTAACATTACTATTTTAAGACTCTAATGTTTCTGACTTTGTCTTCCTTTTCCTCCTAGTGTCTCTGAGGCTTTCCCCATCTATAATTGAATCTGGTATTTTCTCTTTGTTAATATTCTAAGTTTATGCAAAAACCTAAATGCAACCATGCTCTAAAGCCCACACATGAGTAGCTCATTCTTTCCCAGTTTATCTGGAAGGTACAGGCACTGTTCTAGGCAGATGAGAGTGCGATGTAGCACATTAAACTTTAAACAATGGAAGGACAGAGATAAATTAGAAAAGTGTTAGGAAGAGCTAGTAAAGATAAGACCAATTTTCATTTTACTGTGAACTTGTGGCTGCTATAATCACTCTGCTATAAATCTGTAAACACGGTAGACACTGAATGTTTTAAAATGAAATAATCCAGGGGAACAGTCCAAGAGAGCCAGGTAACTTAGAGGCCTTTGCAAATCCCAACAGTGTCTTTGAATTCCACCAGGCATGTGTTTCCAAATTATTGGAGTAATGTATATGATTCTAATTAGGCACATGATGAAAGGATTTTCTTTGCCAAAAACTGGCACAAGTGAGGCCAACTCTTCAAGAAAAGTTGTTAGGTCCAGAGGTGCCTTGTGGATTATTCTACCAGGCATGTCTTTACAGATATATATTTTTTAACGTTTATTTATTTATTTTGAGGGAGAGAGCACGTGCGAGTAAGTGGGGAAGGGGAAGAGAGAGAATCCCAAGCAGGGTCCATGATGTCAGTGTAGAGGTTGGCCTGGGGCTTGAACTCATAAACTGTGAGCTCATGACCTGAGCTAAGATCAAGAGGCAGACGCTTAACCAACTAAGCCAGCCAGGCATCCCTTTACTGATCTTTTTAAGAACATCCCAAGAATTCCAAGCTCCGTGTTGACAGCACGCAGGGCTTGATCTCACAAACCATGAGATCATGACCTGAGCCAAAAGCAAGAGTTGGACGCTTAGCCGACTGAGCCACCCAGATGCTCCTGGTGGTATGGATATTTTAACAATTATTCTTCCAATCCATGAGCATGGAGTGTCTTTCCATTTCTTTGTGTCGTCTTCAATTTCTTTCATTGGTGTTTTACAGTTTTCAGAGTACAGGTGTTTCACCTCTTTGGTTAGGTTTATTCCTAGGTATCTTATTAATTTTGGTGCAGTTGTAAATGGGATTATTTTCTTAATTTATCTTTCTGCTGCTTCGTTATTCGTGTATAGAAATGCAACGGATTTCTGTACATTGATTTTGTATCCTACAACTGGACTGAATTCATTTATCAGTTCCAGCAGTTTTGGGGAGTCTTTCGAGTTTTCTCTATGTAGTATCATGTCATCTGCAAATAGTAAAAGTTCTACTTCCTCCCTTCCAATTTGGATGGCTTTTATTTCTTTTTTGTTTTCTGAATCCGTGGCTAGGACTCCCAGTACCATGTTGAATAAAAGTGATGAGAATGGACCACTTGTTCCTGACCTTAGGGGAAAAGCTCTCCGTTTTCTGCCTTTGACTGTGATGGTTGCTGTGGGTTTTTCATATATGGCCTTTATTATGTTGAGGTATGTTCCCTCTAAATCTACTTTGTTGATGGTTTTTTTTTTTTTTATCATGAATGGGTGTTGTACTTTGTCAAATGCTTTGTCTGATTCTATTGAAATGACCATGTGGTTCTTATCCTTTCCCTTACTGATGTGATGTATTGTGTTGATTAATTTGTGACATTGAACCACTCTTGCAACCCAGGAATAAATCCCACTGGACTGTGATGAATATTGGATTTAATTTTCTAGTATTTTGTTGAGGATTTTTGCATCTATATTCATAGAGATATTGGACTATAGTTCTCTTTTCTTGTGGTATCTTTATTGATTTTGGTATCAGGGTAATGCTGGCCTCATAGAATGAATTTGTAAGTTTTCCTGCCTTTTCTATTTTTTGGAATAGTTTGAGAATAGGTATTAACTCTTTAAATGTTTCGTAGAATTCACAGGACATCCAGTCCTGGACTTTTGTTTTTTGGGAGTTTTTTGATTACTGATTCAATTCCTTTATTGGTTATTGGTCTGTTCAAACGTTCTATTTCTTCCTGTTTCAGTTTTGGTAGTTTATATGTTTCTAGGAATTTATTCATTTCTTCTAGGTGGTCCAATTTGTTGGCATATGGTTTTTCATAATATTCTTGTATAATTGTTTATGTTTCTGTGGTATTGGTTGTTATTTCTCCTCTTGTTTGTGATTTTATTTATTTGAATCTTGTCTTTTTTTTTCTTGATAAGTCTGGCTAGAAGTTTATCAACTGTATTGATTTTTTTTTTTGAAGAACCAGCTCCTGGTTTCATTAATCTGTTCTATTGTTTTTTTAGTTTCTATATAATTTATTTCTACTCTAATCTTTATGATTTCCTTCCTTCTGGTAGTTTTTAAGTTTTGTTCGTTGCTCTTTTTCTAGATCCTTTAGGAAAAAGTTATGTTCTTTATTTGAGTTTTTTTCCTTGTTTCTTGAGGTAGGCCTGTACTGCTATAAACTTCCCTCTTAGAACCACATTTGATGCATCCCAAAGGTTTTGGACTGTTGTGTTTTCATCATTTCCATGTACTTTTAATTTCTTCTTTTATTCCTGGTTGACCCATTCATTGTTTAGTAGCATGTTATTTAACCCCCAGGTATCTATGGTCTTTCCAGATTTTTTCTTGTGGTTGACTTCTAGTTTCATAGGATTGTGGTCTGAAAAGAGGCACAATATGACTTAGACCTTTTTTGAACTGTTGATGCTTGCTTTATGACCTAAAACGTGATCTATTCTGTGGGGATTAAGCTTAGAATTAGCTTAATTCTAGCTAATTAGGCCCTTAATTAGGCTCAGGCTTCCCTGAGCCTGTACTTATGGATCAACAAGGCATAACGAATTAGAAAGCCATAGGATGAACACACGCAAGTTTGGGTAAACAAGATTAGGTAAATAAGATTAGGTAAACGGGGCAAGGGCTCCCAATATAGGACAAATGGGGCAAAGGCCCCCAATATAGAACAAGTGGGGCAAAAGCCCGCTGTATAGGACAAAGGTATAGGAATAGGGAATCTCAGGATGAAAACATCCAAGATGAGGTAAACAAGATTAGATATTCAGGGTGGAAATGCCCCCCAACTTAGTATAATAGCAGAAAGTTGCTTTCATAGGAAGGAAGGACCAAATTAGGTAAACAGGTAAATAGGGCTATGGACTGCAGCTGGCAAATTTGCCCAGAGCAGAGCTAATTAGCAAAAGAAAGATGCCTTGCTGACCCTGAGGTAGCATGCTCAGTCTTTCTTGTCCCCTAGACCAGTTTAGGTAAACAGAGGTGGCGCCTCACATCTGCTGTAAACAACCTTTGCCCAGTGCCAGCATTTTGTCTTGTATTAACCCAAACCCCTAACACCGCATTTCTTCAAAACCCCCTTTCCCTCATGCCCATGAGTTAATGATCACGATTTCATTGTCTCTTTGTGCACGTATATCACCACAATTGTAAGCCTTCTGATCCTAATAAAAATGGAGCAAGGACCCTTACTCGGGGCTCTTGTCTCCTCCCAGACATTAGCCTCTCTCACATTTTTGATCCTGCATCCCTCTCTCTTACTGGACAAGAGAGAACTCCAGACCAAGTCTACGACACTATTCTGGAGAATGTTCCATGTGCACTTGAAAAGAACGTGTATTCTGCTGGTTTAGAATGCAGTGTTCTGAATATATCTGTTAAATCCATCTGGTACAGAGTGTCAGTCAAAGCCACTGTTTCCTTGTCGATTTTCTGTTTAGATGATCTGTCCATTGATGTAAGTGGGGTGTTAAAGGCCCCTACTATTGTAGTATTATTGATTAGTTCCTTTATGTTTATTATTCACTATTCTATGTATTTTGTTAATTACTTAAATTTCTTAACCCAATCTAAGTTTCTGCTTTCAGTACTGCCATTGTAGAGAGAAAAGATAGGATAATTTATTGTGATAAGTAATAGCTTTTAGTTCAATGTCTGCCATTTTGCTTTATAGATTGGTAGTGTTTTCTTTCTGTTTAAATTTTTTTTGTAGGAAAAAAACTTGCTTTGTACATGGAAAGAAACAATACAAATTCAAAACTTACAGATAAGGATTAGCACTATCACTCACCTCTTTAAAAAGTTTATACAAATACCCAGTCAAAACCAACAGGGTATCTCCCTTGAAATGTTATCTATATGAACTTCCAAGTAGACCACAGGACCATATACTATCTTGGAATGTCCTCAGAAGGCTCTGTCATTGATCAGGTATCTGTTGCAATTTTCAAAACTTACCTTTTCTCAGGTGTAGTTTATATCTAGTGACATTCACTCATCAGAATTTTGCCGTTCTGTGAATTTCATTATACATGTACCATCCTGAAACCTGCATGACGATTAAGATGTAGAACATTTCTCTCACTCCAAAATGTTCCTCCTTCTCACTTTGCTGTCCAGCCCTGGATCTGTCTCAGCCCACCAATGAAGTGCTCTATAATCATGGTATAGATTATGCCTTTTGTAGGTTTCCATATAAATGGCTTGAGAGAGCAAGGGAAAAATATTGGTTCCCTGTTTTTATTGTGGTTGATGGGTGAGGTTGTTGTGAGAATTCTTGCAGATGGGCAGGTGTTTGTGGTCTAAATCTTGAGCTAGATCCAAAGGAGGGAGCACCTCCTCTTTCTGACCAGCTTACCAAGGTGTGGTACACAAAGGAAGGAGAGGTGAGGCTTAAAGCTGTGGGCAGACATCAAAACTGAAGCCTGATTCTTTATCATAGTCACAAATTCAGTTTTAGAGGAGTAGGGTCCTCTAAAGGTTTGGAAGCTTTCCTGGAAAAGGTAATGTCAGAGACAACATGATTATTAAGAAAGGAATATTTTGGGGTGCCTGGGTGGCTCTGTCAGTTAAGCATCCAATTCTTGGTTTCAGTTCAGGTCATTGTCTCGTGGTTCTTGGGATCGAGCCCCGCATCAGGCTTTGTACTAATAGTGTGGAGCCTGCTTGGGATTCTCTCTCTCCCTCTCTCTCTGCCCCTGGTTTCTCTGTCTCTCTCAAAATAAATAAACATTAAAAAAAAGTTTTTCTTTATTCATTTATTATTTATTTTTTTATCGGCTCATAAATATATTGTAATTGCAAAAAGTTGAAAAAATACAGAAAAGTATAAATTCACTCATAACCTCATCATCCTACAATAATCCTGGTTAACAGGTTAACACTTTTGCAGTCGTTTTCCATACGGATTATTTTGATAATTAGAAAAGGTGAAACATGAATTTTTTTTTTCTGATGTGCTTTTAAGTACTTTCACCCTTTTCTCATCAAAGTCTTGGTAAAATTGTTGTTTTCAAGCTTTGTAATAGAAATGTTAACATTTATGTTCAATTTTACTGTCTCTGGTGATGCTTTTATCCTATTTTCTTGTTTTCTATCAATGTGGCAGAACGGAACCTGCTGCATTTTTTAAGAGTTTACAAATCTATGTTTCTTTGTTAGAAAAGTGTTAATTTTACCACATCTATTTCATTTTGCTGCCAGGAGACCGCTAGGATTCCAACTTGAACTTTCCCATTCAGCACCTCTACTGGCGCTCAGAATCCCAAAGAACCGACAGTTCTGCACGGCACCACGAAGAATACACCTGACGTTTGGATATCCACCTTCTATAACCACCTTCATCTTTCAGGTGTGTAAAGAACTTGTCGAGTCCAAAGGGAGAACTGCAAACGTTCATGTTTCAGGGAGAACTGCAAACGTTCATGTTTCAAAGATTTTGAGGAGGTTTGGTGATGTTTCTAATGATTGACAGAGTGGCTCTGTTCATTCCTGTAATTCTTGCCTTTTCAAATCCCTTCCTGGTATTCCTCAAATTACTTTCATTGCCACCACTCAGGGACAAATAAGAAAAAGAATTCTCTGTCACATCTTGCCTGTCACTTATCCTTTCTTGGCCATATCTATTTTGCTGTATTTTATTTAGTGAATATCAGGCCACATAGTTCACCTGTAAAATGAATGAAGGTAGCTCTATCATAGGGCAAAAACAGGCATGGCGTGGGATTTTGCAAAAAAAAAAAAAAAAAAAAAAAAGAAACAAGAAACAAAAAACAAACAAAAAAAACCCATCAAATGTGAAAGGACCTTGGTTGTTAAGGTAAAATCCTCTTGTGGCTTGTCCAAAGAAGGTTGACTGTGGATCATGGAAACATGTGACATGTTGCCCCTTCATATACATCAGAGACTTTTGTCTAAAGTATACAGAAAAAAAAATGTATGAAAACTGACAGTTCTTTTTTAAGGGGAGGATTTGTGGACTTTGTGGAATCATTGAGCAGAGTGTTTCTGGATATTTGTGTAGAACATAAAGCCTAAAACATTTACTCTGGGCCCTTTACAGAAAAAGCTTGTCAATTCCTGCCCCAGTCATCCATGATCACATAGAGAGAGAACTGTTTATGCCAAAATGCATGAAATCAGTGGTTACTAGTAACATAAGTAACATGGATTAATTCAAAAGTAAATTTTTATTGGTTACTGACTTAGAAGATAACAAGATTACACCCATCGCAAAAATGTATAGGAATGGGAAATATTCCAAGGCAGGACATTGAAATTACCCATGGTACAAAAAAACCAAAGCAAGTGACTTTGGAACAAGGGGAACTGTGTTTAACTTTTTTTTTTTTTTTTTAAAGATTTTATTTATTTATTTATTTATTTTGAGAGAGAGAGAGAGAGAGAGAGAGAGAGAGAGAGAGAGATTGATTCAGGGTCAGGACATGAAACCAGGCAGTGTAACTAAAACCTCAGGGACTTAACCATTCTGTATACCACTTTACCCAAAGATTCCAGTCCTGGGTGGCAGGTGCTCAGATCAGGGATCCATAATAAAACACTGTGGGGAGTGTGGAGTTTGGAAAGACAGGGATTTGGTGGTAGTCAGAAAACACATGTCAACCTTCCCGAGTAATTCTTAGCTTCAGACACCAATGAACTTTGGGCCACAGACTTACATTTACCTAGCCTCTGAACAAATCCTGTTCAAACTGGAGGGTAAATTAGGAGCAGAGCAGCCTCCCTCTCCCACTCCTTCCGTCCTCAGCCCTTGTTAGAGACGCCAAACTGAAATTTCCTCTCCCTCCCCCCCCCAATTCTCACCTGTGCCTTCCATTCTGAAAGACAGGGCTGCACCCCCACTTTCTTGTTTCGTATCTCCATTATATGCAGTACACCCACCATATTTTCCCCCCTCCCAGTGATGAACAACAGGTTGCCCCCCTGTCCCTATCATCACAAATAACATTGCAATGAACATCCTTAGAGACCATTGTGAGAGTCTGGGGGGGATATATATATAGCGGAATGGAACCGTTGAATCTTTGAACCAATCTGTGTGCCCCCCCCCTCCCCTGCAAGGCATGAAGGCTTCTATATACCAATTAATAGCAATATATAGTGTAGGTATCATACTTGACATTTTATTGGCAGAATAATACTCGGCATTTTCCAGCTGATCTTTCACAGCATCGTCCACGTATCCAGCCTAAAACTGCCAATCAGATAGCTCATCATTACCTGTGGCTCATTGTTCCGCTTGGAACCGGCAAGGCACCTGTAGCCCTTCATACTTACAATCAGCCGAGCACTAACTTATTGTGTTAACGTCCGTGTTTAGGCCTCTGTGCTTACCACTGTGCAGCAGGGCCCCTAGGGTAGCGAGCGAGTGTCTTTTCTGTCCAGAGGGCTTTTCACCACACCTGGCACGAGGGCACTCAGCACACGGTTGTGCATTCAAGCAAACGGAGAACAGAAGACCTATAACTTGCCAAGAAAGATGATTCGATTTGCAGCAGGTGGGATGAAAAGATCAATGTCATTGGTAGGGAGACATTCGCGCGCACGTGTCCTTCAGGGAAGATCTAGGACTTTGGATTTGGAGCAAAAGAGATAGTTTGGGGACAGAGCCGAGGATCAGCGAATTGCATGGATGGAAGTATATTGAGCGGGCGAGAGACCACAAGTGTCTTCAGCAATACAGGGAAGGGTGGTGTTGGCCAAATCGGAGCCACGGGGAGGCTCAGTGAGACAGGATCAGCAAGGGGGAGGGAATCAGTGCAGTGCTATCAAAGCCACAGGAGGTGTGGATGACCAAAGGGACCACTGTCTCATACAGCAGGGCGGTAGACTCAAAATGAGAGTATGCAGGGGCTGCTGGGTCTGAAAATTCGTATTTCACTGGCATCTTTGATAAAGCTCATTAATTTGTACTAATATGAAGACGTGTATGACATTTTTTTCTACTTATCTACAGAGAACATTTTGAACTTCCTTTTGTCTTAACTATTGTATGACGCTTGAAACATCTGTATAAAAGGGAAATTTAGAATGTAATATTATTACAGGAAAAATGGAATTTTGCTAAAAGAAGTCATGTTAAAATACTTGGCTTATAGATTCCTTGCACTCTGTGAGGCGCCTTTTAAAAAAAAACCATTAACCATTTCCCTTGTTTCATGATAGCAATTAAGAGCTCCTTTGAAAGTGTAGGAGCCCTGCATGTTTTTTTTAATTTATTTTTAATGTTTACTTATTTTTTGAGAGACAGAGCACGAGCAGAGGAAGGGCAGAGAGAGAGAGAGAGAGAGAGAGAGAGAGAGAGAGAAAGGGAGACACAGAATCCGAAGCAGACTCCAGGCTCCAAGCTGTCAGCACAGAGCCCGACATGGGGCTCGAACCCACAGAGGACCGTGAGATAATGATCTGAGCTAAAGTCAGAAGTTTAACCAACTGAGCCACCCAGGCGCCCCTCTTCATGTTTTAAAGAAAGGCACAACCTGGTCTTTCTAACACACAGTAACATTGACACCACTGGCTTCAAAGAAATCTGCTTTTACCTGAAATTCCATAGGAACAAGAAGATACATGGACCTAACTTCCTGTAAGTTTACATAATTTATTGTTGCATTCTTATTTATCATCTAGTATTTTCCTCATAGACTTTCCATTTTTTAATGGACACACTAGGATTTTTGTCAAAAAAAATTTTAAACACTTTCTCCATTAATCTCATAGAACTTGCTGGAGAATATAGATTTTTCCAAGATCCTAAATTTTGATGTCTTTGGAAAAAGTCTGCTTGATAGCTTTTATATTTTATAAATCTTTCATGGTATTTTTTGTCAGTTATTCTCCTTCTCCCGATCAAAAGCGTGATCTTTCAGAATTTTCTGGAAAGACAAAAAAATTGCCTTAAGTCATTTTCACTGCTTCTAGGTATAGAATTAAATTAATGCAATAAAAGTTAAAGAAGAAACTCTTCCTTTCCTATAGCTGTTGTGCTCATTTCTTTTATTTCCTTTGTGCCTGAAATTTATGTCTCTGTGTGCTCACAGTGACTTGTAAATCGTCTTTACCCGTCTACACCAGTAATCTCAGGCCCTGGAAAAACATTTCTGAGTCCTGTGATTTCCTTTCCTGTAGCATTTTCAGGGTGGTAGGTTATATCAAGGAATTTCAATCAGAATGTTAAGGTGGGTTGTCTGGAATTCTATCAAGTATAATCATCATTTCCTTGTCTCTCTAACATCAGGACTAGTATTTCTTTTAAAGTACGGTAATTGATGCTCATAATTATAACCCCAAGCAGCCACACTGCCTTCTGAATCAGGAAGGTTGCCAATATGGTTTTGAGTAGGCATTTTATTTATACGAATCCATTAAAAATGTATAATCCCATATAAGAAAGTTTTTGATTGTATCGTTTGATTAAGTAGATCAATTCTTCTGCTTTCTCCCAGGTAACAGAAAGACTGACTGTTAAACCTCTAAGTTTGTTTGATTATTCCACTTCTCATTCCTTGTATGTCAAGCCAGTCTTGTATTTTACCCCGTGTTATTTCTTTAAGTCCAAACGTGGTCAAAGCAAACCCTCCGTCAGCTCTGCACCTACACCTGAGCATCCTGTCACAGCTGAAGGAGGACACACAGTCCCGCTGACTGGTCTCATTAAATTTATGACTGTCAGCCTCCAATATAACCCCAGGATGGCTGGCGTCCCTGCTCTATTTTTCCAGTCAACTCACGCTCCCATGCTCTAGCAGGACTGAGTCTATCCCATCTCTTATCTCCCTTCCCTTCCTCCTCTCTCTCATCAGGTGACCTTGCCTTCGGTCACCAATCAGAATAGAACTTCCACATTCTCTCATTACCAAATCTCACCTCCCTGCATCTGTCCCCACAGACACTGCTTTCCCACCTATAACAAATAAAGTGAACCAGCTGGGCTCCTGCCCAAGGCCAGACCCTCCGCTCATGCCCTGGAATCCTTCCCCTCCTGGCCACCCAAGGCCTCTGTTCCTGCATCACCTGCTTCCCCGCTTCCCGGATCATTTTCTCTAGAGCCCCACATACGGCAATTTCTCCCATCCCTCAACAAGACCTTCCTTTACCACTCTCCTTCCCTAGGCGCAGCCCCATTTGTCAGATCCCTTCTAGCTACGCCCCTGAACCAAGTGGGGTTTTTTTTTGCCACGCCCACTTTCTTCCCTCCGTCTCTCCTGAGCCCACTCTGACCGAGACTGTTCCCCACGAGGCCAGGCACTGGTCTCCCTATTGCCCCATTGGAAGTCAGTTTTGGTTCCCGCATCTCTGAATCCCTCTGCAGCAGTGACCACAGTCATTGTTCATTCCCCTCTTGCAGTGGCCTGGTTCACATCTCCCAGATCCCCACCTCACTGGCTTCTTCTTCTGCTTCTCTCCTGTGGCTCGTCAGAGTCCCATCCAGATTCTCCACGTTGTGGTGCCCTGAAGTTTCATCCTTTGCTTTCCTTCATCCAGTCTTATTTCATCTTATGACTTTAAATAGCAACCGCCTCTTAAACGGCCCTTTGCATTTCTTCCCAATGGCTCTCCCCTCACTACAAGCTCCCCTCAATGGCTCCACTTAGATGCATCAGGCGCCTGAAACTCCCTGTGTCCAATGAAGACCTTTGCTTCCTCTCCGCCCCCACTCCCCAACTCACTCCTCTTCTGTCTGCTCTATTTCGGGATGTGGCAACTCGTACCCCCATTCGCTCGTGCCAACAATTTAGGGGTCCCCACAGGTTCCTCCCTTTTCAACAGTCCACACCCAACAAGTACCACTAGTATATCACACATTCTGAACACGTCTCATCATGTTTGCCATGGTAGTGGTCTAGTCCAAGGCCTTGCTGGGCCCACTGAAGTAGCTTCTTGTGAGGTCTCACCTCCTCTGCGCTTGGTCCCTGTGGTTTCTACTCCACGGAGCAGCCAGAGTAGCCCTGTTCAAGTATAAATCAGCTCAAGGTCCCCTGCTCAGAACCCTCCCGCGGCTCTCCATCACATTTGAAACAAGCTCCGGGGGCGCCCGGCGTCTGACTTCGGCTCAGGTCATCATCTCGCAGTTCTTGAGTTCGAGCCCCACGTTGGGCTCGCTGCTGTCAGCACGGAGCCCGCTTTGGATCCTCTGTCCCCCTCTGTCTGACCCTCCCCCGTGCATGTGCACCCTCTCTCTCAAAAATAAATAAATATTAAAAATAAAAAAAGAAGAAGAAAGAAGCTCCAATGCCCTTGTGGTGATTTGGTCCTGCCTCCCTCTCTACTCGGACTGCTACCACTGTCCCCCACTTTCACTTTGCTCCAGTACACAGACCTTCTCCCCAAACGCACGATGCTTGATGCTGCCTCAGTGCCTTTGCATTTGCGGTTCCCTCTACCCCGCACATTTCTTCCTCCAGGTGTTTCAGGATATTCTTTCTTCCTTTCTATATTTTTCTTCATATTTTTTATCTTCACCCGAAATATAGTTATTGATGCAAGCCTCATGAGAACGGAGACTGTCTCTCTCTGGCACTGCTGTGTCTCCACGCTTAGAACAGCACTTGATATTACAAATTAAAACAAAGAAACCCCAAAACAAAAACAAAAACAAAAAGGAGCACCTGGGCGGCTCTGTCGGTTAAGCCTCTGACTTGAGGCTCAGGTCATGATCTCGCGGTCCGTGAGTTCGAGTCCCACATGGAGCTCTGTGCTGACAGCTCGGAGCCTAGAGCCTGCTTCAGATCCTGTGTCCCCCTCTCTCTGTGCCACTCCACTGCTCACATGCTCTCTTTCTCTCTCTCAAACATAAATAAACATTAAAAAATTAAAAAAAAAAAAAGAACAGTGCTTGATGCATGACAGGCACTTAAATATTAAATGACAAAAGAAATAATGTCATAAAGTATTTTTCCAATTTTTAAATTCTAGTTCCACCCTACTGGTGCACCAAACATAGATTGTATGTAAAGCTCCTTTCAGCCCTTCTGGTTCTGACCCCCTGCAACTCTGACCTCCACATAGTATCTCTGATCTCTGTCATCATCA
The DNA here is from genome assembly GCF_018350195.1 of Panthera tigris. Classification (NCBI taxonomy): domain Eukaryota; kingdom Metazoa; phylum Chordata; class Mammalia; order Carnivora; family Felidae; genus Panthera; species Panthera tigris. The sequence goes on from NC_056664.1 coordinate 132,027,926, forward strand.
ATCTCCCCCTCTGAGAGGCGGTAAGCAGTGTGTTTTAATTACAATAGACCATCTTGTGTCTGTCCGCAGGGTTGTAGGTCGGCCCACAGGACAATGTGGAATTTGCATACCCTATGTATTTGTTTAACTTGTTACCCTGGACATTTGAAAACACGTAAAATAGTAAAGAAAATAATATAATGAGCCAGATTTAGTATCTCCCAGCATCAACAATGAATTCATGGCTAATCTCGTTTCATGTATTATCACCTCTTGCCTCTCCAGGTTATTGTGAACCAAATCCCGGGCTTTATATCATTTTGCCTCCAAAATTTTCATCTCTATAGAACGTCTCCATTAAAAAAAAAAAAAAAGGAAAGCACACATAGCTATGGTACTATTATCACACCTAAAAATTATCAGTAGTTTCCTAATATCAACAAATTTTTAGTCAGCGTTCACATTTTTCTCATTTTCTTATAGCAATATTCAACAGTGCTGTTTGAATCAGGTTCCAGAAAAAAAAAAAAAAAGTCCGTATTTTAAAACTGGTTGATCTGCTTGTTATTTCTCTTGTCAAAGCCTCCTCTCTCTCTCTCTCTCTCTTTCTCTCCCCACCCAACCCTACCCGGCCATTTTTGTTTAAGGAAACCAGTTGGGTTTTTTCTCCAGAGTCTCCCTCGGTCTGAATCTTGCTGACTGCATCTTTCACAATTTCAAGAAATTGGTAGATGTAGAGCTCGGAACAGAATCAGGCTCGGTATTACTTTTGGCAAGACTACTTTATAGGTAGTGTCTATTTCCAATAGGAAGTAATAACGAGTAATAACAATGTCTGAATGTCACTCTTTTGGTGATGTTGTCAGCCATTGACATTCTTTAGATCAGCATTTATCAAACCTTTTGTTTTATGAGTACATTATACTCTTAAAAATTATTGAGGATCCACAGAACTTCTGTTTATGTGGACTTTATCTACTGATATTTATCACATTAGAAATTAAAACTAAGAAAACTTTAAGTGATTTTCTTCTTCTTTCTTTTTTTTTTTAATGTTTATTTTTGAGAGAGACAGAGTGTGAGTGGGGAAGGGGCAGAGAGAGAGAGAGGGAGACACAGAATCTGAAACAGGCTCCAGCTCTGAGCTGTCAGCACAGAGCCCTACGCGGGGCTTGAACCCATGAACCGTGAGATCGTGACCTGAGCTGAAGTCGGACACTTAACGGACTGAGCCATCCAGGCACCCCAAAACTAAGGAAACTTTAAAACATTTATTTGTTTAAAGTAACAATAATAAACCCCTACATGTTAACACAAATACCATAATTTCATGGGAAGTAACTATATTTTCTAAAATAGAAAGTTCACAAGAAAGGAAGCATTGTTTTACATTTTTATAAATATATATATTTTAATTTTTAATGTTTATTTTTTAGAGAGAGTCAGAGAGTGAGCGTTTTTGTATCATTTTGTATCAATTGCTGGGTCATAGGGTCAGCCTAGTACTTTTCAAAGATTCTTGGGAAGCTCCTCTCTATGTAGTTATGCCACTACCAAACAATTATATTTCTTTTGTTTTATTTCTAGTTTGGGGAGGTTACCTCTTAAAATTTAATTTTATAATTACCTTTCATGGCTTCACAGTCAAATCTACAAAGTAAAGTTATTTAAAGTCCCATCCCCGTCCCTTCCATCCTTTCCATATATCTCTTTTCGGGTAACCATTTCTGAAATTATAGGGCATATATCCATACTTCCTCTTCATTGAGTAGAGAGTAGCATGTTATAAGTACTTTCCCCCATCTTGAGTTTTTGTTTTCTTTTCTTTTGTTTTTGTTTCAAATAGTAATATGTCCTGGTATTTCAAACAGTGATATGTCTAGTGTATGGAGATAGTCCTGATCCCTTTAACAGTTGCCGCCTACTTCGTTGTGCTGACTTATTCCGTAGCCTATTCCATCAGTCCCTTATTGATGGGCATTTGGTTCTAATAGTTAGCTAATACAAACAAGACTGGGATAAATAGTTTTATGCATACTTAATTTTTAGAAACTTTGCTAGTATTTTTGGGAAAGATTTGTAGAAGTGGGATTGCTAAATTGAAGGGTAAATGAACATGATGTTTGGGGGAATGTTGCCAAATCCTCCTCTATCGGTGCGGTGCGGGTTATTTTTTCTCATTTCTCAGATCCACCATTTTATCCTCCACTTAAAGCCGCTGAGACCTGAACTCAGCACACCACATTTCTGCTGTACCGGCGGACTCCCTGTTGAGTTTTGGTAAAAGTGTGCTGGAGGCAGAATGCAAATCAGGAAAACGGACAAGGGATTTACTGCCTTCTGCTTTGTTGCCTCCAGTAAGGGGAGGATATGGTATCTGATTTTCTACACTCCTAGAACCCACTGTTAGGTTTCTGCCCCAGGCAGTCAGTAACCTACCCTAGAAACCTCTGCTCTGTGGGGCCTCCTTTGAACTCTTGGGGTTCATGCCCAGTGAGATGGTACCCTTTCTTCAAAGGTCCGATCCTAGCTCACCGGGTCTTTTCTCCTAACCAGTCAGGTCGCCTTTCTCTTAACCAGTCAGGCAGTGCGACTTTCTCAGGATTCTGGGTTCCAGCTCAGCAGGGATCCTTCTCCAAGTGTCCGTATTCGAATCCCAACCTGTTTCCTTGGTTTCCTCAACTTCTAGGGAAAAAAGCTTCTTCCTGGAATTACTATATTGTGAGACTGCAGGGTTTACTTTTGGTCTTTTAGATTCAATACCTGGTTAACAGTTCTCTTTTAATTAAATTAGATAATGTGAATTTTATTTCTCTGAGTCTGACCAATGTATGGGTTTTGTCATCTTGCATTTATTTACCCTCAATCTGTGAGAATGTTCATTTCTCTACAGCCTCGGCAACAGAGTTTGTTGCTAAACTTTTGGATTTTTGCTAATCTGTTAGGTAAGCCATGGCTTCTCAGTAGAGTTTGAATGTGTTTTTCTTTTATTTGGGGAAGGTGGAGAATCGCTCAAATGAATATCCATTTGTATTATTGCTTGTAACTATCTGTCCCATTTCCCCATAGGTCTTCTGCCTGTTTCCTTCTCTATTTTTAGATGCTTTATTTTTCTTTCTTTGCTTTTTTTTTTTTTTTTTTTTTGGTATTAACTATATCAATCCTTGATTGTCATACAAATCTGAATATTTTCCCACAGGGTGTCATTTATCTTTTTACTTTGCTAGTGACAGTTGATTTTTTTTTTTTTTTAGTTTTTATTTTATTTGTTTGCCATGCATGCATTTTTTTATATTTATGTAATCAAATGTTAGCAATTTTTTTCCCATTCTTTCTGGAAATTGAAGCAAAATTAAGAAAGTCTTCCCCATATACTTATATTTTCTTTTAATAAGTATATCATTTTATCTTTATCTTTAAGCTTCTGATCCATTTGGAATTTATCCTTGTGTACAATATAAACAATGAATCGTTTATGTTTTTCTGGGCAGGTTTCCTGATGACCCCCTTTCTTGGCCACTAGCAAGTTCTCTGAGGTCAGAACACCCTGGCTGAGAGCATGTTTTCAAGACCATGACTGTGGTCCAAGGGGGTCTGGGCTCACTCAGACAAGACAGCTGAACAACCCTAAAAGAGAGTCTGAAATTTGGTTTTGATGAAACTGTTAAACTGAAAAGTTTTAAAGGTGTAGCCAAAACATCTGCTATTCCCATATTTGTCAACCATCCTTTTAGGAACAGGGCTCTGCTGGCCTAAGGATCTGATGTTGCACTCAGGTTTTATGTTGCCACATCCATAAATAAGGTCTAAGATGTCATATATATATCAAAAGTGACCCCAAAGGTTAGCGTTTCGAAACTGCAATGCACACTACCTGTCTCCAAAGCTGGAAAGACCTCAGGCTTCCACAGAAGTTCTAATTATGTGCCAGTTTCTTGCAAGTCAAGGATTCAAGAGTTTTAGCCTACATATTCCAATAGCAAAAATTTTCTTAGAAGATTTTATTTTAATTTTTTAATTTGAGAGAGAGAAAGAGAGAGAGAGAGAGGGAGAGAATATTAAGCAGGCTCACTCAGTATAAAGCCTAACATGGGGCTCGATCCCACCACCCTGGGATCAGGACCTGAGCCAAAATCGAGTCAGGTGTGCAACCCACTGAGCCATCCAGGTGTCGCTAAAAAAACTTTATTTTTAAGTAATCTCTACACCCAATGTGGGGCTTGAACTCACAACCCCACGATCAAGAGTTGCATGGTCTACCAAGTGAGCCAGCTAGGCACCCCCCCCAATAGCAAATTTAAGTCAAATTAGAAGGAATAGATTTTAAAACAAACCTATGAAATGACTTTGCTTCAAAAAAGACAACCTACAACCTCCCAGTCATCTGGAGCCAGGTAGATCTCAAGAAGTAGCCTCCATCAAATTCTTTGTCCTAACTCCGGAATGGAAGTCACTGTTAGATGGGAACAGCTAATATTTATTTGATTTGGACACCTGGTTATCAATTGAGTGATTGCAATGTTGTGGTTACATAAATAACTTTCACTTTTCTGAAATAGCTTTGAAAAAAAAAAAGTTTATTTGTTTTTTGAGAGAAAGGAAGAGAGAGAGCATGTGCACGTGCACGCCTGTGTTTGTGGAGGAGGGGAGTGGGCAGAGAGGAAGGGAGACAGAAACTCGAAAGCAGGCTCTAGGCTCCGAACTGTCAGTGCAGAGCCCGACTTAGGGTTCAGACTCTCGAACCGTGAGTTCGTGACCTGAGCTGAAATCAAGAGTCCGTCGCTTAACTGACCGAGCCATCCAGGAGTCCTGAAATAGCTTTTCTCAATATCGTTTCATTCGTAGGAGATTATACAACCTAACTTTTAGGTTCATTTTTGCTGACTTAGACTGGAAAAAAAAAAAAAAAAGGAAGTTCTGAGAGCTGCTTATGGTTATTTAACGAAATACCCCACCTATCATTTTACCTTAGAAAACACTGGACTAATACTTTCGCCCTCTTTGTGGGTGCATTTAAAAATAATAGAATGTTTGGGGATTACCAGAGATGAGAGGATACGAATGTAAAAAAAATTGGATCTCATTTTATTGTCTATCACTATCCTCTTCTCGCTGGGCTATCTTTCTGTTAGTGACCTCCAGGTCTTTGACTTCTTGCACATTTTTCTTTTCACCTTTTGTTCCCTCCCTAAAGAAAGAAAGGCATGTTATAATAGAAATGAATAATCTAATGGTATCCTGCTGTGACTCCCTACTGTTTCTTGTCTCTCCTTCTTGCATATATGTGTTGTCACACGAGTATAATGTATACAGATCAGACATCTTACCAGACGCCTCCACCCAGGCTTCCCCTAATGTAGTTGCCTCACCCCCAGCCACCAGAGAACAGATTGCCCGTTACATCACTCAAGTGTATTGTTCTCATTTCTCCCTATGGCATATGTTCCTTCTAGATGCTTTTTAGCTCATGGTTAAGGAGAGGCAAAACATATTCTGCATTTTAAGATTAATATTATATATACTTGACTTTTACAAGGCTAGACACCCTGGGGACTGACGTTTAACAGATGTTAATGGAATTTAATTTTTACGCACCCTGTGCGAGAACATTTATCTTTGGGATAAAATGCTGTGAAACCTATGTGGCACCAAGAGAATTTCATAATAAATGATTTTTCACTCTATATCCTTAAATCAAGTTACAGAGTCTGAGCAAAGTGGAAAAGCTGTTTCCTGATATTTAGAATTTAAAACCTGAATATGATTATCATTAATTTATTACACTGAGCATATCAATAGGCATTTTGCCAGAGTTATCACTAGTGCAAAACAATTCTAAAATGGTGCCTATAAAGAAACTTTTTTCACAACCTATTTTTCCATTGATTTTCATTAGGTAAGAAGTTCTTCCTGGAAAAAAAAAAAAAATCTGGCCCCAAACATATTAAATAATAAACAGCATGATAAGTGTTCTGAAAATTTTCATGTAAAAAAAAAAAAAGCTCTAATAAAGCAATACCACTCAGAAGTACTTGTAAAATTATAGGCACTTGACAATGTATGTTGAGTAAATTAATTTGCTGTTCTAAGGCTATGCCTAGGAACATAATAGCCACTTGTTTGTTTTTTTTTTTTTTTAAGTACATTTTTGTGTGGATGTAAACTACAGTTTAATTTCAGATTTCGGCTAATGTTAGGATTCATAGAATTTGGATTATCAATTCAAGCTTTTAGAAAATAGAACTTTTGTAATCTTCCTAATTAATGAACTAATATATATTAAAAGAAACTTTCCATTTATTCCATACGTGTTAAAAATTCTGAGAGCTCTCCAGTTCCATTTAATGAAGAAAACTCTTCTCTTTTTAGTTCAGTGACTGGCACTGGGATGTCTACTTAATACACATTTGATGAGTAAATGAATGATTGCGACAGGAGCCAGGCACTTACAGAAAAATGAGGTCATGTGGCAATTGTGATGAGCATTCGAGGAAATCAAGATGGTTGCTGCTCTGAGAACCTGCTGCTCAGGTTCTATCCTGAGCTAGCTGTGTGATCTCAGGTAAGTCCATTGTCCTTCCTGAGCCTTGACTTCCTCCATGCAAACTCGGATGTTTCAGACAATCTCGAGTGGCCTCCTACCTCCCAAACCCTAGTTCTAAATCTTAATATTAACCAGTCATTCTTTCCAGTTTTGCTTTGGACGGTAGCCATGGGTAGAGACCCATTTAGGCTATACACCCTCTGCCTTTGAAATTACATGTAGTGGCCTCTAGAACTAAATCTCTTTAGGCTTGTATGCTAAGGCAAGCAGTAGAAAGATAGAAGCCTTGAGGGTTCACACATAAAAGAGGTGAGCCAGTGGAGGAGACCAGAGAAGGAGAAGGATATCTAGAAAAAGCGCCCCTGTAGTTCAGAAGTCTCCAGACAGCAGGTTTTCTCTAGAGGTAACAGTAAGTTTTATTTATGACTGATTAACAACTGATTAATTTATAAAAGGCTTCCCTTCCAAAGGGAGCACCAGGATACTTTATTTCCTAATTGGATGGTGACTTTGCACATAAATAAAGGAGAATCACTGCTGCCTGTTGGGGTGACAGTTTGACAAGGCAGGTTTATTCTTGTCTCCCTCCTGATTTACTATATGACCTTGGGCCAGTCATTTATCTTCCCCCAAACCAGTTTCGCTAATTATAAAATGGAAATAAAAATACTTGCTGCCTTCACAGAGGATTAATGAGATAAGGTGAATGTCTTTAAGCTCCCGGAGGGGAAAAGGCTGTATACAAGTAAGCAAAGAACTAGTCAGAAGCTGCTGGACTTTTCGCACGACTTGGGAAAGAAAGCCCTAATGATAGAACCCCAGAGGTTTAAGTTTTCTAGCCCAAAAGAAAGGGGGGTGGTGTGGACTCCTATCTTACAACCAGCCCAAGTTTTCCTCCAGCATACATTGGAGACTGGAATGCATAGCAGCTGGCAGGCAAGCCTGAATTTATTCCTCCAGGGTTCTAGCTCTTGATCCGTCCTGAACGGCGACATCTTGGGGAGGGGTCAAATTAGTGTTCTGCTTCCTCAATTTCTTCTTCTGTAAGATGCTGAATGTAATACTACTTAGTCAGATACGTGGAGATACATGTATGGATTCCTGACATATAGTGAGTTCCAAGTAAGTATCTTCTATAACTTATGTCTTCAGCAGCAAAATTCAAACTGCTGGAATGTTTTCCTCCTAAAGATCAAAGGTCCTTAGGAAAGAGCGTTTGGGGTACAATGGTAAACGTGATGTAAAAATTCTTCATTTAAAAGGTGGGGCAGGGAACTAATACAAAGATCGATTCGGCTCACTCTCTTACACTGAATAAAGCGCGTTTGGACAACGCCTTAAAATTCGCCTGCGCGACCGCAAGGGGGCACTGTGAGTCTGCTTTGGCGCGGGAGAGGCGACAGCAGCGCGGGGCCGCGAGGACTGGATCCCAGCGTCCGGGAGAAACGCCCCGCCCCAGCTCGGGCTCCGGAAGGAGTGGCCTTGATGACAGCAGGAGCGAGGGGCTACAGGTAGCCCGACAGCTCTTCGAGCTCGTTCTCCTCCCACCCTGCAACAGGTCCCTTCCTGGCAGGTTCTTCCTGGCGGCTCTTCATAACGTGGGATCCGCTCGCTAGTGCCTGAGCTCACAAACCCGGACACCCTAGCCCCGGACCCCCCCCCCCCCCCGCCCCCGAACTGTAGGGAACATTTTGGGTGCGCCTAGGTGGGGTGCTTTTCCGGGCAAAAGGGTCAAAGCTGCCGTTTGCTTCTTTAAGGGGTCTGTGTCCCTTAAGGGGTTAAGCTTTTCTGATTTGGGGAAAGAGGACTCTCCCCTCCCCCACCCCCCAAAGCCAAATGCGCAATTCTGGAAACGACTCTGAAATCATCAGTAGTCTGTCTCCAAGGTCCAGGTTAGCGGATGGCACTCCCCACCGGGACTCCTCCGGGAACAGCGCCCAGTTTCGGTCCTCAAATATCTCAGGCGCGAAGTTGAATCGCCCTTCTGCGAAAAGAGAGGAGACCTGCCCCATCGAGTACCTCGACCAAAATTCTCTCAGCCCCAAGAAGAGGTCAGATAATTCAGGAAATGTAGTGGAGGCACTCGCTCTGTTCCACCTGCCGCTCCGGTCCCCACCCCCAGGCGTTTGCCCAGGCATTTGGGGAAAAGGGGGAAACTCGGCTGATTCTCTTCCCTGGAGAGAAAGTGCGGCGCGCCAAGGTGTCCCAGCGTCTCCTCTAAAGCCGGCTGGGTGGCGGTGTATCCGTGTCCTCGCGATCCCGGGCGGGAGGTGTGAGCTCTGCTCCCTGGGCTCCAGGACAGGTCGCCGGAAGCGTCCCTGGGGACAGAGCCACCCGGGAGATTCGGGCGGAATGCAAGGTGGGCGGACCGGACTGAAAGCACACTGGAGACGAGGATGAAAGAACCTGGCAGAAAGTAGGGTGGGGGGGCCGGGTGGAACGCGCCGGCCCAGGGGAAAGGTCCGACCCATCCCAAACTTTCGCAGACTCGGGGGCTTCGGAGGGGAGAGCCAGGCAGGAGCGCCAGCGTTTTCCGCCGCCCCGCGCGCCCCGCCGCAGCGAGGAGGGGCGGCACGCAGCGCCGGCTGGACTCGGGCGGTCCCCTCGTCGCGCCCACCCGCCGGGCTAAAGCGCCGCGGCTCGGGGCTGTGGGCGGGCGTCCACGGAAGAAGCCAGACCGCCTGGCTCCGGCCTGCGCGCCGGCTCCGAGGAAGGGGAGCTAACTCGGATTGGGCAAGGAGGAGGGCAACTTGGCCTCACGGCCTCGCCCGGCCGGGTCAGGCAGCGGGACGTGCCCTCGGGCTGCCCGCGGGCGCGCCGGCCGAAGTCGGGGCGGCTCGCGACCAAGTGAGATTTCCACGAGCTAGAGAAATCGGATTAAAAAGAAATGCACAGAGCGATCCCAGGCAGCCGCGGGAGCCGGGCAGCCTAGAAGCCGCCGCCTGCGCGCCGGGAGGACGGCGGTGACCCGCACTCGCGAAGACGAGGCGCTCCAGGGCGGCCGCGGGGCTGCGCGGAGGAGCCGCCTCCCCAGCGTGGGGCGCGCGTTCAGACGCCGCCACCGGCCGCCGGAAGGCGAGATGCGGCGCGCGGCTCCCGGCCGGTCCCGGCGGAGCAAACTCCGGGGCGGCACCGCGCGCCGCTGACCCGGCGCGAGTCCGAGGGCTGTGCCGGCCCCGCCCGCCTCCGCCCCCTCCCGCGCCCGCCGCGCGCCCCTCCCCGCGGCGGCGGCGCATCCAGGGGCGGCGCGGAGCCGAGCGGAGCGGCTCGCACAGCCGCCGGTGCCTGCGAGCTCCAGGCTGCTTGGGGAATTCACTTTGCCGCTTTCACGCTTCTCCCTCTTCGGGATTCTTCTGCTGGCTTTCTGGCTCCGGCCCTCTCCTTTCCTTTACACGGAGAACTTCGCGGCGGTTTCTCTTTCCCCTTGGAGGAGAGGATTAAAAGTTCCAAGAACTGGTGCCGCCCGTGCCGCTCGGGCGCTGGGACGGTGCTTGCCGGCGGGGTTCCAGTCCCACCATGTGCACCAACGTAGTTTACGAGTGGCTGAAAGCGTTGCAGCTCCCGCAGTACGCGGAGTCCTTCGTGGATAACGGCTACGATGACCTGGAGGTGTGCAAACAGATCGGGGACCCGGACCTGGACGCCATCGGGGTGCTGGCGCCCGCGCACCGCCGCCGCATCCTGGAGGCCGTGCGCCGGCTGCGGGAGCGGGATGCCGCCGCCGCCGGCCTCTACTTCACGCTGGAGCCGCAGCCGCCGCCCGTGCCGCCCGCGGTGACCGTCCCCACCGGCCGCCGGGGGGAGCCGTGTGGCGGCCCGGCCTCGGGCACTCGCGGGGACCCCCGCAGCCAGACGACCGCCCCCCGCAGCAGGGAGCTGGTGAGCTACCCCAAGCTGAAGCTGAAGATCATGATCAGGGATAAGCTCGTCCGCGACGGCATCCACCTGAGCAAGCCCCCGTACTCCCGCAAGGTAAGGAGGCGCCGCCCGGACCGCGCGGGGCGCGCGGCGGGAGGGGACACGGCCCAGCGGCGGCAGCGCATGCCAGGTGACGACGGGGAGGCCAAGGATGCTTTGGGTAGTTGGGATGCTCTCGTCTGTTCTTTCCGTATTCGCTCTTGGGTCCTTCCTTCCCGGTGTCACCAGCGGTTGGTAAGGCAAGATCCCGCACCCAGGTGTCAGTTCTAAACGAGGACCAAGTCTCCGCTTAGTGTCTGGGGCTCACCTGCCAGGAACCGGAATGAGCGGCGCTTCTCCAGGAGCGAAGGGCAATTCCAGATAGCCTCTGTGGTAGTGTTTAAGTCTGGCAGGTACCGGAACGGTGGCTAATACCTACCTTGGTGTCGATCTTTTTTTTTTTTTCTCATCCTTTTCCTTATCTTTTTGAGAAATTTCCAGAGGGAAATTGACGAACTCTTTAAAGGGTGGGAAGTCGAGCCCTGTGACTCCCAATTCCATAAAGTCAAATCACAACACTGCTGCACGTTTGTAAAGTGAACCACTGACAGGGACAGTGGGGGGGGGGGGCGGGTAAAACAAATGTGTGGCCACTTGGGATGAGTTCCCTCACCTGGAGTACAGGGAGGTCATCTGTGCTAAAGACACTGAAGATAATGGGGCCGCGGAGGGTGTGCTGCCGGGGTCTGTGCTGGGTCACCGATTTGGTTTACTGTTAATCCAGATGCCACAAAGTAGGAACCACTGTGAGTTCTAGAAAGTGTTGAGTGGACTCGCGGTTGGGAGGGGAGAGCACAGTCCAAGGAAGTGAGATTTTTCAGTGGCCAGTGAGGAATTCTGGGCAGGGGGGAGAGGGGTGGGGAAGGAACTGGGAGGTTATGGAAACTGCCCTGTGAGGAAGGCTCAAATACAGGTTTGGGCCTTGAATAATGAACAGGAAGTCTTATTTTCACACAGGAGCTCTCCCTCCAGCCGAGTCTGTTCCGTTTAGGTTCCTGAAGCCTTCCAAGTTGAGGGTCTTTGCCTTGAAAGGGAGAAGTAGACAGCACAGGTGATCCTCAAACTTGCTTGGATTTACCCAGGAAAGGGAGGACTTCAGCTGGAAATCCTATAGAGAAGCTCAGGGGGGAATGGTGGTAAAGGAGCTGCAGCTGGGGGGTGAGGGGGGGTGGGGGGAACGGCTGTAAACACAGCACCCTAACAGGGGAACACGGATTATCTACGTGTTCTGTGCTCATCGTGGTCACTTGCGTTGCATTATGTTCTTAAGTGAGGGTCATAACGTCCAGCTTTCAGGAAGGGCAAGCGAAAACTTGGTAAAAAGTGGATAGGGTAGACGGGAATAAAGCATTTGATATTATCCACATGTTATCTTGCAAGAAAGGCAGTTTGGATAACTTGCTTGAGAGTAGACATTTGACTTATAAAACTAATAGAGAGGGCAGGTCCGGAGGACAGTTTGCCTCAAATTAAACCTGTATTCCAGTCACCCACCCTGTGTTACCGATATAACCGATGTAGGCCCCAAACCGGGGAATAGAGAGGAAAACACGCTTTTCCCAGGCAGGTAGAGTTAGTCCCGTCTGGTGTGGATAGAGGGACAGGACCATTAGTCCAAAGGCTCGTTCCCGGAGACAGCAGATCAAAGGAGTTCAAGGTGTCAGACTCTTGTGATTTACATCCCAGGAAGTGAAGTGGGTGTGGGCTGAGAATATGTGAGCAGGTGGGCACACGGTGAGGACATAGGTCAAGGCCTGGCCAGAATGGGATACAGAGAATAAGGTGTATCACTGTGCCACTAGCTTATTCTTCGGGAACAGAGCTGAGTACGGGCAAGAGGGCAGAGGACAGCGTGCGCTGGAGAGAGTGATGTGCAGGAAGTGTCCCATTTGGTCCTGAGACTTAAACATACAGGCATAGATATCAAACTTAGAAGCTGAGAAGGATTCTTGTTCCATTTAGAAGCGGTCGAGAATTCTATGGATGTGAAATGTCTGGGTGCAGACTTTGGACTGAATCCTGCCTAGATCATGGTGTCCATATGGTAGTTCATTTGAGCAAGTGCGATTTAGAGAAGAAGATTTCACCTCGTGTTGTAATACTATTTACTTTCCGTGTAAATGATGATTTTAGTCAACTTCCATATAAATCCGGTAACAATCCTTGATAAAAAAGATAACACCCTGTTCACTTTCCATACACACTTAATTCTGGTTCTTAAACTGATGGAGGAATCAAATGGAGGCAGAAGTGTGTTTGGACCTCCACGGATGCTCCGACTGGGGACTAGAAACATAGAGATGACAAATTGAATTATAAAAAAAAGTTCTGTTGCTGTAGTTTTATACATCTGTTATAAGAAAAACACATAATAGGAACTAAGGTGTAATTAACGTTGCATTGAACATACAAGTGAGCCACAGTGCCAAATCATGTTGCTTGTTCTGAATGTGTCACTTATGTGTGCATTGCCTCTAAAGTTTTGGGTTTTAAATGATTTAAGAATTGTTTTCTGGGGCGCCTGGGTGGCTCAGTCGGTTAAGCGTTCGACTTTGGCTCAGGTCACGATCTCACGGTCCGTGAGTTCGAGCCCCGCGTCGGGCTCTGGGCTGATGGCTGAGAGCCTGGAGCCTGCTTCCGATTCTGTGTCTCCCTCTCTCTCTGCCCCTCCCCCGTTCATGCTCTGTCTCTCTCTGTCTCAAAAATAAATAAAACGTTAAAAAAAAAAATTAAAAAAAAAAAAAAGAATTGTTTTCTGGCACAGCTTGTGTGTGGGCAGATAGTGCTAGGACTTTTCCTTCAGAATGTGAGCCACATTATAATAGCTCCAAGTTCCTTGGCTCGGTCATGGTCAGAACGTGTAGGTGGTTCATTATGTGCATTTGGGATTCTGCTTATTCAAGCAGGCCTTACATTTCCTTTATAGTCATTTGCATCGTTGATCCCTGTGATTATTTTTTTGCATTTTGGTAAGAATATTAGGTGGCTTGAAAGTGGGTCATGCCATGAATGATCAAGGCAGGGATAGCAAATCTTTAGAGAGGAAAGTAAATTGAGGAGTTTTCCCAAGAATCACTTGAGAGGAAGTTAATGTTGGGGTTAATGTTGGGGGTGCCGTGCATCTTACCAACTGTCGCCACTTTCCCCTCTTCGGTGAGTTAAAATGTAAGTAAAAAGTTAAGTTCCTCTTTGTTTTCCAAAGGCTGTAATTAAAATACAAGTTCAAAGTAAGTTTCCCTTTGGTTTTCCAAAGAAAGTAATTAAAATGTAAGTTCAAAGTAAGTTCCCCTTTGGTTCCCAAAGTAAGTCTGCAGCTTTGGAAAACCAGGAGCTTGCAAAGAACAAATGCTGCTTGAAATAAAAAAGCACTGGATGGGTCCCTTTTCTGTCCTGTACTTGGCTTCTGTGACTGCTGTGATTCCTGCCTCAGTGGAATGGGGTTATGTTTTCACAGGGTAAATATTAGGTCAAGCTTTACACATATTATCTCCATACTCACCAAGCTCCGAGCCCTGTGCCAAGCCTCTAGGCTCCCGGTCCCTGTGCTTGGCAGGATGCAGAAGCCTGGCCTCGAGGAGCTTGGTCTAGCAGGGAAGACATCAAATGGAATGAACAGTAATGCTAAAGGCACGGTTGCTTTGGTGGGTAGCACATGATGCCATGGACAGGTGCGTCCGACTTCATTTGCAGGGAGGTGGGTCTGGGCAGGCTTTCCAGAACAGACATTGGGTCAGAGAGCTGAAGGTTGGGAAGGGTTTGGCCTGAAGGTTTGCTATGAGCAAGGATCCTAAGGGAACAGTGTTCTAGAGAGGGAGAACAGTATGTGCAAAGGCCAGAAAGGGAGGAGGTTGGGGTATGCAACCTGGCAACAGGAACTTAAGGGAATTCAGTCTGGACAGAGCCCACAATGCTTGGAGGAAATGGCAAGATATGAGAGACAGACAGTGGCTGGTCCTGGGTGGTCTTGAACTCATCCTTAGGAGTTCAGAGTATCTTAAGAGGGGAGCTCTCGATGGATCCTGCCCAGAAGGAGGGTAAACAGTTTAGGTTGTTGTAGGGTCAGGAGAGATTTGCTGGTGGCCTGGACTGGGTAGTGACAGTGGGGGAGGAGCAGTGGAGGGAATTGTGAGGTGGAATGGACGGAACACGGTGACCGTTTGGCTGACAGGGATGAGAGGGCTCTGAGAGGTTGGGAGGACCTGCGGATTTCAGGATTCGGATTCTGATGCTGTTCCCTGACGAGGTAGAGGACCTGACAGAAGAGCAAGTTTGGCAAGGAAGAGGCTGCCTTCAGGTGTAAACATACAGAGTGTCTCCAGTGTCTTCACTACCCTAAAAATCCTCTTGAGTTCCAACTCTTCCTCCTCCCTAAAACCCTGGCAACCCCTGATCTTTTTACTCTTTCCATAGTTTTGTCTTTTCTAGAACATTCCAGAACATTCTAGAACTGTGTGTTGAAAGCACACAGTATGTAGTTCTTTCAGATTAGCTTCTTTCACTTAGTAATGTGTGTTTAAGGCCCCTCCATGTCTCCTCATGGCCTGACAGCTCATTTCTCTTTAGCGCTGAACCATATTCCGTTGAACAGATATAACACCGACATGATGAAGTTTGGCAGAGAAGACAGAACCAAGGCTACTGCTAGGGAAGAAGGTAGACTCCGTCATGGGAAGGGTTTTGCGGGGTTGTGTTTTTGTTTGTTTGTTTAATTATTTTTTTTTTAATTTTTTTTAACGTTTATTTTATTTTTGAGACAGAGAGAGACAGAGCATGAATGGGGGAGGGGCAGAGAGAGAGGGAGACACAGAATCGGAAGCAGGCTCCAGGCTCTCAGCCATCAGCCCAGAGCCCGACGCGGGGCTCGAACTCACGGACCGTGAGATCGTGACCTGAGCCGAAGTCGGACGCTTAACCGACTGAGCCACCCAGGCGCCCCTGTTTAATTATTTTTAAGGATGAGAAGAACTCAAACGTGTCGAAGTGTTGATGGTAGGGAGCCAGAGAAAGGGAGACACCCAGGAGGTCAAAGTCTTGGAGGAGGTGGGAGGGAATCGTGCCCAAAGCGTTGGAAGGAAAAGGTGGATTTGCTTCTAGTAGGAGAGGGGTTCCTCCTCCATAGTGGGAGGGAGCACAGGAAGGATGGGCAAGGAGACTGGGAACGTTGAGGGGGTGACATTGAGAAGTCCTCATTTCTCTGACCACCTGATGCCAGTGAGGGGGAAGTGGAGGGATTAGAGGTTTAGGGGAGAAGGTTGTGGTCATATACAAGTATTGGGTATTATGATCTGGTGCTATGGCTGTACCTGAACATGACACAGTATTTATAGGATGTGCGTAACCACACGTGTATAGAAGGCACCCTCATCGTGCATATGTGTGGGGTGCAAATTGCAGGCTGTGCGTAAGTTTTATCGAGTCCTGTGGAGTTTGGCAGTGCTCTGGACTGTGGTGTGGTAGAGGGGAATGCTATGGGGCTATAAAGGTATCCTGTTTCCTAGCAGACTTGGAAAAGCAGAAAGCAGGCCACAGGATAGATAGCAGACGGGGTAGGCTTCTTGACTTTTTCATTTGAAAAACATCTCCTTTCCAGTTAAAGCTGTGAGTTAGGGGCCCCTGGGTGGCTCATATGGTTAAGCGTCTGACTCTTAGTTTCGGCTCAGGTCATGATCTCACAGTTTGTGGGTTCAAGCCCCACATTGGGCTGTGCACTGACAGTGTGGAGCCTGCTTGGGATTCTCTGCCCCTCCCCCGGTTGTGTGTGCTCTCTCTCTCTCAAAATAAATAAATAAACTTTAAGAAAAACCTGTGAGTTAGTATAACCTTATTTAATAATGCTGTCAGAGTGTTAGGTTTCTTTAATACCTCAGCGTGAATTTAATTATGTAACAAGACGCCTGTGGTAATAGGCCTGTTAATGGATGTTTGGGAGAGATGGCCTGGGATGAAGGACAGGCGGCACGAGGGCTCCTGTGTCTGTGCCAGGGTGAGGATACGGAAGAAATAGTCAGAAAGGAAAGACAGAAGTTGGTGAAAATAACTTTAGAGTTCTGCCCTGGGTCCTGGCAGAGCTGAACTGACCATAAATATTCCTTCCGAAGAATTCTTCCACCTTCGTGAAGTTATCAGGGACAGATCGGAAGCTGGCAAAGTTCAGTTTTCCCAGCTCAAGTCGATGTCCTCAAGTATCCGCAGCCTCGGCGAATGAAGCTCCATCTAGAAAGAAGGGGCTGGGAGTGAGACGACTTTCCTCATGCTCTTTGTAGTTTACTTTCCGGAGAGTTTCCACGAACATGGACTCCTAGCCGGCCAGCCGGCCGTCTAGCCGTCCATCTGTCCGTCCATCTACTTAAACATCCCCTCCAGAGTTCCTCAGGTGAAATTTGAAACTGGCCCCTGTCCACGGAGCGCGGAGAGAGACCGGAGAGAGAGGCAGACCAGTCCAGGTTGGTAGGTGGCAGGTCTGAAATAAGCAAGGGAACTGACAAGTGAGGCTTGTCTTGGGTGCTGTGTGGTGAGTAGCTCTCTGCACCCGCCTGCCAGAATCTTAAAAGTTTGTACAGAGGTCGTAATGGGGCGTGGTCATACACATCATCCAGATGCTCTCAACAGCACACTACTGTCTAAAGGCTGTGTTCTTGAAGTGGTTCCTGGTATGGGAACGTACCAGTGGGTATTCATTCCAAAGACAGGGGTGAGTCTGAGGAGCCTCTGCTTGCTGGGGTCCAGCTCTCGGGTCCACTGGTGGTCACCTTCTCTCGATGACCGCCATCCAGCGGCCAGGCCCTAGGATTCTCGCAGTGAACCGGAAAGATATGGCTCCTGCTTACGATCGATGGATGTGTATGTTGGAGGGCCTCGCCCAGTGTCTGACATGCAAAAATGACACCTTGTAAAAGTTGAATGTAGGATGCGAAGGCTATCTGGCTGTGACATCTGTCACCCTGTTGATCGCCAGGGTTGATGGGGCTGATCTGGCTGGCTAGGCGGGCGTCCCCTTCCTCCCTCACCGCTCCATGTGCTTTCCTCCTCGAGGCGACACTGAGTCTAAGAGGATGACCTTCCCAGATGGGGGAGGGCTGCTCCTGGGTCAAGGGTCTATGAATAGCTGCACTGCCCTCCTAGAACCTCCAAACAAGCTCTCAAGGTCCATTTGTGGAACATCGGGCAGTCAGGCTTCCAAGACTCCAGACACATCCCAGTGAGTCTCTGTGCATGGGGCAGTCTGCCTTTCCAAACAAACAAACAAAACAGTTCAACGTTGTCTCCACAAATGCCAAGAGTTAGTGAATTCTGCACTTAGGTTGGTTTCAAATGTTAAAAAAAAAAAAAAAAAGATCAACTTTGGTCAAAACTTGAATGTAGATTGTCAGTGAAGAAATTTAAAATCCAAGTATGCTTATTCGTTAAGTATCATCAAAGAAGAGCTGGGAATTAAAATGGCTGGTTGGACAGGTCATTTAAAAAACAGACCTCTGGGGTGCCTGGGTGGCTCAGTCAGTTGAGCTCAGGTCATGATCTCACGGCTCATGGGTTCAAGCCCCGCGTCGGGCTCTGCGCTGACGGCTCGGAGCCTGGAGCCTGCTTCAGATTCTGTGTCTCTCTCTCTCTCTGCCCTTCCTGCTTGTGCTTTGTCTCTCTCTCTTTCTCTCTCTCAAAAATAAATAAACATTCCAAAAAAAGTAAGAAGAATTTATAAAAAGCAGACCTGCAAAGCAGGGTCAGGACCAGGGTACAAAATTTAAGAAGGTGCTCATCCTTGGGGATGTGCACTCTAGGCCCTGACTTCGGGCTGGCCGCCATTAACGGGGGAGGTCAGTCGTCATGGAAGATCAGGTATCGATGGGCATGTCGGCCGCCCTCCAGTCACCTGCAAAGCCGTCACTTGCTCTTCCCATGCTTCAAACCTGTCCCGAGCGCCCACCCTGGACTGGCCTGCGTTCTGTGCGCGATGGCAGCTGGTGGAGCTCATCCAGATGGGAGAGAGCTCTGCGCATCCTCGTCGGTCCTCGCCGCTCACACCGGGCTGTGGTGGGTGAGACCACCGGCTCAGAACCAGACCGTCCAGTCCAGACCCCAGCTGTGCTCCGTGCGGGGTCACCTCGGCCCCCCTGCGAAAAGTGGACAACACCAGTGACTAGGTCACAAGGTTCTTATGGAGGTGAGATGCGCTAAGAACTTAGGAGGCTATAATTTGTATCCGTTTCCTGGGGCTGCCGTCGTAAAGTACCACAGACGGGGTCCATAAAACAACAGACATTTATTCTCTCATGGTTCTGGGGGCTGCAGGTCCCAGTTTAACGTGTCCGTGGGGTCTTGCTCCAAAATCCTAAGGGTCTGCACTGTGGTTTACCTACAGGGGCCGCCCAAGCCTCCGGAGGGCATCCCTGTATGTGTCACCTGTCACATCGGGCGCCGTTGGGTCTGCTGGAGCGCGTGGCCCGGGTGGCAGTGCCACCCATGCAGAACCTTCTCTTGCTCTGGGCCGAACTCAGAACGAGCAGCTTGGTGAAAGGGCTGGGGCGGCATTTCCCAGTGAGGGAGAGGTTGCCTCTGAAGCCCCAAGGGGCCCATTTAGGCGCCGTGCCTCCCTTCTGGTTTTAGGAGGGGCCCGATGGCACAACTTCTCCTCCCTTATGAAAAGATGTCTCAAGATGCCCCACACTCCAGGGCCCCTGAACACTTCACGGGAAGGCCCCTCAGTGTGTGTCAGATTTCTCACCTTCTGACGTGCAAATTTCGTACCACGAAGTCTAGGGGAGTTGCGACTCCTTGTCCGCTAGGTCCAGGCGGCACGGCATCACCGGCGGGAGGGACGTGTGATCGAGAACCCTGTGAACTAAATGATGACAGAGGTACTGGAGAGTTGCTATGGCCCCTGGGGGGTAGGTCACTGAAGGTCTACTGCTGGCCTTGCCTGGTGGATTTTCTGGGCATTGAGAAAATTGCGTTTGCCAGATGAGGAACCTTTGTTCAGGTTAAGTGCCCCCCTATTGCAGTCCCTGTTCCGCCACACATACCTCATCTTGCTCAGATGCTGCAGCCTCCGTCATAGTGGCCTTCTGTCAGCTTTGTACAGAAAATCCCCTTGGCTCAGGTCCCCTTCCTGATCATCGGGGTGTTTGGTAATTAATGAGTGGCAGATTATTACTACAACCAATGTCCGTTCATTTCTTGCCTGAAGATACAATAATGAAAATGATTTTTAAAAATATCAACATTTCAGGGGTGCTTGGGTGGCTCAGTTGGTTAAGCGTCCCACTCTTGATTTCGGCTTGGGTCATGATCGCATAGTTCGTAAGGTTGAGCCCCACGTCGAGCTCTGTGCTGACAGTGCGGAGCCTGCCTGGGATTCTCTCTGCCTCTCTTGGAGCGCCCCCCGCCCCCCGCCCCCCGCCCCCCGCAGTAAATACACATTAAAAAAATAAAAATGTAAACATTTCAGCATTTAGACATTCAAAATTAGATCGTAATCTTTAAAACAGTCGCTTGATCCATCACAGCGTTCCCATTACTCAAAACATTTCTGAAGGTCTGGCATCTGCAGAACACTCTAGAACATCTTCAGTGGTGACAAGCCTTCATTCTTCTAAGGTGGATCCGGTTTGGGGTAAATACCTAGAGTGATTTGGAATCAAATCTGACAATTATGAGTAATGACATTCGATACAAATAGGAAATGGAAGACGACATCTGACAACAGATGGAGTATTTTTTTTTTCTTGGTATGACTTGTAAAGTAGTTTTACATTTTACGATATAATCCTTTTCCTACTTTTGCATCCTTAAAAATACGCTTTTATGGTGTACCCACGTCCTACGGATGGAAACTCTTCAACAAAGCTGTGTAAAATACCAATGTCCATTCCCTGCGTATCTGCGAAGAGTAAGGCACTAGTCATGGGCTCCGCGAGGAGATAATTATTGCCCAGGTGCTTGTGGCCCTAAAGGGGAGGAGTTTGGTAACTACGTAGATATTAGTAAGCCGCAGCACTCGATGGGCTAATCGGGGTGTGGGTAGTCTCCTGGGGGTGTGTGTGGCTTTTCCTTTGCCCATCCTGCTGTTCTTAGAAAGCTCTGCTCTCTGGCTGCTTTCACCAGGGTTACGGAAGTCAGAGTTCTCATTTTTCCCTCTCGCTGTTGAGTGCAGAAAAGATGCTAAGGGCAGGCACGCCAGTGTTAAGAATGCCTTTGTGAACCTGGTGTGCTCTTAGGTAGTTGTCTGAGGTTTACGGTGACAGATAAGAAAGAGACAACAGGTTTTGATATAAATGCAGTTATTTTTAGATTATGTCATTGCTCTGATCTCAGCTCACTGGAAGTATGTTCTGAAATGAATGTTCTTAAAAAGGAAGGTGGGTCAGATGCCACGGGCTTGACCAGGGCTGGTCCTCGAAACATACAAGGGTGCCCTGAGATATTTGGAGAAACAGTGCCCAGAGCGAGGGAAAGTTCGCCAGGAACCAAGGTGGTCATGGCCTCTCATCGTCACAGCCTGTGCAGAGCTGGAAATGGCGTGGAGTCCTTGGCTTATTCTCGCTGCCACCCAAGCTTGAGTTGGTAGGTTTTTAACAGCTATATTCTAAGTTTTATGAAAAAATGTTATTTCAGATCACCTGCTGATTCGGACTTGAGAGGCCTGGGAGGGATCGGAAGGGAATTCTCGTTTTCAGTCAATATAAAAACTATTAAGGGTAAATAACTGTGGATCATGCCAAGAGACATTAAGGATACAATCTGTCTTACATAGAGATTAAGTGACATCTAATAGTTTAAAGAGATTTCATTACCGCTTCTAATCGAAATAAATGGTCTGATGAGCTCTAAAAATCTTACTCTTAGGTTTCCATAAGGTTATAAATACAAACAGAATAAGACCTACTTTATTTGGAACACGTTCAAAACATAAGGAAAAGAATTGGTATGTATTTTTTGTTTACCCAAATCAGAAGGAACAGCTGTTCCAAATTTTAAGGCGTTTTTCCTAGAATCTGTCATAACTTTTATAATAAGACTAGAGGTATGTCTACTGTATTTAACCCCCAGGGTGTATAATTTTTTAACACCCCACTTCTGTTTGACAAAATTATCTTAAGTAATAGTCATGGGATAGTATATAGTAATGATTTTCTTGATTTCTTCTTTAGTTTTAAAGCAATTAACAATTAAAATAAGGAACACATTTTAATTTTAAAATATTCAAACTTGGGGTGCCCAGGTGGCTCAGTCGGTATAGCATCCAACTCTTGATTTTGACTCAGGTATTGATCTCACGTTTCGTGAGTTTAAATAAACTGAAAAAAAAAAAAACACAAAGTATTCAAACTTAACAAACATTTTATCTATGAAATAAAACTTGCACTTAACCAGACTGAAGTATTATGCTTTGCAATTTGTGCTGCCTCACTGTTTTGAATTTTCTTTTTAAAAAACAATTTTTTTAAATGTTGGTTTATTTCTGAGACGGAGACAGAGCATGAGTGGGGGAGGGGCAGAGAGAGAGAGGGAGGCACAGAAGCTGAAGCAGGCTCCGGGCTCTGAGCCGTCAGCACGGAGTCCGATGTGGGGCTCGAACTCACAAGCCGTGAGATCATGACTTACGCCAAAGTCAATCGCCCAACCGACTGAGCCACCCAGGCGCCCCTGTTTTGAATTTTCAACACAAGAACTCTAAGTGGTCACATAAGACAAATAGAATTGGAACAATTCAAGTTGTTTTTTTTTTTTATTTTTTACTTTGTTTTTATAAATCATGGTTCCTATCCCTGTTTATTTCAAATATCCTGTTTAATTTAGGAATATATAATAGCATAAGAGACACGTGTCACCAACCCACAGACTTGTACTTATTCTAGAAAAGGACTCTTGTGAACCAAGTCTGTGGGTTGGTGCCAGCTGTATCACCGGGAGTTCTCGGAGTTAACTGTCATGTAGAACACGGTGCTCATTGAAAGGACAGGTCATAAAAAGATGCTAATTGGAAGTGAATACACATACCATTAAAACTGAACAGTAAGTAATTGCAGCAGCTACAGTAAGTAATTTGGACCAAAGACTTTTTCAGGGAGAAGCGTTAGACCGCTAACATTGTTTAGAATTGTCTGTAGGGCATGTTTATAATTAAAAGGTTTATTTTGTTTTTAGGTACCTTTCTATTGCCTACAACTGAGGCGAACCCTTTCCTCTGCCCTGCCTGGGAGACATTAAGCAATGTGATCATTTTAGTTTCAGAGAAGCTGTTTCTTCTGTAAAGTGGTGCTGGCACCTCTCGCCGGGTTATAGTGTGAATGAAATGGGATAATATTTATGAAGTTGTTTTTTAAGTTCTAGGAGGACTTTACAGACTTAAGGTGTGTTTATGGGTAGTGGATAAGTCATTATGTTTATCATAACATTTTGAAAGCATTTCTGATTGAAAATTAATCATCCTGAACCGAGAAAATTTGGAGAACACTGAAGCAGATCAGGAAGAAATTTAAAACAGTCTACATTGCAATTTCTAATGATACAGTGTATCTCTTTAAAAGTCATTTATATATAAGAATATTTGTTTTGTACATGTGCACAAATTTCGTGTTACACTGTTAATGGATAAGGGTCAGGCTGTTCCTGTATCTCAGATATCATTTGAAAAATGATTTTTACACTAAGTAGTCTCTCTGAGTTTAATACCATAATTTATAATCATTTCTTATTGGGTTGAAACCTTACCCATATTATTATTGATTGTTACAACTTTTTGTCATTTGAAGATGGCATGTTTGAGAAAGAGTATTTCGTTGTTCTTTGAATTAGATTTCTTAGATTACCAGTTTACATAATTTTGTATTTATGGCTTTTAATATTTATAATTATGTACTGCCGGTTCATGGTGCTTGCCTGTTTTTTTCTTCCCCTGTGGTCTCAGACTACTCCCAGTTGCTTCGCAAGAACTTTTTATATATAAAGGAAAACAATCATTATTGCATAGTGGTTTATAGAGCTATTTCCCAGAATGGTGGTTTACCTTAGAATTTTATGTTTTTTTTTTCCGTATGCCACCAAAATTAAAACTCTTATGTATTCTAATTTGCCAATAATTTTAGTATTTTTTTTTCAGACTGGTGGAATATAGAAGGTACAAACTCAGATATAATTGAATTTGAATTATTTTTTTTTTTACCATTTACTTCGACAAGTCATTTAATCTTTCTAAATCTGAGTTGTCTCATCTATAAAATAGGTATAATATTATCTACTTCTTAACCTTATGGTTATGAAGCTATTCTCTGTATGAAGACCTTAAATAGTTCACATCCTTACCATTCTATTGAAACTAAGTATTCTTTTCATAATTTCAAAAAGCTCTTTAAATCATAGCAACGTGTATAATATTTTTGCCTGCTATAACCATTGAGAATATTTTGCTGAATTGATCATTTGCTTTTTAGGTTTTCCTTTTTTTTTTTTTTTTTTAGGTAGAGAATATATATAGTTAATCTCTATCTTTGTGATCACTTTTACCCTTATAAACCCCTTCTCAAGTCCAAAATAAGTTCATATTTACTTACATCTCCCATTATTCCTTTTGTTTGTTCATTTAATTTCTACATTTCACTCTCTCATCCATCTGAAGTTTATTTTGGTGCATGATATAAAGTATAAATATGATAAGGTAAAGCTCTGATGTTATATGTAATCATACATACATGACAATTTTATCGTGCACCTTATAGGAATTCTAGCTTTCATTTCTGTGTTCTTGTCTTGTTCCAAATTTTAATGGAAATGCTGCAGACATTTTGCAATTATTCTGCCACTGGTTCTCATTGTAAGATTCTCCTCATAATGTTAAAAATTATTTTCATTTTTCTAATTTGTGGGAATTTTTATTGGCAATGGATATTGGATTCGATTAAATATATTTTCAACAGTTTAAAAATAATCGACAGTGCTTTTCTTACTGGGCTTAATGTTGTGATGTAGTATTACGTTAATAGATTTTTTCAATATTAAACCATGCTTACATCATTGAGGTGAAGTCAATAATGAAGCAATGTCTTCTGAAGCAACCTGAGCTTGGGAGGAGGAATTATGTTCTTACTCCCAGTTTGTGATGACATTTTTTTACATTGCGTATCTTTTCTCTCATGAATAATGCTTGACATTTACCTTCAGTTTGCTAACCCCTTCGACAGTTACCGTCATGACATTATTACAGTTGACTTTGTGCCAATGGCTTTGTGGAAGTCACAGTGGTGAGACATGGGGCTAGGCCTGCAGCCTGTGGCTCAGAAGGCAACGGCTGCATAGTTGTGGGTAACTACTTATTTTTCTGGTTTGTGCAGACATTTTGTGTTTGAACCACAGAGCAGAAACTCTGAGGAGGGTAGGGAGTCGGGTTGAACTTGAATCCCTGTTGATTTTACTGTTTTCCGAGAATTCTCCCTCTTGTCCACCCACTGCACCCCCAACCCTCACAGGGCACCTGCTCTCTTCCTGCCCACCCCCCCCCCCCAGGCCTTTTGGTGGAAAATACAAGGGGCTGCTTGCCAGATGCCGTGTTAAATTGAAAACCCTTATAAAGGAAATTGATGTGGCATTCGTTTTAATTTGGGTCTTTGATTTTGCATAGAAACAACAGCCCAATGTGTAACAAAGATACAATTGGAAGACGCAGTAAGAATAAGAAATATTGTACCGAGTCCTTGATTTACATCTCAACATTTCTTGACTGGTCAAATAGAATGACTTCCTTAAAAGGTCGTTGAGGCAAGAATTAACAATGGAGTACACGGATGTCATGTTTCTGGAGAAAATACCTCTATCAGGTGCTGAATCCGGCGGGGTTTGCAGAAATCAGCTGGGTTTGCAGAGAAGGACGCACCCAGCTCTTCCCAAGCTAGCCATCAATCAGGCAATAAAGATATAACCACTTTCAAGTAACCATGTATCAACACAGAATGGAACACTGCTGTGTTATGAAATGCTCCTCTGGGAAATTCTTGATTGGCAAAAGTAGTGCTGCATTAAGCAGGGGCAATTTTTTCATGGCCAGAAAGTAATAAAGCTCTAGATAATCTTTATGAAAAGAAAATATTTTACATAAGGAACCGCCACCCAGCCAGAAGACTTGCTTCCTATGGTAGATCCCGTTAAGGTGAAAAGGAGCTCTACCTAAATGTGAAAGAAAAAAAACCTGGTAATTTGGTAAGTTGTTAATTGCATCCAACGTTGGTGCTCTAGTCACTGTCATTCATAAGTCATCTGAAGAAAAGGTGGTATATTAGTTGCTATCTGGGATCACCCAGATCCACCGTGTCTCTGGCTTCATTAGGTTTATACAGTAGGAGAAAATTCAAGATAGGCACATTGCATCCATTAGAGATTAAAGTTGTGCCAGAGGGTATGCAAAGTAATTTTACTCCTTTGAGATGTACTTCATGACCGAGAGGTGGTGGGGAGTTGGAGTTAGGTTGGTGGCGTTAACTTTGAGTTTTATTGCGGTGTCATTTTTTAAATCAGAGTTTTTCCTGCCACGTCTTGGCACAGCAATTTGGGCCAGTGTATTTATCTCTGTTAACATGACCCCTTATATGGATATACTTACCTTGAAAATGGTGGTGAACTGAATCCTCTGATCGTTTTCTGATCGCTTATTAAAGCAGTGGGACAGTAATATGCTTCAACTGTTGAGCCATATCAATCTCGCTCTCTGACAGGAAGTATGACATTCTGTGTCACCCCCAATATTGCTATTTGGGGATGAACGTGCTCAATTATATTAAATGCGATTTGTGGGGAAAGAGGGAGAGTGATGTTGTTCTTCTGAAAGCAGGCAAATTGAAAAAGCAAGAGCCCCTAGGGTAGTGAACTCAACCCATATTCTAAAAACCTTTCCCCTGTGCTTTGATTTCATTAATTGTAAAAATTCGATTTATTCTTAATCCAACCATATGGCCATTAGTTACGGATATTTTGACTTTACTCTTCACATCTGGAGGGGACTTTTCTTACTTGAACCTCCTCCCTTTTTCTCCCCGTGGAGTTTAGAAAGCTAAAATATCATTTTCCGTCCTACCTAGAGTTACTGTTTCAGTCAGACTCGCACAAATTAGGATAAGCTTCTTGCTCTTGGTAACTTTTTCAGATAGAACATAAGGAACCAGTTTTGACGTATGCAGAATAATAATAATATCTGATAACGGTCAATATATATTGTTTGTTGAGTGCTTTCCCATATTGTTTCATTCAATCCTCATAACAAGCCTCTGTGGTAATGTTTTTGTCATCTCTGTTTTATAGATGAAGGAAATGAGGCTCAAAGGGTTTACATAACTTGTCCAAAGTCACCTAGTTAGCAGATCTTCTTTGGAAACCAGGTGTACTCACCCCAGAGCCCATGATCATCTTTGCTGTGAAGTTCTGCCTCAAACCCTGCTTTTGGGATTTGTCAGCTGCCTTTCAGTTGGTGAAAAGCAGGTGTGAGGTAGGGACTGGGAATGTCTTGAGATTTTCACATTTACTTAAAAAAATATAGGGCGCCTGGGTGGCTCAGTCGGGTTAAGCATCCGACTTCAGCTCAGGTCACGATCTCGTGGTCCGTGAGTTCAAGCCCCGCGTCGGGCTCTGGGCTGATGGCTCGGAGCCTGGAGCCTGCTTCCGATTCTGTGTCTCCCTCTCTCTCTGACCCTCCCCCGTTCATGCTCTGTCTCTGTCTCAAAAATAAATGAACTTAAAAGAAAAAAAAAATTAAAAAAATGTTTTTAAAAATATAATAGCGTGCTAATTAGTGTAGATTTCAAGGACGTTAATGGTAGAATGAGTCCATAATTTGTATTTGATTTAAGTCAAAGAGAATTCCTTCATTCTTTGAACACGTATTACAAATACTCATCAACAGAAGGAGACAAGAAAGTAAGTCATATGTAAATTAAATCGCACGAATTTGGTGAAAAAAAAAAAAAAAGCTCCTGTTCAACTTGAGGATCTAATGTCTTGTCCCATATTCTATCGTCTGACAAAGTGATTAGCAAACATTAACTGTGTTTGAATCCCAACTGTGTCCCAAAGTGCAAACAAATATTGGTTCTCTTTGGTTTAGCCCTTTAGGAACTTTCACCATGATAATGTCTTTGCTAGATCCATACCTTGCAATTTAGTTTATGGTATCTTCTTAAGATCAGAGGCATTCCTTCTTTTAGATAGAGGGGAGAATAATATGGGAACTGGGCATTTATTTTATTGTACTTTCTTTTATTTTTAAATATTTAAAGGTTTTTAAAAAAATGTTCTTAATTTATTTTTAGAGGGAGAGAGGGAGAAGGAGCGTGAGTGGAAGAGGGGCAGAGAGAGGGAGAGAGAGAGAACCTCAAGAAGGCTCCACACTGTCAGTGCAGAGCCCGACGTGGGGCTCAAACTCACGAACCGTTGACATCATGGCCTGAGCTGAAATCAAGAGTTAGATGCTTAACCGACTGAGCCGCCCAGACACCCCTGGGAACCAGACATTTAAGCAAATGATTCTTTCTTAGAATCCTTCTAGAAGTTAATTGGAGTTGCTTTTGTAGCCTCCAGCAGCTTTTAAATATCCATAATGGCATTTTCGGTGTTTGAGGTAAGATTTGGTAACAGTTGAAAGTCATTTTGGTAAATGAGTTAGGTAGTATGTAGTCCTATTTTTAGTACCACATCCCAATCAAATAAAAAAAGAAAAGAAAAATGTGATTACAAAGCAATAAGGCTAGTTTTCTCAGAAATGGACACTTCCAAGGGGAAATGGTTCATTAATATCTTGATCATGTATGTGGTTCTGCTGTTATTATAATAATAATAATAATAATAATAATAGTCTCCCAACAAAAATTACTCTTTAAAAAAATATTTTTAATGTTTATTTATTTTTGAGAGAGTGTGAGTGGGGAGGGATAGAGAGATGGAGACACAGAATCCGAAACAGGCTCCAGACTCCGGGCTGTTAGCACAGAGCTTGACATGGGGCTCAAACCCACGAACTGTGAGATCATGACCTGAGCCAAAGTTGGACGCTTAACCCACTGAGCCACCCAGGTGCCCCCCAACGAAAAGCGCTTTTAAAGATACTTTTTTAGCATTCAAGTTTTGATTTGTTTGCTTGAAAGATCTACTTACCCCTTTGTAATAAGTATCCCCTTTGAATGGTCTTATTTTACTATCAAAATTTAGAATAAATATTAGAAATTCAGTGACTAGCAAATATAAATCTGAGGAAACAGGCTCTCTCCTAGACCTTAGTTGGGAAAGGGGGAGTGAACCTGCTCTGAAGAATTAGTTGCCATACTGTACAGTTCCAATAAGACTGAGACCCATGCTACATCTATGAACATCATGTGTGTTTAATGGAAGTATGTCTAGGATATTTTCAGATCATCTGAGTGTGAACAAAAGAGTCACATCCTGATTAGTGACTTCATTGCGTAGGAAGAGAGGAAAGGGGAGTTTCAAAATAACAAGAAAGTGTTTGGTTATACTATAATTTTCTATGGAACCAACACTTCCTGTAGGATTATCGTTTTACATGATATGGAACTCTATAAATCTCCTTTCACATAGGGTGTAGAAAGCCATAAGAAGACATTGCTCTTTAATTTTGAGAAAAGGATGAATAACCTGCAACATTATGCCCTTTTTGATCTAAAGGAGAGAAGGGACAGAGCCTTCTGTCTTTGGCAGAGCCCAAGTGAGGGAGGGTTGGCAACCATTAAAGAAAATATGAGGAAAACAACTAAAATTTTTGTGAATTTTTAAAGGCCAAGTGTGGGCTGGCATGATAATTTCAAATATTCAGGGACCCCAGACGCACAGAAGATCTGTATCCACTTGTCGGCTCTTTGCCCACAGGCCTCCATTAGATGTTCATGAGAAACATTAGAAACATTAGAACTGGAGCAGGAAGCCAGAGAGAGCCCCTCAGTGGCACAGGCTGGCGGACAATGATCAGCCACCTTTGGGAGGTAGGCACAGAATCCACTAGTGTCCCAGGACTTCTATCAGAGGACATAGAGGCTGTCATAGAGGGAGGGCCGGAAACCTGCCCAAACACCTGGATCTGGGCAAAGATGGACAGTTGTTGGGATAGGAATAGAAAACATGCTCTTGCCCTCTGCGAGAGCTAGACACTGCACTGACACTAGATAAATGTTATCTGTGCCAGGGGAGGGGTGGGAAATCCCTTGTGCCAGAACTGATACTACACAATGGTCCACCATAACTGGGTAGACCCAACAGCCACCAATGGTACCAGGTTGAGTTTGACTGTTATTCATGCTTGAAAGAAGTAGGAATGCTGAGAAAGCCATACAGCTAAAGCTTAGGTACACAAGGTCTATCAAAGACAGAGGCTGCAGCAGGAGATTAAAGAAAACTCCTTTGACTCCACTATGAGACTTCCATGGAATAGCAAGTCTAAAGCTGGGGAAGGACGTGGGCACAGAGAGGCCCCCTCTGTGATGTAAGTGTGGAGGAGGAATGCTGAGAAAAATCCTCTTGTCACTCCAGGCTTCACCCGAAATGCAAGGTAGCTGGAACGCACTACTAGAGGAATTCACGGCCTTTGCTGAACTGAAGAGTACTATAGCAACCACCACATACAAAGCTACCTCAACTACTCTTATTTTGACTTACCCGCTTCCGGAAATAGCTTCACAGCAGAAGAGATATGCCCATTCTAGAAGTAAACTCAGTTTCCTTCAGTCTTGGCTGTTCATTTACATACAATGTTATGCATTTAATAAAAAAAAAAAAAATTACAAGACCTGCAAATGAAAAAGGAAAAAAAAAAAAAAAAAAATTGACCTACCAAGAGAAAAAGCAGTCAATAGAACTAGACCCAGAAATGGCTCGGATGTTGAAACTGCCAGGTAGAAACTTAAACAATGGCTCTGAATTATTAAAAATCTATCATACTAATGTAAGATGTCAATAATAAGGGAAATTGAGGGAAGGATTATCAGGGAATCCTCTGTACTGTCTTTTCAGCTAACTCCAAAACTGTTTTTGAAAAATAAAGTTTATTAAAAATTACACTGTCAAGGGATACATTTAAAATGTATTGTTAAGGGAAGAAAAGGTCAAGACAATGACTGGGAGAAAGAATTTGCAAAGCACAAAACTGGTAAAGAACTGCAAACTAAAATCTATAAAGAACTCTTACAATTTACTAATAAGAAGAAAGCCAATTCACCAGGAAAATGGACATTTGGACCTTCGTCAAAGAAGATCTATGGATTTTAGTTGTGCATATGACACTCAACATCATTAGTCATTAGAGAAAAGTAAATTAAAACCACAATAAGACATCATTAGAATGGATATTAGAATTAAAAAGCCTGTTAAAACCAAATATATAACAAAGACTTGCTGTGTAGATACATAGCAGCTTTACTTAAAACAGCCCCAAACTGGAAACTACTCAAACCTCTTTACTTGTGAATGGAAAAAGATAGTCAAATATCCATACTATGAAATCCTATTGAACAAAAAAGGAACCAATCACTGATACTTACCTAATGTGGATAAACCTCAAAAGCATTATGCAAAAGGAAAGAAGCCAGACACAAAAGAATACATTGAGTTTGTCTCCACTTATATGATATTCTAGAAAAGGCAAAACTATGGTGACCGTCGCAGACGATCAGTGATTGCTATGGATTAGGCTAGAGAGGGGACTGACTACAGACTGCCTACACAATCTTGATTATGGTTATGGTTATGTGACTATACATTTGCCAACTCTTTGAGCTGAATAGATAAAAACGGCAAATTATTGTGTTCAAATTGTATCAACAAACCCATCCAAAAAAAAAACGCTGTGAAATTCCAGAAGGCCATGTAGTAGGTTCTCAGAAAATGATTTAAAATGGGATTTTAAAAATGTGGGCAACGTCTGATAACATTGTGCTCTCTGAGTGGCCTTGAGTTAAGTACCTTCTTAATACCTAATTTTCCTTGTCTATGAAATGAGATACCAGTCCTACAGATCTTGGTTGATTTTTGTGTGTGTGTGTGTGTGAGCATTCATTAGATAGTACACATAAAGGGCTTAGAAAAATTCCCAGAACATAGTAAGTCCTCAAATAATGCTCTCCGTGAGGATGTTGAGGCTGCTTTAGCTTCTTTTTATTTATTTATTTATTTCAATTTTTAAATTTTATTTTATTTTATTTTATTTTTATTTTATTTTTTATTTTTTAAAATTTACATCCAAATTAGTTAGCATATAGTGCAACAATGATTTCAGGAGTATATTCCTTAATGCCCCTTACCCATTTATCCCACCCCCCCCTCCCACAACGCCTCCAGCAACCCTCCGTTTGTTCTCCATATTTATGAGTCTCTTCTGTTTTGTCCCCCTCCCTGTTTTTATATTATTTTTGTCCGCCTTCCCTTATGTTCATCTGTTTTGTCTCTTAAAGTCTTCATATGAGTGAAGCCATATGATTTTTGTCTTTCTCTGACTAATTTCACTTAGCATAATACCCTCCGGTTCCATCCACGTGGTTGCAAATGGCAAGATTTCATTCTTTTTGATTTCCAAGTAATACTCCCGTGTGTGTGTGTGTGTGTGTGTGTGTGTGTGTGTGTGTGTACACACCACATCTTCTTTTTCCATTCATCCATCGATGGACATTTGGGCTCTTTCCATACTTTGGCTATTGTGGATGGTGCTGCTATAAACATGGGGGTGCATGAGTCCCTTCGAAACAGCACACCTGTATCCCGTGGGTAAATGTCTAGTAGTGCAATTGCTGGGCCGTAGGGTAGTTCTGTTTTGAGTTTTTTTGAGGAACCTGCATACTGTTTTCCAGAGTAGCTGCACCAGCGTGCGTTCCCAGAGGCAGCTTTAGCTTCTATATGTGAAAGTGGTTGGAGCTCCACTTGTTGTTGACGGCCTGATCTAAGAACTTAGATGAATGTTGCTGTTTTGCCATTGTATGGGATCATTTTTGTGTTCCTTCAGAGTTTTGTTTTGTTTTGTTGAGTACTTTCTGTATGTCAGACATTGGGTTGAGTGGTAGAATTATCTCGAAGAGTCAGGCTTGGTCTGTGCCCTCCAGGAACGTACTGTGAAAACAGACCAATCATTAGGGGATTACAGTGCATTGACTGTGGTAAGCAGCATGAGTAGGCGTGGGAGCCTGTTATGGGAGTCTGTGGAATAGGTATCTAATCTGGAGGGGAGAAAGATTTTATGGGGGAGGTGATGATATGGCTGAACCCTAAGGAGTATGCGTTGGAGGCAAATTGGCCATCAGTTTGGCCTATTTGGGAGCGGGAGTACATTTTTTAAAGTCCCTGGAACACTAAAACAAAACAAAAAAGGCCCTCTAAATCTGTGTAAATAGTATTTGATCTTTCAATCAACTGATACACAAAGTACAGGTAGCTAGAGGTTCCAAGGAATAGGATTCCAACTTTTTCCCATTTGTGACTTGGCATTGTCGTTAGTCACAGTGGAAAGGTCAAACTTAAAACACGGCCATCAACCTCCTAAAGACAGCCCTTAAGATTTTAATTGAGGTGTGAACCATGGTGGTTGGTTCTTACGAGGCAGAATCAGCCAATGCCTGTCTGTGTCACAGTCTGAGGAAGAGAGAAACGTCTGCCAGCCTAGGTTCGAGGGAAGCACTGGGAACCGTCATGTCCCTGAATGTGCTATACAAATTCTGCTGCTTGGCAGAATCTGTCTGTTGATATGGTTGTCTACAGGTAGAAAAACACAACCCAGAAAGCCAGGGTGCCTTCTGGAAAGCTAGATGGTTTCATGATGACGATAAGACATCAGTCTCTAAACCAATATAAGTTCCCAACAAGCAGATACAGGTCCAACCTTCTGGCTGTTATCCTTGGATATACCACAGAGACTGCACCTGGCCACTTTTTGACATTTTCATTCATGTCACCTCGACACCACACTCTTCAAATGACCTGCTAGAAATGAATTCCTGGGGCAGAGTTCAAGCGTGATGATGCAGACTTGTTGCAATTCATCTGAAAAGCACGAACAGTTGTAGGGGGAATGAGGACCAGTGTTTTGCAGAGAAAGCATTGGAAACCTAGAAATGTTTCGGCTTGGATTCGGTGAGTTTCATATTTTTGTTTAGTTCTGTGCCTTAGCGTATTACTGATTATTCTTCATTAATATTATTAATTACCTTCAGCAAATATTTATTGAGCACAGAGGGTAGGTGTCATGTGGGGAATTCAGAGATAACTCAAGTATAATTATGTCCTCGTGGAATTTATAATCTGGAGGGAGATCTGTGTCAGTGTCAGTATCTGTTCTAGTCACGTGCACACACATGCACACACACACGCACACACATATATATTCACAAATCCATACATAATAAATATATAATTAAGCACGTATATATAACATTTCAATATAACGTGAATGCCAGCGTGAAATATAAATAGAATTCTCTAGGAGCACCAAAGTGAGAACTGTTCCTAGTGGTTGGGGATTTGGAGGAACTTTGGAGAACAGCCGGGGTGGGAAGGATAGGTAGGATTTCACAAGGCAGAGCCAAGAGGTAGACTAGGAACCGGAAGTGGAGGGAAGATGATTGTTCTACAAGGATCTTACCTGTCTTTATAAACTTTGGTATATTCAGCACCTGTTGCAAGTATTTGTTGAATGAACACAGGAGATGGTGTAAGCAAAGTCTCAGAGTAGAGAAAGTATATGATATGGATTGGTGAGTGGTCCGTCGTCGGTGCTGGCAGGTTGGGGGCTGGTTATATGGTGCCAGGTGGAGCATAGGGTTGGGCTGAGTTGTTGAGACACTCTTCTGTCATGCCAGGGGATTAGGATTTATTCCACTGACTGGAACCTGTCGGATATATTTGGCCTGGATATATTTGACGGATATATTTGACGTCGGATAATATTGACCTATTTAAATACTTAAACCTATTTATTTTACAAATCTCCTTTTGACTCAAACATTCCTTGATTTCTTCCCCATTCTCTCCTCAGGAGTTCTCAATCTCTTTTTCACAGACACCCCATTTATTGTGTCCCACTCTGCCCTCCATCTTCTGGCTTTGGCTTAAAAATCTTTGGTACAAAGGGGCGCCTGGGTGGCTCAGTTGGTTGAGCGTCCGACTTCAGCTCAGGTCACGATCTTGCGGTCCGTGAGTTCGAGCCCCGCGTCGGGCTCTGGGCTGATGGCTCAGAGCCTGGAGCCTGCTTCCGATTCTGTTTCTCCCTCTCTCTCTGCCCCTCCCCCGTTCATGCTCTGTCTCACTCTGTCTCAAAAATAAAATAAAAAAAACATTAAAAAAAAAAATCTTTGGTACAAGTGGCTCCAATGGCAGTTGAATTTCCTGCTCATATTGGTCAAAAGCATGTAACTCAGGAACAGGGACTCCCTGCAAGGGTTGGATGTGGATTTGATTGCTGACCGTATTAATTTGCTAGGGCTGCCATAACAAAATACCATAGCCTGGGTGGCTTAAGCAATGGAAATTTATTTTCTCACAGTTCTGGAGGCAGGAAATCTGAGATCAACGTGTCAGCAGACTTGGTTTCTTGACATTTCCCTTCTCAGTTATGGACGAGCATTTTCTCGCCACGTGCTCACATGGTGGCCCCTTAATCTGTGCAGTCTGTGTTCTAATCTCCTCATTTCTTCTTATAAGGATTCTGGACGTAGTGTATTAAGACCCACTCCTATGAGCTCGTTTTACCCTAAGTATCTATTTAGAGACGGTATCTCCAATACAGCTTTAAACTGGGTGTTTAAAATAATCAAGTTAGGGGCACCTGTGTGGCTCAGTCAAGGTTAGGTGTCTGACTATTGATTTCCGTTCAGGTCATGATCTCGCAGTTCATGAGATCGAGCTCCCCCCCGTCAGGCTCTATGCTGACAGCACAGAACCCGAGCAGGATTTTCTCTCCCTCTCTCTGTCTCTGCCCCTCCCCCTCGCATGCTTGTGCATGTATGCACTCTCTCTCTCTCTCTCTCTCAAAATAAAAAAAATAAACTTAAAAAATATAAAAGAATCAAGTTAGTAAGAAAATTTTATTAGAGATGGATTGAGAGGACATTAAAAAATATATACAGTTGGGATATTTCAGTATTTTTTCTTCTTGTGTTTTTTCTTTTTTTCTTTAAAGTGGATTGGTCTTTACATATACGGGGAAGATATTTTTCTGATATTGAGGTTCTGTTAAAAAAAAAAACTGCAAACAGAACTGTCAAACGTAAGTTTTGCTGCAGGAAGGGAAATATTTGTTGTTTGTGGTTGAGAGTTCTCTTTAGTAAGAACCATAGAGTTTTAATTCTACGTAGCGGTGATATGGATAGGAACCACATTGATATTAGCGGAGGCATGTTTTTTGGCAACACAGTGACTTCCTCCCCTGGTGTGTGCACATGCACACGCACGCTCGCATGCACCCGCACCCGCACACACACACAATTGACTTGTTGGCCTTTCCCTGGGAGCAGAGCCTACACGCAGTGTGCGGGAGGCAGGTGCAGACAGCTTTCTGTAAGTCATAGGGCATGTCAAGGCTCAGTTCCTTTGCAGAGAAGTACAAAGCGAAGCCACCCACGGTGCCCTCTGGGGCCAACCGACTCCTTCCTTAGCTGACATCCTACCTGCCATATAGCTCCGGCCCCTGCCTCCTCAGCCACCACTGGCTTGTGGTTTTGTTTTTAAATCTTTCTGGTGGTTATTGAGGATTGTGTAATTAACTTAATAAAGCAGAACAACCAGTGAGATGCAAACCTTGCAGACAAAGGACTTGCTGTAAGTGCAGAGGATGACCAAGTGGGAGGGAGAGAGTAGGCGTGCAAAGCGTTTGGGTGGAGGTGAGGTCTTAGGGAGACTCAGGCCCGGTCAGTGGTTCCCAAACTCTGGGAGCAGCGTCGCGTTCTGGGTTCTGAGCCCTGGGCGTTTTGCCTAATCAGCCTTCTTTGCAATTTCTGCTGTTTGATGTCTTAATCTGTTATTCTGAGAACTACAAAGTCATGGTGCACAGATCCAAGTTAATCCAAGTTAACCTCCGAACTTGGCCTACTTTCATTTGGAATTACAATTTATTTAAAATTGTAAACTGTCTTGACTACAGCACGTTAAATAGTGCTCTGTTTATAAAACATAGGCCTTTTTCTTTTCCTACTGTAGATCCTTTTTGGCTTGAGAAGTCTATACAAGAAAACCAGAATATATAGTTCAGTTATCCCAGACATTTAAACTTTCAGGGATTTAAAAATAATAGTTTACTTTCTTTGTTTCTTTCCCTCCTTTTCTCTTTCTCTCTCTCTCTCTCTCTGTCTCTCTTTTCAATTTTAGAGATCAAAGAGATTCTTCAGAGTCTAAAATGCTCAATTCATTTTGTTCCATTGTCTTAGAAAAATACTTTAATCTTGTTTATGTGGATAAAGTTGAGTCCACATGCGAAAGCTACACCAAAGTCATAATAGTCGGTTACGCTTATGTAAATTGTAGATGTGAATTTGGCCAAGCATTTAAAATATTTTGTCTGGGGGCGCCTGGGTGGCTCAGTCGGTTCAGTGGCCGACTTCGGCTCAGGTCATGATCTCGCGGTCCGTGAGTTCGAGCCCCGTGTCGGGCTCTGTGCTGACAGCTCAGAGCCTGGAGCCTGTTTCGGATTCTGTGTCTCCCTCTCTCTGACCCTCCCCCGTTCATGCTCTGTCTCTCTCTGTCTCAAAAATAAATAAATGTTAAAAAAAAAAAAAAATAAATAAATAAATAAATAAATAAACGTTAAAAAATTTAAATAAAATATTTTGCCTGAAATTGCAGTAGGTGATTGTAATTTTAGATTATTGGCAAGATAATTGCTGTTTTAAGTCTCGTTAGTTCCTTAAGACGCGAAGGCGGGCCCATGTCTCACTCATCCGTTTAGCCCCAAGGCCAGAGGATACCATGCCTGGTGCCTGGCAGGCTCCCAGTGTGTGTCACGCTGAATGGAATGTGTACTAATAGGGCACTTGCCTTCATTTTCATCTTGCTCGTTAGCGTGAGCAAACATATCAACCAACGTTCACGTCACAGATATACTCATTATTATCATACATGTTGGCTCCTAATGTAAGAGTTCAGCCCAGGGGTGCCTGGGTGGCTCAGTCGGTTAAGCCTCGGACTTTGGCTCAGGTCTGATCTCATGGCTCAGCTCAAGCGTTCAAGCCCCACGTCGGGCTCTGTGTCGACAGCTCAGAGCCTGGAGCCTGCTTTGGACTCTGTGTCCCTCTCTCTCTCTGCTCCTGCCCCATTCACGCTCGTACGTGTGGTCTCTCTCTCTCTCTCTCTCTCTCTCTCTCTCTCTCTCTCTCAATAAAGAAAAAACAAAACAAACAAAAAAAAAAATTGAGAAAAAATTATGAGTGCAGCCCAAACCATCAAAAGTATTCTGTGGGAATCAGGTGGAGATATAGAATTCACAATAAGGGGTATTATAAACTTTATTGTGCAATATACATCCTTTATATCAGTAAAATAATAAATGTATGATCATGTATATGTGCATATATCCCCCCCACCCCCTGCCCTCGGTCTCCCAGAAAGCCAGTTTCCAAATATTTAGCAGTGCCCCACTGAGGAGGGCTTATTATAGTTACATCTAGGACTTGGGATAGTAAAGGTTAACTTCAGTTAATTATTAACTCCTGAACTGAGATTTGAAGGCACGGTCTTATTTTATTCTCCATGCTCAATGCACCTACAGTAAGAGTCTGCACCCCCCCCCGCCCCGGAATGGTCAGGCCTTGGGCAGAGGAGGAGTCTAGCAGTGCTTCCAGAAGGTTGTGACATTCATAGCTCAGACTCCAATGTAGGAGCCCAGATCAGTCCACTGGAGCTGGGTTGTATGGAGGTGAAGCTTAGAAAATTGAGGGCATATGCAGCTAGGTAAAAGTCCTGGGAAAAGCCCCAGTAAGAAGCCCTGAGGCTTCCTACCTTTGCTCAAGCAAACAAAGCATTTAAGAGATCAGGCAAGCTCTCAGATTGAGATGGGAAGATAGCAGGATTCTCAAGAACATCAGTGGTGGCAACAGCCCGTGAGGGAGTCACTGTGAATCCAGCAGAAGGAAGAGCCCTGTATTACAGAAACAGAAGCAACCGAGTGGGGGTGGGGTACGTGGAGGAAAGAAAGAAAGAAAGAAAGAAAGAAAGAAAGAAAGAAAGAAAAGAAAGAAGGAAAGAAAGAAGGAAAGAAAGAAAGAAAAGAAAGAAGGAAAGAAAGAAAGAAAGAAAAGAAAAGAAAGAAGGAAAGAAAGAAAGAAAGAAAAGAAAGAAGGAAAGAAAGAAAGAAAGAAAAGAAAGAAGGAAAGAAAGAAAGAAAAGAAAAGAAAGAAGGAAAGAAAGAAAGAAACAGAGGGATTGATTGATTTTAAGAAATTGGCTCCCACAGCTGTGGGGCTGGCAAGTCTGAAATCTGCAGAGCAGGCCAGCAGGCTGGAGGCCCAGGGAGGAGGTGATATTGTCGGTTTGACTGGGACTGGTGCCCAGAGGGACAATTCCTTCCTTCTTCCTTCTTTGCTCTTTAGCTCTTCAACTGATTAGATAAGGCCCACCCGTATTATGCAGGATAATCTGCTTTATTCACAATGTACTAATTTAAATGTCTAAAAAATATCTTCACGGCATCCTCGAGATTGTGTTTTTGTGTGTTTGTTTATGTTTGAGAGAGAGAGAGAGAGAGAAAGAGTGAGTGGGGTAAGGGCAGAGAGAAAGAGGGAGACCCGGAATCCAAAACAGGCTCCAGAACCTGAGCTGTCAGCACAGAGCCTGACGTGGGGCTTGAACTCACGAACCTGAGCCGAAGTCGGATGCTTAACCGACTGAGCCACCCAGGTACGCCACCTCTAGATTGTGTTTGACCAAAGACTTGGGCACCATAGTCGAGACAGGTTGACACATAGAATTACTCGTCACAAGCCCCAGTGCAGCTTCTGTTGTGGCTTAGACCGCGACAGAGGGCGAGGAGGGCAGCTTGCCTCCTCCCACACTGTGGAGACGGCCTTCTGCACCCAGAATGGAGGAGCAGAACCACAGGTGGAACGTGGCAGGGAGACCCCCGCTCGGCCACTGGCTGCTTTCATTTTCAGTCCTGAGGGAGAGGAGCCCTTTTACCTTTCCAGCCTGACTTTTCTGCTCTATAAAATGGGAGTGTCTGCAGAGACGTGCATGTCAGAGGCGAAAAGACTGGAGGTTTCTGTCTTTTGTTTCCTGTAGAAACTTTTTTTGAGGCAGAATCTCTCAAGGAGTCTCAAACTTGAAAACAGAGCTAGAAGGAGTTTGAATGACGGGGCAGGACGAGGAACGGGACCCAGCCTCCCTGCCGCAGCGGGGACCAGAATCACTGATCGCTGCCATTCTCACCGTACTCTCTAATCCCGGTTTTTTAAACCAATGAACCAGTGTCCCAAGATCACAGAAGGACAGGAGCAGATTTGAGGTTACATCCCCTCTGTCCGCAAAATCCTTTCTCTCCACTGAAAGGTGTAGCTTACTCTTGTTTGTGAGTTCAGGCCCCAGCATTGGCCTCTGTGCTGACAGCTCGGAGCCTGCAGCCTGCTTTGGATTCTGTGTCTCCCTTTCTCTCTGCTCCTTGCCCGTTCACACACTCACACTCTCTCTCTCTCTCTCTCTCTCTTTCTCTCATTTAAAAAAAAATGTTTTTTTCAATAAACATTAAAAAAAAATAGAATCATGAACAGTTTTTTTGGATGCTTCAGCACTAAGATAGGGTCTCTGTTGATGAACTTCGAGTTGATGAGAAAAAGAAATTTGTGGAGTATTAAATGCATAAGTTCAAAGAGAGCTTAAGGCAGCAAAGATAGGAAATCAGGATGGTTGTTAAACGAAGACAGAATTTAGAATAAGGAGAGTGGGGGCACCTGGCTGGCTCAGTTCGTAGAGCATGTGACTCTTGATCTCGGGGTCGTGAGTTTGAGCCCCCTTAAAAATAATCTTTAGAATGAGGAGGATGAATTCTTTCGGATGGGGTGCTCTGGGTGTTTCCAACAGAAAGGATGGGACTTGAGTCGGATGCAGATATGGGGAGGAAGGAGCAGCCAAGGCAGTCCTGGAGAGCGTAAGATAGCAGGGTGATGCAGAGTGGGATTGGAGTGTTCAAAGGAACGAAGTCCTCTCTTTTTTTTTTTTTTTTTTTTTTTTTTAACGTTTATTTATTTTTGAGACAGAGAGAGACAGAGCATGAACAGGGGAGGAGCAGAGAGAGAGGGAGACACAGAATCCGAAACAGGCTCCAGGCTCTGAGCAGTCAGCACAGAACCCAGACGCGGGGCTTGAACGCACGGACCGTGAGATCATGACCTGAGCCGAAGTCGGACGCTCAACCGACTGAGCCACCCAGGCGCCCCGAAGTCCTCTCTTTTTAAAGGTAGAAAAGGGATGTTTAAAATACAGATCCTTCAGGGAGATTACGGCCCTTAAGATGCCAGCGTACTGTGAATAGAAAATTAGAAGACATATAATTTATGAAAAGGCTCCCTATGGTGGCACAACCTGATTATAAGAAAATTGTTGGTTTTCCAGGGCGGTACCCTCCTTTGTGGACATCAGGCAAATTAGTAAGAGTCAACGGATAGAGAATTTGATTTTAATAGGATGATCGCACTACGTGCTCAGCCACATGATGTAAAATAGTAAACATTCTGTTTACATACATACATTCATATGAAGGCCAGTATTTATGGAATACGTATGAGGCCGTTATTAAATCATTAGCCATTAAATTTACACAGGAAGTTATGTGCATAGTATTTTCACCGCTGCCCCCCCCCCCAACAGCTCGTGGTCCATCCTGTGATCATTTCTTATTACGCACACAAATAATGTTGCCATTGTTACCCTTTTATGAATTTAGTGGCATCTCTTTATCATTTTTAGTAAGGAGGTTTTTTGCTGTTTGTTTGTTTTTTTAATGTTTATTTATTTATTTTTGAGAGAGAGAGAGATAGAGAGTGACCAGGGGAGGGACACAGAGAGAGGGAGACAGAGTCCCAAGCAGGCTCTGCACGGGCAGCATGGAGCCTGGCACGGGGCTCGAACTCACGAACTGTACAATCGTGACCTGAGCTGAAACCGAGAGTCACATGCGTAACTGAGCCACCCAGGCGCCTCTCATTTTTAGTAAGGAGATTAATGCTGATGCTGTGGAGGCTCACCCCTGTTGTACAGTGGGTGAGAGCTTCCTTAGGCATGGCAGTGATTCTGAAAGGGATGCACCAATTAATATTCTTTTTGTGGATGGTATATTCTATTTTATTTTTCTGTTCTTTTTTTTTTTTTTTTTTTTTTGCATATTCTGGTTTGCTTGAGAAAGGTGAAGTCCTGAATGAATAAGAAACCATCCACATAGTTTTGCTTTAGATCTGACTCTCCAAATTTGGCGGTATAAAATCTTCTTACTTATGGCTTATGGTTTGAAGCAAACGCTTTCAAAATTAATTCTGAATAGCTGAAATTCTTTGGCAACAAAATAATTCTGAATACTAGTAGGAAATTTATGGATTTCAATTAGAGTTTGTAGGGTATCATAATTCCAGTTTTATATTCCATGCAGTTCAGTGTTTTGGATTTTTAATGGGGCCAGTGCAGTAATAATAAAAGTGA
The DNA here is from genome assembly GCF_018350195.1 of Panthera tigris. Lineage (NCBI taxonomy): Eukaryota > Metazoa > Chordata > Mammalia > Carnivora > Felidae > Panthera > Panthera tigris. The sequence continues at coordinate 132,070,038 of NC_056664.1, forward strand.
TTCAAAATGCACCCAGTAATTACCGAGATTTGCTGTTGCCTTTGCATTAAAAATGACGATGATTTATGCTCAGTGAAATTGCAGTCTGTGGTTCTATTTAGGGCATTCTTGCTATTAAGTTGCTTATTAGTTATGGTCAGTGATTTAAAGCTTAAGACCTATATTAGAGGGCTGTAAAATTATTTATTCTTTAATAGATAATAGTAAATTTGAAACAGACGTTAGGTTAATTATAATCTTGTACATTAAAGAATATGTATTAGCCCTTTGTCACTTCCTAGGCCCTTTGAAATTATTTCAAGTCAGTGGGGTAATGGGTGATGGGGTTGGAAGAGACGGGTGCCTTCACTTCTGCTTCCTGGTTTATAAATGGTTAACACCTTTCTGAGTGTTTGGGAAGGTGATTTTGACTCCTCATTGCCAGTCCTTCTCCCTGTTAAACAAATGCTAGTTTTTTTGTTTTAAACTTATTCTTGTTCTAGGTTGACATTGCTTAGATTGGTCTGGAAAGGGTCAGAGAGGTAGGCCCTTCTCTTGATTTGGGGGTGGGGTTGTGGGAGACTGAGCGGTAGTTAAGGATGAGCACACTTTCTTTTTAAATTTTTTTTTTTTTAATTTTTTTTTCAACGTTTTTTATTTATTTTTGGGACAGAGAGAGACAGAGCATGAACGGGGGAGGGGCAGAGAGAGAGGGAGACACAGAATCGGAAACAGGCTCCAGGCTCTGAGCCATCAGCCCAGAGCCCGACGCGGGGCTCGAACTCACAGACCGCGAGATCGTGACCTGGCTGAAGTCGGACGCTCAACCGACTGCGCCACCCAGGCGCCCCTTAAATTTTTTTTAATGTTTATTTGCTTTTGAGAGAGAGAGAGTGTGTGTGTTGGGGAGGGGCAGAGAGAGAGAGGGAGACACAGAATCCACAGCAGGCTCCAGGCTGTGAGCTGTCAGCACAGATCCTGACGCAGGACTCCAACTCACAAACTGTGAGATCATGACCTGAGCCAAAGTCGTCGCTTAACCGACTGAGCCACCCAGGTGCCCCTGGCTGAGCACACTTTCATTTGGCATCGCAAGGAGTTTGTCATGGTTTCTATTGTTATTCCATCATTCCTGTTACTAATAGCTATTGTATATGTGTAAATTTACGTGTGTGTATACATATAGTATATTTACACATGGACACAAAAGATCAGGATTTATATGCTCCTCATTGTGGTTTTATGTAAGACAGAACTCACCCAGCGTAAATATCAGATGTGTCAGAATATGAATTTCTTGTTACAGTAATTAAATTTGATATTCAAATGCCTGTGCTAATGTTCTTGTGTAAATGCTTGGTTGTTGTACCAAATCAAGAAAAAGTCGAAGACGAAGAGACTCTGTCTAAACCTGTTAAATCGAATCCAATGAGAAAACGTGTGTGATTTATTCAGGGTGGGTTAAGACAGTAGTCTTCCCCTTAGCTGTGGTTTTGCCGTCTGCGGTTTGCGTCACCCACGGTTAATCAGGGTCTGGAAGCAGGCGATCCTCTTTCTGACGTAGCTTCACAAGGTCAGTAGCAACCTCGTGCTAGGTCACAGTGCCTACGTCGCTCACCTCGCTTCACCTCGTCACATAGGCAATTTATCATCTCACATCATCACAAGAAGAAGGGGGAGCTCGGTGGAATAAGGTGGTAAGAGAGAGGGAGCCCACATTCGTATCACAGATGGAGGGACTCCTGCATTTAGGAAGCTATGCTGTAATAAGAAAATACCCCTCCCCCCCCAACTCTCAAAACCTTAATGTAACAAATACTTGTTTCTGGCTCCTGCAAAGTCCAGTGTGTTGGTGGAGACTTTCTTCCATCTAGTGACTCAGAGACCAGGCTCCCTCCATCCAGCGACCTATCATCTCAACACATGGCCTCTTCAGGGACAAGAGAACTGGATATTGACTCATGATATTTTTTAAAAAGTATGGCCTGGGAATGACTTCGGTTATTTCTGCTTCCATCCCGTTGGCCAGAATGCCATCAGATGTCTCCCACCTATTTGTAGAGGAGCCTGAGAACTGTAGCCTTCCTTTGTGCCAAGGAAAAGGGGGGAACCAGGTGAATAAGCAGTGTCTCTGCTGCATTCTGTAAATGCTTTTGAACTCTTTGCATGCAAGCATGTGAATTTATAATTGGAGAAATGCCATGAAGGCATGACAAGGATAGCATGATCAACATGACACGACAACATCCTTCTCACTCCCACCCCATGTAGTAAGAATAGGAAAGAAAATCAGTTGGTTGTCTCCAAATCCCCATCACTTGTGGCTTGGAGCATTTCAGTTTATCTCAGTCCATCTATCTCTTTCCTTCCTTGAGAGTAGTTGGTGGTCCAGCCCAAGTGTAACATTGCAACTGGGCAGGTAAATGATACCGTGTTTCCCACTGGTCTGTCCCACCTTGGGTCCTGGTTTTCCATCACTGACCATCCTCCCCTTTCCCCCCAGAGAATTCCCTTCCTTTCATTAGAATTAATGGTGCACGTTTTGGAGGCGGGGAAGAGTCATTCAGCTGTTTAACAGAACACTTCCGTTGATAAATCTGGCTACATCTATTAGTTTTCTATTGCTGCATGACAAATTATCACAAGCTTAATGGCTAAAGATAACCCTCGTTTAGTATCTCAGAGTTCCGTAGGTCAACATTCTGGGCAAGCTGGACCGGGTCAGGGTCTTACAAGGCCAGTCAAGGGAGCAGCCAGCCTGAGCTCTTATCTGGAGGATTTGGGGGAGAATCTGTATCTAAGCTTAATTAAGTTATTGAGAGAATCCAGTTCCTTGCAGCTGTACGTCCAGGGTCCCCAGGTTTTTGCTGTTAGACCGGGCCACTCTGCATTGAGATGCTAACTGCATTTCTTCTCAAGTATCCTCTCCATCTTCAAGCCAGTGGTGGCGGGTTGGGTCAATCTCTCTGACTTCCTGTCTTCTAGCCAGAAAAACGCCATACTTTTAAAACACGAGGGTTAGATTAGGCACTGGAAGACACTGCAAGAGTCTGCCTTTTGTCTGATAGTGTAACCTAATCATAGGAACCTCTCACGCATTCACAGGTCCACCCATACTTGGAAGGGAGGGCGTTGGACAAAGGCATGGGTGTTGCCCAAGATAGTTTAGAAAGGAAGTTTTCATTTTTGCCCCAGACTACGGTTTTGAAAGGTAAGAGATCTTTCTACAACAAGAATTAGATGCCGGTAGGGTGGCTAGCGTTTGTGAGGAGAAAGGATGAATTTTCTTTCAAAGGCTTTGTGATATACAGAAAATACTTAAAAAGCAACTGAATTTAGGTAAGGGGCATATAAAAAGCTTCCTTGCTTGATTTTTAAATTAAGAACCATAATCACAAAACTGCATTTAATACATACAGCCAGAAGAACTATAGTAATGGCCAATTAAGGGAGAGATTTAGTGGGGAACGGGAGGTAGAGAGCACAGAAGGTAAAACTCATCCCAAGATCTTTAATAGAGGAACAATAGCCCTTATGGGATAATGCTGCTAACTGCTGCTGAAAACCGTGTTGTGATTTTACCGAAGCGGTTTTGTAATTTTCTTACCTATTGCCCGTTCAGGGAGAACATCACGTACGGCTTGGCCCCCCACCTCTCACTTCCCTGTCACTGTTTTTGCTAGATTTACAGACAGGTTGTAATTTGAAATGATCTTGGTTATCTGCACGTCTAATTGTTTCTCTTCTTCATTCTGTACCCCTTCCCTAAAGCGTGCACCCCACGATGGCGGGGACCTCGGCTGCCTCACATTTTCACTGTAAGCCCTGTGGCTCGAACTGCCCTGTGCACGTGGTAGGGGCTCAGTGAATATTGATTGAATCAATAACCGAATGAAATGATTTGCCACCCTTTCCCCATTGGTCTGTGAAGCAGATGAAGTGAAGGAAGGGCCTGGAGGTTACGTTTGCTTTCCTCTAGAGGGAGGCCCCTCTGTCCTTTTCCCTCTTGGTCCTTTCGTCCGACAGAATTCTGATGCTTTTTAACTGTTTATACAAAGCACTTGATGTCTCTGGTCACGAGGCTGGTAGATAAGTGCCTTGACCGTAAAATGCTCACTCACAGGAATACTTACTAATAAATTAGGTTGGACTTTATCTTGTCAGTGTAGGGCTAACCTAGCTATTTAAAATTGTTTTATTGTTAGGCGAGGTTGTTAAATCTGAAAAGAATATATTTTCTGGAAAATATAGATACCTTTCAGGTAACTTGAATATAAAGTTATAACCGCAATGTTTCCTTCAACTTTGCCCTGGAATGGGAATACGGAGAATTGATTGACGCCTGGTCCCAGCTCTGTCACGAACTTGTGTACAAGTCACTTCATTTGTGATTTCTGAGAACTGACCCATCTCAACATCTATAAAATGAAGAAATTTATGGCATAAGAAGTAGATGATTTCTAATGCTTCCCCCTGAGGAATCACCCACCACCTTTTTTTTTTCCCTCTCTCATTGGGAAAACATCTGCTTTCTTTGAATGGGACTCAATACTTCTTGTTTTTTTTGTTTTTATTTTTAAAGCTTCTATTCTTTTTTTTAAATGTTCTTTCACTTATTTTTAAGAGAGAGAGAGAGAGAACGGGAGGGCAGGGGAAGGGGAGAGAGAGAGAGACTCCCAAGCAAGCTCCACGCTGTATCAGCACAGAGCCGGGACGCGGGGCTCAATCTCGTGAACCATGAGATCGTGACCCGAGCTGAAATCAAGAGTCAGATGCTTAACTGACTGAGCCACCCAAGTGCCCTGGGACTTCACATTTCTAAATATTGGCTGGCCATGTGCCCACGGAAAAGTTGGTGCTATAAAAGAATTTCCACAGGATTCCCTGAAGTGATTTGTTCCTCCTACCCTTGGCTTTTCTTCCATGAAAGTGAAGGCATAGTGTGCTAGATTGTATTAATTACTCTACTCCACATCATCCTTCCTGCGTTGCCCGCCCCCATCACCCCACCGCCCCCCTCCCCCGCCAGAGTATCATACATTCCAGCCCTGAACCGAGAATAGGTGTATGGCCTGTTTTGGTCAATGAAAGGTGAGTAGAAGGCGAATTTCTTGTAGGCAAAAGCTTGACAAAACTATGCATGGTTCATAAATTTAACCTTTTCTCTCAAGTCATATTGACTGGCAATGTTCCTGATGGAGACCATTTTGTCCCCTTTGGTCCTGGAGTGGAGAAAATGGCACAGAACCATAGCAGCCCCACCATGGACTTACAGCATGACTGAAAAACAAACCTTTGTTGTTGTAAGCCATTGACACTGTGGGGGCATTTGTTCCTGCAGCGTAACTGGCCCATCCTGACTGCTGCACATGCCTTGATGCTTGTGTATGCCAGTTCAAATCATCTTGGCCTTGGTTCATATTCCAGGCACTGCTAAACAAGCGCTTGTACACAGGCCTTAGCTAGCAGCACATAGGTGCAGGCTGACAGCTCGTAGGCATAAGCCCGTGCTTCTTGCTTCACGTCCAGGGGCTTCTCTGGCTTTGTCACGCATTCCTGTGGGAGCTAAGAACTCACATGTATAAACAGGAAGTGCAGGGAAATGAACACCCACGACGCAAAACCTTGACAAATGGGCAAGAAACTTGGAGGGATAAATGTTTCCCTCTTTCTTCTCTTACATGCACGGTTCTGAGATGCATTTCCCAAGGCTCCTCAGAAGGTCCTGCAGGATTGAAGGAACACATCAAGTGGCCAACTCCATCATGCATCCTCCTTTTGGCTTTCCTTCCTTTATTTCACTTTCCCTGGCCCTTACTTCTACTCTCTGGGATCGCGTTCCCAAATAAACTACACACACGCAAGCCTGTGTCTTAGGCTTTGGTGGGGGAGCAAGACTCCTCACCAGTCAGACCTTCATTTAGTCGAACCAGTCAGAACACTGGCTACCACCAGGGTGAATTATTTAAGTAATTCAGCAGTGTAAAGGATTATACTGTGCATTGATACAAACTTGCAAAGCATGAACACTCTGTTACTCAGCCTGGAAGTTATTGTTAGATTTGCTGATCCAAAAACAAGACCATCACCACCCCCCACACCCCACCCCTCACCCCCCACACCCCACCCCTCACCCCCCACACCCCACCCCTCACCCCCCCCCCACCCCCGGCCCCGATTAGTCTCTTACTATTATTAGTTCTCCTTCCGTCCTGGTGCCTTAACACCCAGGGCCATGATTTTTGAGAGTCAGTGATTTGTTGAATAGCATATTGTGAGGCAAATGTTCAAATATTAAAGCAAAATTGAGGTTTTGGGGTCTCCGTTGTTCTATGATGCCTTGTTACCCATCAGCCCGGTTGCCAGTCCCCCGACAGTGAGGTGTGGGACATTTGTCTGGCATCATGGGAAACATCACCTTGTTTAGGAATTGAATTGGCCAGGTTCCCATAGCATCTTGGCTCTGTTTCCTCTTCGCCTCCTCATTAGTCTGTTCCTTAGAAATCTTAAAATCGCAGCATGATAGAACCAGAGGGTATCTTAAAATCACCTAACCAAATGCCTTATTTCATAGGTCAGAAAACAAGTCCACAGAGGTTAAAGATAATGATCCATTTGGGGGGGTTGGGGAGAAGTTGAGGGGGATGCAATCCTGCCTGTTAAGAAGATACCATTCTTTTTTTTTTTTTTTTTTGACATAATTAAATTCTTGATTGTGAAGCTCTTAAATGAACCATGAAAATCTAAGCACTTACAATGCAAGTGTGATTTTTAACTAAGGCTTTTCCTCCCCCCAATCTGAATGTTAAGGTGGTGGATGCATAACTAATCTTAGCTGAATCTATATTAGGAAATCAGCAAGGTGTCTGTATTTAACTTTCATGATCTGTGAATATAATGTAGTGTTAAGTGGCATGATTTTGCACATTATATCCTAAAATAAAAACAACTCCTTTAAAGTGGTAGTAAAATACAGCAATGTGAAAGGTTATTTTACATTTGGTTTCAAAGGGAATGAGAAACAGACAAGAAGTCATTCTTAAACATGATTTCAGCCGATGGATATATCTATTTTAAATACTATTTTACCGGGTGGACAAAAGTCAGTTCTTAGAATCGTGTTCCGGGTCACATAGGAGAGAAATTCCTATCAACGGAAGGGGTGGGGGAGTTCTAAAATCCCTTGTTGTCCTGGTTTTGAAGTTTCTGGAAAATATCCAATGCATTGAGCTTCTGTGTTTTTTTGCTTGGGGAGGTTTCCATGGATCTGTATTAGTTCCATGAAATTTGGATCCATTCTATTATCTCTGGAAACAGGCTTGGTTCCTGCAGAAACTACGTGGGATTATCTGTTTCTCTGTTTAACGTCTTTGCTACGGTGGTTTGGATTCCTGAAGGAGTGAACAATGAAAAATTGTAAGGCCCAACTGTGGAAGATTGTGTGAAGAGTAAAGCAGGCTATTCTGAGTTAAGACATAAAAAATGTTGGCCTTTGGCTTCTTGAAATACTGCTCTAAAAAGTCTTGCCTGGCAAATGCTAACCAATGCAAGAATGTAGGGGCCACAAGGGTGACCCTGAGGTTGGGATTCTGGGGTTTGACTTTCATTTGGTTAACCCATCTTCATTTTAATACATTTGAATGTTCCCAAGAATGTGATTTTAGCTTCTGAGGATTCTGTCCCTCTGGCAAAGTTGCTCCTAATCCAAAGAAGACGGACCCTTGGGGAATAAGAGTCCTAGAACCTGTTTGGGTACCAAACATTCTCAGTTGGATATCCACATAAATAACCTGCTTTGCATACATTTATTCGAAGGTGTTCTTGGTCACTTTTAAAGCAGTATTTTTTTTTTTTCTCAATCAAAGGGCAGGAGGAAAGTAAAAAAAGTATATATAACAGTAAAATTACTTTTTTATTCACATGCCCTGTGTGTGGGGGGGCCGTGGTTCTATGTTGTACTATGTTTTTAAAATAATTAAAGAGGTCTTTGTGCTTGAAGAAGCTGAGAACTATACTCCTATGGTACTTATGTTCTATAGGGCATGCTTCACAAAGCTAAATGAAATATTTAAAAGTTAATGGCTAGATAGTGCTTAAAGCATACACATTACTCATGATTTATTCTAATAACATTTGTGGATGACTAACTTAATGCTGCCGCACATCTATTATGTTTTTTTCCTGAAGATGTGCCTAAGTCTCTGTGCCTCCTAAGGCGGGGGTGGGGGGGTGGGGAGGGTTTATATCACTCAGTGACTGAACGAAGAAATAGAGTTCCGTGCCTTTTATGGGGTAAGTGTTAGAAAAAAAACACCCAGACACTTATATGGGCTTACATTGTGCCCGATACTGTTCTAAATAGTCTAGAAATATTAGCCAGCTCATTTAATGCTCCTAATAACACTCTGAGATGTAGGTACTACTATTGTTCCCATTCTATAGATGAGAAACTGAGGCACAGAATGGTTAGATTAAGTGATTGCCCATGGCCACCCATCAGGAAGCAGTAAACCTAGGGTTTCATTTCAGATTGTGAGCCTGGATCTCCGGTCCTGCACTGCTTTCTGATGCGCCCCCCCCCCTCCCCCGCCGCCAACCCACAGAGGATTTCACTTCTTTCCTGGCAGAAAGGGATAGATGGCTCTTGAGGACTACCTGGAGGGTAGGCTGGTTTGATTTCAGGTAGTGTACCCCTGTGTGTTCTCCATTCCCTATCCCTAACCCTCAACACCACACACACACACACACACACACACACACACACACACACACAGTCACCTGGGCTTACTCTGGACACAATGACATTAAGCTACCTTGTACTGTAACTGTGGAGTCCTTTGATCTGGGCTCTGTTCCCAGACCTTCTGGAACTATCACTTCCTAGCAGCAAGTATGTGTGGCAAAGGCGTCCGGTGTGTGATGCAACTCAGTCCTAGTCACATATTTTGCGGCTTCCGGTGACCGATTCACGTGTCTTCGGAGTTCATTTGGCCAAGGCCAGAATCTTGAGGATTCTTCGGATGCCTTTATAAACACTCTTCCTTTAAGACAATGAGCCAGTGGCCTCTGAGACTCTGAGTGACGGCATCAGAGAGTGTGGCCTTTGTGAGCCACTTGAAATTGTCCCTCTTTTCCCCTGCCAACACCAGAGAAGAGGTAGAGAGATAGCAAACCGCACAGATGCCCTGGACAGTCCTTCATTCTGGCTGCCACTAAACATGCAAATATGCTTTGCAAGGAATTGCTAAAGAGGATTATGACAGTTGCCTTGCTTCCCTGCCCATTCCAATTTGGCAGGTGAGGTCAAGGCCCCGTGGAGGCCACGCTTCAGTGTTCGGGAAGCCGGGATGGGATGCCAAGAGACCACGGTTATTTTGATGCGGCAGGCTGGCTGTGTTCAGAATTGCCCAAGTGACTTCAAAAGCTCCTGTTGTGAAAGCTGGCAGGCACAGTGCCTTAGAGACGCCCCCGACCCCCTCAGACCAGCTATCGCTGCAGTCTCTCTCACCAGACAGGAGAAGAAAGTCAACTGGCTTTCATGGCAGGAAGGCTCCAGACTTTCTAGTTTCTTGGGGCTGAGGCAAATAGGGAGCCAGGAGGGTAAACGCAGAGCAATTATTAGCAAGGAGCTTTTATTTCAAAGGGCAGAATTCTATTCCAGACTGAGGAGTTGGTCAGAGATTGGTGCTGATTTTGCGATATCAACTTGACCCTTGCGTCTAGAAGTGGTATAGAGCGGTGGTTCTCAAAGTGTGAGCCACAGACCTCAGGGGGTCTCTGAGACCCTTCTAGGTTCTGCAAGGTAAGAGTTACTTTATAGCAACCCTGTGACATTGTTCACCTTTTCGCCCCGTGGACATTTGCACCAGTGGCACAAAAGCAACAGGGAGCAAAAACGCAGGCATGTTGGTGCCGATCAAGGCAGTGACGCCAGCTGTATTAGGGTTTATTGTATTCCTCACCTTTACATGCCCCAGAAAGTCATCTGCCTTAAAATGTCTTTGGTGAGTAGTAGAGATACGTATGTTTATTAAATCACAATCTCTGCGTACATTTCAAAAAAAAAAAAAAAAAAAACACTCTATCTGACCAAGAGAAAACTGTTTCATGGGGGTTAGGGGCCGGGTTCCCCCAAATAATACCACTTTGGCATATTGATTACTTTGAATTAAAGTTCCATGAGAAACAGCTGATGCAGGAAGGATGCTCTGACTGTCCTTTGTCTCTCTGAGAGCAGAAAATAAATCTCCATGTGAATGGTGGCCCCTGCTCCAGGGGGAAAGGAGTCATCCTTACCATCAGAGCTAGGGAGTTCAAGGCCAAGAGCCTTTGTAAACAAACCTTGATATTTCTTTACTAAGTTACTACCCTAAGCCTCAACTTCTTTGCCTTGTCAATTCTTTACACATTTATTGTTTCTTTGCCGAAAAGGTATAATAGCTGCCTGTTTTTGTCACTTCTTTGGGTCTCATATCTTTGGGGCCTTCACGCACACAGTATTATTTTTATTTTTTAATGTAACTTATTGTCAAATTGGCTTCTGTACGATATTAAATTTGTTTTTCTCTTTTTAGTCTCTCTTTTATTATGGGGTGGGGGGGTGAGTTCAGCCAAGAACCTAGAGGGTAGGGAGAAATTTATTTTCTTTCTCCTACGTACCCATAAAGACTTCCTTTGCAAATGGAAGTGTGTGTGAACCTTGACTCTGCAAACCAAGTCTCTTCTTGTTTGAGTTCCCCGCTGAATTGGCTGCTTTATTCATGGAACATCACTTTCAGTTGAAAGAGTGACTGAGAAACAAACTGTGGTTATTTAGACTTGGGTGTTTAGCAGATAACTTTTTGGGTTTTTTTTGTTTTTTGTTTTTTGTTTTTTAGCAGATAACTTTTTGAACGTGAGTGACGGATATTTATGGTTAATGCTAAAATCTGAATATTCAAATAAAAGTACATTTTGGAAAACTTACATCTGTCACAGTGAGATTGACAATTTTCCCATGTCGAAGGCTTTTTTGATGAAATGGGCAGTGACGTTAACAAATACATTACTTTTTTGATATCGAATAATGATGTGTATTGTTTGGCAGAGTGCATAACCCATGAATCCACCCGTTTCCAAATGACCAATGCATGATGTTACCAAGTCATATATGGAAAGAGGTCCATTAGTAGAAAACAGACCAGGGGTGTCTGGGTGGCTCAGTCGGTTAAGCGTCCTACGTCAGCTCAGGTCATGATCTCACAGCCTGTGGGTTCGAGCCCCGCTTCAGGCTCTGTGCTGACTGCTCAGAGCCTGGAGCCTGCTTCAGATTGTGTCTTTCTCTCTCTCTGCCTCTCCCCTGCTCGCACTCTGTCTCTCTCTCTCAAAAGTAAATAAACATTAAATTTTTTGAAAATAAAAAATAAAACTATGAAAATAATTTTCCTTTTTATTTGTTTTTTTTTAGTCTTTTTCTAATGACATATCTGTGTGAGGCTAGATTTTGTTTAGATACTTCACCTAAAATAACATATTGTCACAGATCAAACGTGGATGAGGTGAGAATCCAGTAGTCTGTCGAACCAGCCATTAAATAAATATCCAAAAATGAAAATTAACGCCATGCTTCTTAATTTGGGGGGAAAATGTATTTTTTTCATAAAAATCTTACTTAGGTTAACATGTAATGCATTTACTATTTTTATTTTTAAATGAATTAAATATTTCAAAAATTGCTCAGTTGTGATTTCAAATAGTGTAAATATATCAATAGTTATAACCCACATAAACAAAAGCTCTTTGGAATCCTCAATGTTTTTTTTTTTTTTTTTTTTTTTAAATACAAATGGATCCTGGAACCAAATGTTTGGTGACTGCTAATAGAGAATTGCAGTGTTTTCCAGCTGGAGCCTTCTGAGCTGTCAGAGAAATCAAAAAAAGTTTTCCAGGTTGGGAATAGTGACTGTTTCATTATAGACCTTTAAATGTATTTTGTAATGAAAATACCGAAAATTATTTAAATATTGTCCTCTTTAAAATGAAAACCTCATAGAGCTCAAATATGCTTACCTTGCACATTAAATTCTCATTCATCAATAACTGATACTAAAACAGAAAACTATGGGCAATTATGTGCAATTTGAACTCATTGGAAATGAAAGTATCCACATACATCGTTTGTTATCTGTAGAGAAATGCTTGCAAATAGCCACTGAACCCTTCTCTTGTCCTGCAATTTAAAGCAAATCATAAATATTCAAACAAATAATAAATCAGTGGACATTAAGCAAAAGAAAAGCAGTAATTTCAAATTCTGATTATTTTCTATTTTTGATGCTGTAGCAAGTGGTTAAATCTCAGCCGGCTTTTTAATATACACGGAGTTCATGTATAAACACAGTGTATCGTCTTTAATGTATTTTTCATAAGTCGTATTTTTCTTATATAATTAATTTAAATAGTTTGCATCATTTATTTAATGTGAAGAAGCAAAATTTCCCTTATATATTATGAATGACATTGCATATAATATCTAAGTAAGCATTATGCTCAGCATTTAATATTCTGAATAAAAATACCTTTTGCCTCAAATCACATTTGCATGTACTGCCTAAAACAATGAGGTGATTAAAAATATTCCTAAGAGCATTTGAGAAATTATATCTTTCTGTAAGAGGGGTCTGTATTAGTTTCCGAGGCCTTCTATGACAACGTGCCAAAAGCTGAGTGGCTTAAACCAACGGAAATTTATTCTCTCATGGTTCTGGAATCCAGAAGTCCAACATCAGGTCTTGGGGGAGAGGGCGTGCTCCCCCCAAAGCCTCCAGGAGAGAATCCTTCCGCACTCCTTCCGGCGTCAGGCGACTCCTGGCATCACTTGGCTTATGGCCGCCTCTCTCTCTGTTCTCCGCCTCTGTCTTCACATGGGCTTCTCCTCTGTGTATGTCTCTCTGTGGACTGTTCTCCTCTTACAAGCACACCAGTGACTGGATTTAGGATTAGGGTGGGCCCTAAATCCAGGATGATTTTATCTTGAGATCCTGAACCTTCTGCAAAGGCCGTATTTCTAAGTTCACATTCTAAGTGATAGGCACTTTGGGGAACACCATTTATTATACATTCCCAATCACAAACGGTGGGGTGCAGACCTACTTAGGGCACCTGGGTGGCTCAGTCAGTTGAGCATCTGACTTTGGCTCAGGTCATGATTCTATGGTTCATGGCTTTGAGCCCTCCATCGGGCTCTGTGCTGACAGCTCAGAGCCTGGAGCCTGCTTTGGATTCTATGTCACCCTCTGTCTCTGCCTCTCCCCTGCTCATACCCTGTCTCTCTCCGTCTCACAAAAAATGAATAAAAATGTTAAAAAACTCAAAAAAATGATAGGGTGCAGATGTCCTTTTATAAGAGGAGGCTCTGCTGTTGGACAGACCCCCTCTGCCACTGATTAATACTTTAACCCAGCCAGGTTACCTACACTTCAAAGCCTCAGATTCCTCATCTATAAAACCGGGTCCGTGATAGGCATCACATTGGCTTCTGGTGACAAGTGATGGAGATTTCGCGTAAATACACGATGTTCTCAGCACAGTGCCTGGCACAGAGGAAGGTCACTTAATAAAGATTAGCAGTTGTTTACTGTTGCTAGGATAGGCAGGTAATAATAATTACAGTATTCTCTGTAAACATACCGTTAAGGGCAATCATATCGATGATAATCATAGTAAGAGTTAGCAGATTACTGCTAATGGTGTCTTCAGAGACCATTAGTACATAATAATGGATGATTTTACAGCGACTAGGTAGATGAGAGAGAGAGAGAGAGAGAGAGAGAGAGAGAGAGAGGCGAGAACCCTTCAGTGGGCAGCCTTGAGTCTGGTTAGAGACAAACATTCCTGCAGACTGAGTCTGTGTTCTCCAAGATTCGTAGGTTGAAACCTAATGCCTAGAATGGTATTTGGAGGTGGGGCCTTTGGGAGGTGATTGGGTCGTGAGGATGAGGCACGGATGACGGGGTCAGCGCCTTTATAAAAGGTCCCCCAGAAAGCTCCCTCACTCCTTCAGCGAGAAGATGGTGTCTGTGAACCAAGAAGAGAGCCTTCACCACCGAATCTGTAGGCACCTTGAGGTTGGCCTTCCCAGCCTTTGTTGTTTATAAACCACCCAGTCTCTGGTATTCTGTTGTATCAGAATATTTATTTTTGAGACAGAGAGAGACAGAGACTGAGCAGGGGAGGGGCAGAGAGAGAGAGGGAGACACAGAATCCGAAGGAGGCTCCAGGCTCTGAGCTGTCAGCACAGAGCCCAATGTGGGGCTCGAACCCATGGATTGTGAGATGATGACCTGAGCCGAAGTCGGACGCCCAACTGACTGAGCCACCCAGGAGCCCCATTGGGTGTTTGTGTTTAAAGTCAAAAAAAGAAAATATACGTAGGTCACTCCGAAGTCAGTTATTTTTTTTTTAGTCTGTAGAATTCCCTGGGAAATCTAGCAGCGAAAGGACATGTATGCCAGCTAATTATGTGACCTTAAGTAGGCATCCTCCAGCTTCCTGGGGTCTGGGAGGCAGCCTTGGCCTTTCCTAGTGCAGCAGCCGAGGGGACCCAGGCCTTTTGAGGAACGGAAAGGTGACCATCACGATATACACTGGTGGAGTGGACATATACTGAAAATGTTTTCTCTGTTGGAAATAGATACTCTCAGCTGACTGCCGGACTGATATTTTCCAGTAGGAACTTAGCTTACTGAGGAATGATACGTAAACGTTACACTGTGGGGGATCCCATCGGTCAGCGATAGTCGTGTGTGTGACGTTATATGTATGTTTCCACTGGAGACATAAAGAGAATGAAATGTGGTTTCTGCCCTTGGAGAAGTTCACAGTTGAAACGAAGCTGAAGGGGCTCCTGGGTGGCTCCGTCGGTTAAGCGTCTGACTTCGGTTCAGGTCTTGATCTCATGGTTCATGAGTTCGAGCCCCACATCGGGATCTCTGCTGACAGCTCGGAGCCTGGAGTCCGCTTTGGATTCTGTGTCTTCCTCTCTCTCTGCCCCTCCCCGCTCATATTCCCTCTCTCTCTCTCTCAAAACTAAATAAACATTAAAAAAAATAATAAAAAAAGAAAAACAAGCTGTATTTAAGCCCCGTCTCTCTAAGCAAATTCCAACCATCCTTCGTTCCATAACGATAGGCATTGTGATGTGACTGAATGTTGGGAAACTTAGCTTGAGAAAGTCATGAGGTAAAAAAAGCTTTTATCTTGTCACCAGACCACCAGACCACATTCAGCTCTGTGCCCCTTGTGTCATCCAGAAGGAGAGAACGTGGCATTTGTACCATCAATCTTAACTTTTTCCTGAGAGTGTTTTCCCCACCCCCATTGTAAGGAAACTGCATGGGCTATTAATATTCACTCGCCAGTTTTATGTCTTTATCCCAGCACCCAAATGTGGATATTTTCTGCCTGTTGGCTCTATATCTGCAGTGGAGTTATAGCCTCTAGAATAATAACACAACAGAGAAATAACTTCTAAATCGGGCACCCTCCGTGTAACTCTGATTGCCTTTAATTAGGGGGGTAAA
Organism: Panthera tigris; assembly: GCF_018350195.1. Lineage (NCBI taxonomy): Eukaryota > Metazoa > Chordata > Mammalia > Carnivora > Felidae > Panthera > Panthera tigris. Next base: position 132,085,577 of record NC_056664.1, read on the forward strand.
TCACAAGCTAAAAAGAGTAACAGACTTGAAATCACTTAAAAATCAGAATAATCAACCGAGAAAAAATGTAGTCTCATAAATCTAATTTTTAACTACAGCACAATAGTTTCTTTATTCATTAAATAACTTTCGCCGCCCCTCCCTGTTTCTCGGATTGGAACTCTAACGTCGATTAGGAGAATTGCCAAATATCTGTGAAGTGAAAGACTTTCCCTCCGCCCCTCCCACTCCCCATAATAGCCTAGAACATATAAAACTGAAAAGTCACCGTTCAGCCCAAGAATTAGGTTTGTGTGGCCATAACTATTATTGAGAGTGATTTCAAAGGCAGGTTAGGGGAGAATTAGGCCAGCTGGGGAAGAACCCTTTTTTCTTTTCTTTTCTTTTCTTTTCTTTTCTTTTCTTTTCTTTTCTTTTCTTTACTTTACTTTACTTTACTTTACTTTTCTTTCTCTTCTCTTCTCTTCTCTTCTCTTCTCTTCTCTTCTCTTCTCGCAGTGTTTCCCTAGACATAGAGAGATATAATTTGGCACATTACAAACTACTGCATTCATTTTTCATAAACTCCACCTTTAAAAATAGCAACACTTCAGGAGCATTGATAGCACCAAAAATATAGCCTGCTATTTATTGTTCCAAGGCTTGGCTTTTCATGGTTTTTGAGAAAGGACCAGATTTGAAGCAATGCCATGCATGATTTTTTTTGTCAACCTAATATCCAAAGAAGCCTATAAATACATATAAACAGATTATTATTTCTCTGGAGTGAAGAAAGAGCTTCTTTCTTGGTAGGCATCTGCCAGATAATTTAGGGGGGAAAGGAAATATGAAAAACATGTGGCGGGGAGAGCAGCCGTGCGAAATAAGGCTGGACTGGCAGTGCCCAGAAGACTCCTTTCCAGCAGGTATCCCCTGCAAGCCGGGCAGAATTTTCAAAATCTGTTCGCTCCTATTCCACACGAAGAGTGGGCTCTATCAGGAGCCGGATCAGGGACGTCACGGTGCATGTCAGCTGCCAGAGCGTGAAGCCGCGTTTGTAACAGAGAAATTAGTGACATTTCCTTGCAATCATGAACCAACATGTGCTGGGCTCATTACAGCTCTCTGGGACTGCTCACATCTTGAAACTCTCCATTGACCCAACTGCGGAAATCCTGTTTGTCTGCCTCCTGCTTTCTCCCCCAAAGAACAATAAATAAACAAGCAAGTAAGTAAGTAAGTAAATAAATAAATAAAACAAAGCAAAATGGAAGGCTGGGCTTGTTTAATGAATGTGATTTGTTTTTGTTGAAGCAAAGGCACACATGAGGTTTCAGAGGCTGTCAGCTTGGTGCTGGGTTTGTGAATGATTTCACGCCCCACGTCTTTAAGGGGTTTAATAATATGGAAGGTGTCTGCATTTGCTGGTGATAACCTGTCCAAAGGCATTTTCCTTACTTTCGTAGGTTCCTAGAATAAAAATGACCTTTCAAGGTAGGTGAGGCCATCTTTCTGACTTCAGACGGAACTATATCTAGCTTGGGCAGACATCAGAGACTCTTTCGTTGTAGGAAGAATGTCCTCACCATGGGTGTTGCCTTATCCCTCCCTTTGTGACTCTGCCCTGATCCTAGCTGGGGTCTTCCTGCCATCCGAGAAACGCTGACGCCTAAAGCTGTAACCTGAAGCTCTTTCTTCTGCCTTTTCTGTTTGAAATGCAGTCTCTTGCACTGTATAGGCAAGATAGTTTTTGGTGGAATGCCTTTCCATTCATTCACCTATGACAACGTTACACCAAACAGTCTTGCCGTCTTTATATTAGGGTGACTTCCCTCCTCTACGGAACTTCCCCTTGTTCCCCCCACCCCACCCCACCGCCCTGCAAAAATAGTTTGTCAAGATAGATTGAACATGATTTTTCCATAGTTCATAGCAGGAAGTGATCTTGATAGAGGCATTGGCTTAGATGTGAATTTATTGGAGTGACTATTTGAATATGTAAATTAGTAGTATGATATTATTACTTAGTAATATAGAAAAAAAAGGGCCTGGAAAGCGCTTGATTCCCTGGAGAAAGAAACTTTCTGAGCACGGATAGTAATACTTTCTCTCCATTTAGATGCAGTTGGTGGATGATATTACCCACACTAATTAATAATGACATATTAGTTAACATATTGCCATCAGCAGGTGGCTATTTGAGCAGGGGTGAAAATGGCACATGCTAAAACAAATTGTTGTACCCTAGAGAAATGTGCAGAATTATTCTTTAAAAGAGTCTTTTAGTGATGTCTAGAATACTTTTTTTTTTTTTTTTTTTTTTTGGCACTTAACACGGCTCTTTTAAGAGCTAAAACAAGGGGTGAGGCTGGAGAGGTGGAGACTAGAAAGGCAAAACAAAAGACCGCACAACTGATTCAACCTTTTTCAAAAGCTGTTCCAATTAGAAAACAAAATGAAACAAGTTAACAGTTGAATCCAAGCGGCACGGTCTGCCTGTCACATCAGACATCGCGTTGGAAGACTCACGTGTCCTCATTCTTCCCCTCTGCACTCTCTTTCTTCCTCCCCTGCCTGTATTCTAGATCCATCAGGGGATTTGGGGCATGCGGCGACATATGGGCAGGAAGCCATAATCTGTTGCTGGCTTTCGGTTTCTGAGGACTCTCTGTGACAAAGAAGGGGTTAAAACTGTCAACGCCTATCACAGCTCGGTGATAATTAGTGTAATAGCAATCCCAGAACGTCGGCACAGATGACCGCAAGACAGCAGGCAATTTCTACGAGAGGGGGCTGCTTCCTAAGAAATCCTTCTCGATCTCTTTCCAGCTCGTGTACGACTACGCTTTTGAAATGCCTACGTGAAAAAGTGACTGTGTGTACCTACAAACGATTCTAAGGATGACTGTGAATCTTTTTTCTATTTCAGAAGGTGCATTTTGAGTTAGCAGTTGCAGGTACAAGTTGAATAGATATGTACCCTCTGAGCCCGAGATAGGTGGCCTTTAGAATGTCTCCAAGTGTGCTGTTACTTCTGCTACTGAGGACGCTCCTGCGTAGTAGCGAGCGAGGTGACGTCAGGAGACAAACTGTTGCAAGATATACTTTCATTTATTTTTTTTTTTGCTTTACTTGCCTGTTCTTACAAGAAACATAAAAGGGGGGAAAAAAAGAACAACGTTTTTAAACACGACAAATAAGACTTGGGCCTGAAAAAAAATTACATTTTTCATTCAGTAGCTTCAAGGAGAAAATTGATAGGTTAAAAAAAAAAACAGAGACTTAAAGCTGTTTTTTCAGGGGCACCTGGGTGGCTCAGTAAGTTAAGCGTCCAACTTCAGCTCAGGTCATGATCTCATGGTTCATGAGTTCGAGCCCTGCGTCGGGCTTTGTGCTGACAGCTCAGAGCCTGGAGTCAGCTTCAGATTCTGTGTCTCCCTCTGTCTGCCCCTCGCCCACTTACTCTCGCTCTCTCTCTCTCTCTCTCTCTCTCTCAAAAAGTAAACATTAAAAAAAAAAAAACTATTGTTTTAAAAGTCCATTTGATAACCAGAAAGGACAATTGTGACTTAAACATAGGAGCAGCAGTCGGTACAGCATGTGACTCTTGAGCGCAGGGTGGTGAGTTCGAGTCCCACACTGGGTGTGGAGTTTACTTAAAAGAAAACTAGGAGCAGAAATCCATGACGGACTAGGGGAAGAATGGGTAAAGGAGAACCTAAATAACCCCGATATGTTCAAATCCACAGGTCCCCATGGCCGGCATCCTAGAGTACTTAATGAATTGGCCGAAGTCATCACAGAACCGCTAGATATCATTTTTGAGAACTCGTGGAGGACTGATGAGGTGCCTGAAGACTGGAAAAGGGCATATTTAGAACCTTCTTTCAAAAAAGGGACATGGATGATGATCCTGGAAATACTCATCAGCTTAACTTTTTGCTTGGAAAAATTCTGGAATAATCAACTTAGTATCCTGGGTAACTAACTTACAACAGCTAGAAGTGAGGCAGTGAAACATCACATAAAGAAGAACTGAGTTCAGTTTTGAGATAAGGTCTTGTGCATACTTTGGGAACTCTCCTGTCCATTCTCCGAATTCTTGGGGGGAAATAAATGAGGTTGGCTGAGGCATTTGGGTGATAACTGATTGTAAGTGTAATATAAGACACAGAGCAGGTTTCTGGCACTAGCTCGCCATTACATCGTTTCCACATTAGCCTTTAACTTGAGAGTTAGGAGCTTTCATTTTATATTTTAACATACATCTTCTTCTCGCTTCATATAGGACCATGTTTTCGTGGGTTGAGATTTTTTTTTATAGAATTCAATATAGAATAGTTTGGTGATGGAATCCTTATTTTAAGGTGCTTTTTATAGTCATTTCATATATAGGTAGAATCATAAAGCTGATGAATTAAGGAACATCACCCAGGGAAGACCAATTTTTCTAACTTCTCGTTTTAAATTTAACCTGGCTGGTTTAGTGTTAGGACCAGTAACAGTGTCTTGCTCTCCCACAAGCCCGGCTAGGCTAGAGCCAGCTCTGTAACTTGATAGCTAGTTTCCCTCACTCCCTGGGGGCTGCCAAGGCCAGTGTTGTGTCCAATCCCACCTCACTCCCCAAGTTTCTGATGTCAGGCGTGTGGGGGGCAGGGTGGTAGACCTAACCACTGGTCGCATAACCACAGCCAGAAAGGAGAGTAGAAGGAAGTAGGGGAAGGAAATGAAGACAAATCTGGAATATTCCTGATTCTTACTTTTCTTGCCTTTGGATGTCAGTAGTTTTATTTTCTGCTTAGAAAACACAGCCATGTTGATGGGATCAAAAATAATTGAAAGGAAGTTATCAAAGAAGACACAGATACACAGCAGGCTCCCAGGGCAGGCAGCTTCGGAGAGCCCCTGAGCAGTCCTGCATTACAGAATCTTTCCCACACTACTTGGAAATAGACACGATATGTAAGTTTACATCAGCATTGTGATTCTTAAGAGTAGGAGGCTCTCAAAGGAAAAGCAATTAACATTCATTTTCTTCCTGGTGCATACTGGTCCCTAGGTGAGCAGTTAAGGTCTCCAAGGGCATTTTTATCACAGTACTGCTTTAAAAATCTAAGGTTTACATAGTTTATCTACTTCTAGAGATTAATTTAGACACTGTAAAATCAGTCTCAAATGCAACGCAAGGAGACTAAGCTCAAAAGCATGTATAAATTGTCCTTTAAACTCTATGTTGCTTGCAGATAAGTAAGGATCATACTCCAGTCAACCTTTTCGTAATTTTTTCTAAGGGAACCAGAGTCTTTAAAATTTCCAAGCTAGATTTTGTTTTGTTTTGTTTTTTTAAGGAGTGGGAGGTCTGTATAGATTACAGATATAATTTATTGTGATAACAAATGGCTTCCTCTTCACCACCTCATCTCCAGGTGCAGCATCGGTGGTAGATTTATTTCACAGATGTACATTTACATGCGTTTTTTGAACTGTTGCTAGAAGGGACCCAATTTCTGAAAACTCTGCTCACCATGGGCATTATGATACAATCTATGGCAACCGGAAAAAAAAAAAAAGGTGGGGGGGACTCTGGTCATTTAAAGTTTTATTTTCTATTTGTGTTATGTCTAACTTCAGTTATCTTGCTACATTTAAATCTCTTTGTGTCTGCTGTTGGAATCTGAAAATAATGATTCTCTACCTAAATTAAGAGTCACAATCTAGAATGGTTAACTAGCCAATGGACTTGTAAGACTTCTTACCTCAAGCCAGAGGAAGAAAACTTTAAGTAGGGAAGTATTAAAGGCAGCTCATTAATTCTTTTGCATTAAATGAAGATCAGGTAAGAAATATAAGAGAAAAATATAAGAGAAAGGAAGGAGTCTTACCATGAATTATACCTGGAGATAATTACTCTTAAGGATGAGTAATTATTTCGTAGCATTTTCTCTTTTATCTAACATTTATGATATCTTTAATATTTTAAGATAAGGTAAGTAAAGGACAGATATGTTAACAGAACTAGAGGAGTACCTTGATTTGTATTTCCTAGAACATCAAAAGATATTAGTTAGAGACTTTTCTTTCATAATATTGAGGATATTATGAATTTGGAGGATTATAGCAAAATTCCTGTTCAGTTCATCTTACAACACAATTTTGTGGGGTGAGGAATCAGCCTTTTCTTGACTTAGGTAATGCATAATGTGAAGGGCTTCCTCCCACTACAGGAATTTAAGCAAATTAGAACAGCTGTATTCAAGCAGTTTCTTAGTCCAGAAAAGTTTACAGCATCTTGTGTTGTGAAATCAACAACAAAAACAGTAAGCCTTGAGTTTTTACTTTGGAGCTCCTTGGCTCTTAGTTCAAATTTTGGAATCATGCCGATTGCCTTTTCAGGTGGTGAATCAATTTAGAACATAAACTATAGTGTAGCATGGGGAATGGTCTTGAACGATTATTGAACTAATCAACAGTTTTTTATCCTTGTCCATAAAATAGGAAAAATAAATACCTTCCATAATTCCTAAGAGGCTTATTAGCATTCTGCACCAAACATCCACAGAGTTCCTGGCCCAGTGCTTGACAAGTAGGTACTGAGTGCTTTCCTCTCTTCCATTTTTTACTCTGTTATTTCCTCTTATATGAAAGAAATTACCTTAAAACTGACTAGAAAACTCCAGCATAAATTGACATGTCCTTATTACTGCCTTAGACCCACTGAACAAGGCCCCTTTGCTTTCTTTTAGAAAGGATAGAAAGGTTACAGTGGCCACTCACAGTAGGAATTCAGTAAATGTTTATTGATTGAATGAAAAGAATGTGATTTTTTAAAAACAGTGAGCAAATGTGTAAGGCCAGCACTTTTCAAGGCTGAGGAAATAGTCCCATAGACACATAGGAAGGTATTTCTCCAACTTTCTTCTTTTTTTACAGCTTTAGATTTATAAATTTGGTGTATAGGTTAGTGAGTAGTGTATCTGATTTTGTGACTGTGATTTACAAATTAGGAGTGCAAATGGGCATTTCCCCGTAGATTCTTCTGGGATAAATCCAGCAAGGTACCAGGCAGATGATGGCAGATCAACAAACTTTTCTATGTGAAGAGAAACCAGATGTACCAGTGACTAGGAAGCACCCGCCAGAAAACTGAGCTGAGCCTATCTGGATTATTCTCTGGAAAGAGTCTGACTGCTGTAAACAGGTTCCTTGCCTGGGCATTGAAGAATAACAAAAAGAGAGGTTAAAGAAAATTACATTTTTAGACAAAATATTTGGTTTATATAAGTTCTTACATGAAATATTAAATTAGGTATCAAAACATCAGGTTCAGGCAGGTAGAAGGTTTCTGAATTTCAAAGTAAAATAGGGAATAAACAATAGAATATTATATCCAGAGACATATACAGGAAATGAGCAAGAGCCTGACCTTAAATTGCCAGTTCTCTGTTCAGACCAGGGGCCAAGTAATAGGCAATGCTTAGAAGTCAGTTGACAACTTGTGCTTTGACCAAAGCGTCTTTAATAACAGATGCTGTATTAAACAAAGTAAGTAGTACAACACAGAGCCAATCAAATCAGCTAGGTTTTCTCTTTCTGAAGTTTCTAGATTCTTCGCAATCTCAGTGGTCATCGGTTAGATATTCCTACATCCGATGTTTTACACTATCAGATTCTTTGATTAGAAAATTGTTGTTAACATCATATTATTAACCTCTAAGGATATAAAATCAAATTTCTATTCCATGATCACTGTGACAGATATTTCCATGAAAGGTACACATAAAAAAACAAAACAAAACAAAATGGTAGTAGTCAGAAAAATGAATAATATAAATTTTTATTTTTAATTATCAACTTTGCTGTTTTTCTTTCAATTTTTTAAATTCTTGGAAATGAAGTTTTATTTTTTATTGTCGTTGTTGTTAAAAGATAACTTTTAGACGAAAATGGGAGGTTAAATTCCACATTAGGAGCTGGTGGTTTTTTTTGTTTTTTTGGGTTTGTTTTTTTTTTTGACAATTTGACCAAAATTTCTTTCACTGATACAAAAGGAAGGACATCAACTTGTCAACATTAAGATGAGAAGTGTCTTCTATAGATGTATTCTGTATCATGCCCTTTGTCAGATGAATTTCTCTTTATTATTCCAACAATAAAATGCTGACTTGAACATCTTCAGGGCAAAGTGGTGTATTAATTGGGGCAAATGGTAGAAATTCTATTGCAGTTGTTGCCCTGGTCTCTAAGACTGACAATATTCTGAGATACTTTTTGGGTTACTACAGCCATTATTCATTGAGAAGTTCTGCCCATCCAGAAATGCGTGCATAGGTCCAAATAATCAACATGTGTACGTCTACATAGCTGAGCACAGATTCATTCTAAATAAAAGCTGCAGTTTGGTTTTTGCAAATGTAACTGCGACTGACACCTTTTTTCCCCTTTCATTAATTGTCTTTAAAACGGATTATATGAGAAGGCTCTATTAAAAGCTTAATTGGAACAGCATCGTGAACCGTGGATTGTGTGCCCGTGCAGCGCTGTGATTTGCAAACATATGTCCGCTCTTCAATAAATGTTATGGCTTTCACAGCGGTTCCGCCTTGGCCTCTTTTGTAATCGTTTACATTTCGGTGAATGGCGTAGAGTATGTGTGTTGTTTAAATTGACGATATATAAATGTTTACAGTAATGTAGCATTATGGGTAGCATGGGAAATCAGAGTTCCAACTTGAAAGACAGGAGAAAGCCAGGCTCCCCACACACCATGCAAAATGCAAATAAATCGTTACGATGTGTGCTTGGATGCATTTGTGTGATTGTTATAGACGCGTATGTCGTGCCTTTCTCCTCCCCCTCCTCCCCACTTCCAACTAAAAAAGTACCCCCGAGGGTGATAGCATGCGATTTTGTGCCAGTAATTGTGCTTCACCAGAGTAGGAGGTGGGGTGGCGGGATCTATTAGGTGGCAGGCTCCCACAGCCTTGAATATCCATCACCCACAGGTTGTGATGCATCCACAGACAAGCGGCATCTCAGGGATCATTAGATCTAGAGTCTACCAGACTCAGATCCTGGCCTCCCTGCTTTCTGGCTTCAGGATCTTGAGCAAATGGAATAAATAAATATAGACCTTAGCACGATAATTAGCACATGATAAGCAGGCCCAAAACATCAATTACACACACACACACACACACACACACACACACACACACACACACATATATATAAATCAGTAGTAGCATTGTGGGTTCTGTATAAATGGCACCACGTGTGATATGTTTGGTGATGATGAAGGACTGTTTTTATTCCCACTGAATTCAAGGTGAGCAGAATATAAATTTACAGCAAGATGTAGGGTAACTATTAGGAAGAAATATGTAACAATTAGAATGTGAGAAGTGAAAAGCATCCTAGGATAACATAATCTGGTTCAGACACTGGCGAGCCCGGGGTTTGTGGCCTGACGTTTGTTCTCCCAGACCCTCTAAATCCTGGCTTTTTGTCTCAGAGTCTGGAAAGTCTACCTCAAGGGATCCGTGGCATCTTCAAAAGAGACCCATCTCTCTAGACTGGCCTTAATTTCAATTTAGCTCCATAGTTTTTGAGACCTAGCCTCAGAACACTTTTACTCATATCCTAAAAGTCCAAGCAGCCCCAGGGCTCTGCAGGGGCCAGCATCACATTATGAAAGCCTCATCTTTCAGCTCTAAAATCTTAGGCTTCAAGTCTTCCTTGGTCTATCAAGCATATTTAGAAAAGTCAATGATATTGGCAGCCAGCACTAGAATGTATTTTTTTTTTAATGGGGAGTTGCATGCATGAAATAGAAATCCCAAGTAAGGAGTGTTTGGTAAAAAAACATGGGATGGTTTATATCATTAATAAAATCACTTCACATAAGGCAGCTTTTAAACGTCTTTCATCTGAAACTGGAAAATGAATACCTTCTAGTCTCATTCCCAGCCATATGCTGCTCCACTGAGGATTTTTTAATTTAAAAGAGTACTCTTGAACAATTTTAAATGAAAAATTTACCTTTTTTCCCCTTCTAGAGTTACCCCGAGGACAGAGTGTATTCATGTAATTACGGACACTTTTTTGGCCAACTTCCTCCACTTTCAAATCTCTCCATGTACCAGTAACAGGATGTCTGTGGAATCTCATCTGTTTCTTGGTTGAATAATGAGCACCGATGGTGAACTGTAGATCTTCAGCATGCATTCTTTTACATCCGTTGAGCTCGATCAATTTAACGTCCACTTCATTTTGGAAATTAGTCTACGTAACCACATTTACAAAAATAGCCATTTCGGGTGAAGAATATACGTTTCATTTTTTCTAAATCCTGACCTATACATCGGAAGCCCTCAATGCAGCTTTGGTTTTCCTGGTGAGTAGCTGTCTAGTCCCGTGCTTTTTATACCTTCGCTGCTCTCTGGTCTGTAAATGTGTCCAGGGCCCGGCATCACGTAGACACAGCCACGGAGGGCTTAGGCGACAGTATCTGTACAACTTTATGTTCTTCAGCAGAAAAGTCACGGAGTGACACGGTCTGGTTTTTATCGTGGCTTGCACGAGGCTCTGCGCTCATTTGATTTGTCCCCACTAGTGTTCCCCATACTTCCGTACTTCCTGTGTATTTTGGGGGACACTGCAGGTGCTCAGTGACATTGACATATGAGTGAAGGACTAAAGCCTAAGGAGACCGAACCCTGAAGTTGTGCCGGTTGGCTCTAGCAGGGCGTTTCCTGGTTTCTGAGAACAGGGAGGAAACCTGTGGCCTTTGTGTTTAGAGGAGAGCTTGCCTTTCACCTCAAAACCCTGGAAACCAAGCTTCTCTTTATCAGAAGTTCACCTTGGGGTGGGATTTTGTTGTTCTTCAGGGCCTCTGACTTTCCTGTTGTCTTTTGGATAAAACTATAAATGCAAATAATGTATAAAATAAAATTGTACAAGGGCACCTGGGTGGCTCAGTCAGTTGAGTGTCCGACTTCGGCTCAGGTCATGATCTCACTGCTTGTGGGTTCGAGCCCCGCATCGGGCTTTGTGTGTTCCTGGCTCGGAGCCAGGAGCCTGCTTCAGATTCTGTCTCCATCGCTCTCTGCTCCTCCCCTGCTCGTGTTCTGTCTCTCTCTCTCTGATATAAAATAAAACATTAAAAATAAAATTTTACATACTCATTTAGGTTTTCTTGTGCCAGCAGGTATTAAATATGGCAATTTGTGAAGGCACATGAAAATACTAAAATGACATGCTTATTTGAATTACAATTTTCTTTTGGCCCTATTTTTGTTTTAATCTGAATTGTGAGAGGGGTATCATCTATTCCTGCAATTAAAGCTAATAAAATAGCAATCAATTCCTGCAATAAAAAATAATCAAACTATGTTTAATGTATTCATGGCATCCATGCGAGCGTATGGTATGCTGCTAGACAAAATGCGAACATATCCTGATACCTTCCCTACATAAACATTAACTTCTCTCTTAGATTGCATTTTGGACACGCTCCCCTTCTAGATATATTTAACGTAAATATGTGAACACATGATACTGTCCCTGGAGATAGTTATTTCTTCTTAAAGGTTACTTCTCCTTTCTAACCCATACGAAGGCCAAAATAAAAAAAAAAAAAGGTGAAGAAATTAAGAAGTGTCGGTCCAGGATGTTCGGATCTGGGTTTGAATCCCACAGAACTGCTGAGTATTGTCATGACTGCTTACCATGTAAGCAGAAACCGGCAGGTATACAGCGGTCACATGCCTTGTCTTTCTTTGGTCCCGTGGATGTGCATGCATCAGGTGGCAGGCTGGGAAGAGCATGAATGTTCTGGACTCACGAGACCCGGGATGCAAATCGCAACCCCTGGCACGTGGCTCAGTGACCTTAGGTTACTGAGTCCTTGCCAGTCCGTTGCACCACCAGAAAAGTGAGGTTGATAACACCCCCTCAAAGAGGTCCTGTGGAAGGTGAACACACTAACGAGGAAGAGAACCCACAGAGGGTCTGGTGTTGGAGAAGCAGGAGTCCTCCCCACAGTCAGCGAGGCAGTGTCTTTGGCAGGTGGGAAGGGGAGGCCAGGGCCAGAGGGGAGAGGTTTCCGACCCATGAGCTTGAATTGTTTTCAAGATAAGTCAGAAAAAGAGCTCGCATTCCAGAATTGATGACAAAACAACCACATTAAACAATACAATGGCAGGGACACCCGGGTGGCTCAGTGGGTTAAGCGTCCAGCTTCGGCTCAGGTCACAGGCTCGTGGTTCTCGAGTTTGAGCCCTGCCTGGGGGGTCTCTGCTGTGAGCACGGAGCCCCCTGCGAATTCTCTGCCCCTTTCCCACTTGAATACGCGTGCGTGCTCTCTTTCTCTCTCTCTCTCAAAAAAAGTAGAACTGCCAACACTTAAAAGGACACTTAACATGTGCCCAGGACAGTTCAAGGCACTTTACATGTATTTTCTCCTTTAACCTTTACAGTCACCCTGTGAGGTAGATGCCATCATTATTCCCATTCTACAGACGGGGGAGCTGAGGTAAAGACGGGTTTTGTTAATTAATGGCCACACAGCCATTAGTTGGGAACACTGGAGTTTGAATCTCAACAGTGTAAGTTTAAGCCTGTCCTCTTAAGCTGTATTTATGTTTTATGGGGCCAAATTTAACATGAGACGAAACGTGAGGATGACGAATTAAGAAGTAGGAGAGGGCAGATTGACAAGAGCAGGGTTTGTCCTACAAGAGGGTGTTTGGGAGGTCAGCAGGTGACGAAGGTAGGAAATAGGTTGCATTTCGTCAAGTCTGAGAGACCCAAGAGGGCAAGACCACCAGCGTGTGCCCTTGAGCAAGAGGAAGTCCTCCAGCCCAACTCTTACACAGCATGGTTTTCAATTAGGATTTTGTTCTTCTTTGTTTTAAAAAATGTTTATTTATTTTGAGAGGCAGACAGAGAGAGAGAGAGAGAGATCGCGAGCAGGGGAGGGGTAGAGAGAAAGGGAGAGCATCCCAAGCAGGATGCAGGCTGTCAGCGCACAGCCTGACTCAGCCTCCATCCCAAGAATCGTGAGGTCATGACCTGAGCTGAAGTCAAGAGTCGGACGCTCAACCGACTGAGCCACCCAGACGCCCCTCAATTAGGATTTTTGTTTTCAACTTCTCGAAAGAACTAGCTTAGATATATTTACACACAGATGTTTATGATTTATCACTCAGACATACATAAACATAAAAGATCACTAAGTAAATGTGAGGTAATCCTATGAGGTTTTTTTTAGACAATCTTCTGAATCACTTTCGACTCAGGTCCCTCCAGTCCCTGCTCCTGTTGTCCCCATGGTGTCACCATCTGGCCAGCAGGAGCCCTGTCGATGTAGCCGCCCCGAGCGCCTTGTCACTTCTGGATCTCATCCAAATCAGTCTATGAGTTTGGATGCGGACACTTTTGTTGATCTTACCAGAAGTTGTCTGCAGGTTTTCGGACAGGAACTGATTCTTTCCTCAAATGGTTATGAAATGGTTCGTCAGCCGAAATGTCGTGGGCTTGTGGCTTGGCAGTCACGTCCCCAGGAATGGCAGCCACATTTGCACACGTGCATACATGGCCACGACCTCACTCGCTGCTGGTCAAAATCGACTGTAGTTCTCCACGGATTGTTCTCCACCCTGGTTTCATACGTGTTTGGGAAAACGTGTGCATTCAAGTCCATGAAATACGCTGGTCTCTCAAGTTACAAGGGGATTTTGCCCGCCCATCTCATTTTACCTTCTGCCCTCTTACTTTGTTGATAATTACGTAGCAGTAATTTTGTCTCAAACAAAATTCGAATGACTTGGACCCAGAATAAGAACGTCTTTTGTTTCTTTTTGTAGTCGAGCCCGTGCTAGCGTCATTCTCCAGTGCGTCTCTGACGTGATTTATCCCACAGACACATATTACATATTGGTAATACTTGGCTTACTGAAGTCTGTGTTACACGGACATCGCTGGCTTGTGGGAAGTCTTTAAATAACGATTTAACAATTAGTTCATAGAATTTAGCACCTTGCCCCAGGGAATGATAATAATTTATTTGGGTGTTTTAATTAAAAAAAAAAGTGTTATCTTTGAGTATAGTTGACCCATGATGTTACTATAGTTTCAGGGGGTTCAACGTAGTGATTCAGTTTCTCTTATGTGTGCCGCACTGGCCACCGAGTGTAGCTACTGTCACCATACAATGGTATTATGGTATCATTGACTATATTCTTCACGCTGTGCCTTTATTCCTGTGACTTATTTGTTCCATCATTGGGAGCCTGTATCTCCCACTCTCCTCCAGCCATTTTGCCCATCCCTGTACCCCCTTCCCTCTGGCAATCATCGGTTTGTTCTCTGTATTCATAGGCCCGAGTCTGCCTTTTATCTGCTATTCATTTGTTTTGTTTTTTTAGATGCTACCTATGAGTGAAATCATATGGTATTTGTCTTTCTCGGGATGACTTATTTCCTTTAGGATAACACCCTCTAGGTCTATCCCTATTGTGGCAAATGGCAAGATCTCCTTTTTTCTGGCTGTGTAATATTCCGTGTGTGTGTGTGTGTGTGTGTGTGTGTGTGTGTGTGTGTGTGTGTTGGGTATTTCAATTTTTAATAATGATGGCTGATGATAGAGCACCAGTATACGTGCCTACTGTTGGAAGTACGGGTTTGTTCTCACTCATGCTTTAGGGTAAGAGAAACTCTCTATTGTAATTAGAATTCCACGTGACAGCTAAAACTTTATTATTTGGCCTTTAAATATTGGAATCCTGTGAAAGTGTTTGGAGTTTCTAAATGTCTCCGGGAGTTTGGGCTCCCGTTCTTTGTGCTCAGCATATGTGCGGTATAGTGGAAAGAGGGCGGGGCCTTGAGACCAGGAGGAAAGAAACTCTAAACTCCCTACTAGGTGACCTTATGAAAACAACAAAAACCAAACACCGACACACAAAAAAAACCCCACAAGTACACTCACAAGGCAGATCAAGTTCTCTACAAATTCCGTTGAAGCCTCATAATAACCCAACAAAGTAGTTACTGTTCCTGGTCCATTCTACAGGTCAGGAACTAAGGCTCAGAGCTAAATACCTTAGGAAGCTCACTTCACCTCTACTATCCTAGATGTCCTTAGAATTTGTGAGAGGAAGACTTCCAGTGGGCACCAGTCATATTCTGGATACAGCATATTGCATATTATCAGGTGCTTGAAATGGAAACTAATTTTTATCACACTCATTTAAATGGCCTTTTCTTCTCCCATTCCCTAAAGAGTGTGAAATTGCCATTTGAAATCGCCTTATGGATTCTGAGAGGAAAATGAGCATTTTGGAGTTTTTAAAGTCCCCACCCCCCCCCCAATCCATTTCGGTTACACAGATTGATTCTCCCTGTTTTAAGTGACAATGTTTAAAAGTTGTTGGGTTGTTTGTTGGTGTTGGTGTTGGTTGTTGTTTTTTGTTTTTTTTTTTTGGCTTGTTTTTAATTAGAAAAATGAGTAAGCAGCTTTATACCAATGCTCGGTACTTTCTACTCCCTGGAAATATTCTCCGTGATGACTAAACTGAAGGAATTTAGTGGCCAGATATTTTTTTTAGTGGGCCTCTGGGTGAGACTACATAATATCTTCTGTATTTTAAAGAATCATAACTATCCAGTTGGATACATAACAAACCATAACTTCCAATAGTCTTAGCTGAATAAAATTCCAGTGTCTGCATGAGAAATACTCCCATTGGAAAATTATTTCATTCCACCGAATACAAAATAGGGTAATATTTATATACATGTTAAGACAAGTTTCTGTAATAATTTGATGGATGTAATTGATTAAGGTATAGTTTTGAGAAACATTAGAATTGCCGCCTCAAATTATGGAACTCTTTCTTCCTTCCTTTCTTCCTTCCTTCCTTCCCCCCTCTTTCCTTCCCTCCCTCCTTCTTTTCTTTCTTCCTTTCTTCCTCCCTCCCTCCCTCTCTTCCTTCCCTCCTTTCTTCCTTCCATCCCTACTTCCCTACTACTGTCCCTCCCTCCCTCCCTCCTTCCTATTTTTCCTCTCTTTCTTGAACTTGACAACAAAATGAACTAAATATATCTCTTTTAGCCCACAAATCCTATTTATCTGCTTTTATTTTTCCATACTTTAGTCTCCTTCCAAGTACATTCCAAGAATGAGTAAATATATTTTCTGAAAATCTTGGCAGTTTCCTACATTTGGGAGGTGTGAGGAAAGAATTGGCACAAAAGTGATTTTTGAATGAAAAATTAAATCTGTACTTACGCTTAAAATCCCCAGAGACAACATTGATATAAACCAAAGTAGCCATTTTCAGTAAAGAAAATAGCCAGGCTGTATGCAATTTTGTTGAATGAGTTAACAAAACAAGCATGTAACGACTGAATATATATGTGTATATGTAAATCTCGTGTGTAGTGTTTTTGTATCATAAACTCTAGTGTAATTTCAACTGATAATTAGAAAAAAATAAGCCAATGAGGGATGTATTCTGGCATCGAGTGCCCTATTACAAAGGTCCAATCTACAAAGATAATAGGTCTGTTGAATGCAGTGTCAGGAAGGAGGCAGAGCCTCTGACTGTGTCTTACCACCGGGAGAAGTTGACACACTTGTACAAAGCCTGCTTCGTGGAGTGAATTCATACACAACTGAGAGAGTAAGAAAGGCCAAGAAAGAACCACACATTTAGTTTATTGCCTGTCAGATGTTTATAACCCCGCTGTTTTATAATTTTTCAAGAAGATTTTTTGTGGCGCCTGAGTGGCCCAGTTGGCTAAGCATCTGTCTTCAGCTCAGGTCATGAGATCACGGTGTGTGAGTTCGAGCCCCGCGTCGAGCTCTGTGCTATCGGTGCAGAGTCTGCTTCAGATCCTGTGTCTCCCTCTCTCTACCCCACGCCCCCTCATGCTTCTTTCTCTCCCTCTCTCTCTCTTTCTCTCTCAAAAATAAATAAACGTTAAAAATTTATTAATTTAATTTAATTTAATTTAATTTAATTTTATATCTATTTTTGAGAGAGCGAGCGCAAGCAGGGGAGGGGAGGAGAGAGACTGAGACACAGAATCCGAACCAGGCTCCAGGCTCAGAGTCTGATGCAGGCTGAAACCCACAAACGGTGAGATCATGACCTGAGCTGAAGTCGGACACTTAGCCGACCGAGCCACCCAGGCGCCCCCCCCCCCGCAATTGTTTAATTTTTAAGTAATCTTTACACCCAACGTGAAGCTCGAACTTAAAACCCCAAGATCGAGGGTCTCATGCTCTACTGTCTGAGTCAGCCAGAAGCCCCAAGTTTTTTTAATCTTTCCTTTGGATCTTTTGACTCGAATTAATAGTTAGGTTCAATTATTAGGTTTAATTATTTTGATACTATGCTACTTAGTCGTGTTTTTAGTAGACTATTCCGTGTCTATTTATAATTTATGTGGCTTCATAAATAGGAAATAATACTGAGCAACAAATGTAGTGTGTCCATTTCCACCTTGTTTCCCAAAGAATGCTCTTTAAGTTAGGAGGGTAACTTGCTCTGGGCAATTGGAGATCCTGAGGAAGCTTTGAAATCATATCAGTTCTAAAAATTTATATGAGAATAAATATATCTGTACAATAACGGGTGAGTTTATTCTTTGCATGATTCAAAAATGATTCTGAGGAATTACCTAGTTGTAGAAAAAAAATTAATCCGATCTTTCCCTTGATGGTAATGTTGGTTGGCAAATGAGAAAATATTAACAGGTTGTAGCTCACATTTTGTAGTAAAAATGCTTCTAAAAATTTGGGAGTTAATAATCATAGGAAAGCATATGGCAGAGATTGAAAGTTATTTGTGGGTAATAATCACTCATATCTATACATGCTATGTATAATAGCATCCAGAATAATGTTAACAAAGTGAAAACAAATAAATGAGGTCATACTTACTACAGATGATCAAGCAGGTGTGGAAAAGAAGGGGTGGGACAGGGATTTGAGTTGCTTTCTGCCACCTAAATCACGTGGCCTTGGGCAAGTTACCTGGCCTCTGTGGGGACTATATGAACTATTTGTGCCGTGCTTTGCATACAGTAAGTGACCAATAATTGGTTGCGTTTGTCGTCATAATTCATTTTCATGTTTGACCAATACGCTATTAAGACTGTGTGATGGACGGAGGCCCAACCAATTCCTAAATGCTCCCGTTAGAGAAGAAATTATTGGGCGGTGTGCCCGGCAGGTACCGTGCTGGGCTCCGAGGGCACCCAAGGAGGAATGAACAAAGGATTTACCTTGTGGAGGAGGAGACGTTGTGCGGAGAACTCAACTCAAGCTCCATGAAAACGCGATGACGGTGCCAGATAAATTCCTAGTACTCAACGGCAGAAGTAAAGAGAAGATATGTATCATGTAGGTGAGTAGTCACCTTCCTTCAAAGGTGGACCGGATTGTGACTATTGAAGGAGGGAGGGATTTCCAGATGGGGGAGCCACATGAGCAAACACCTAAAGGGACAGAATTGCATGGTTGTTTTGTGGAAGAATGGACGTTGGCCAGTGGCTCTGGAGTCTAGGATGAGTAGGTGAGGGAAGATACATCTCTCAGAGCTTGGGAGCAGGTCTCCGATTCTCAAATTTACTAAGAGGATGTACTTTATTTTATAGGCTGGGTATTGTTAGTTTTTTTTTTTTTTTTTCTTGAGGTATATGACTGATGGTATTTGCATGCCCAAAGTATTTTCCATGTGGCAAATGTGTACTGACTCCTTCCGTGTGCCAGGCACTGTTCTAAATGCTAGGAGGAACTAGGCCTAAATCCTGCCGTCGTGGAGACTGCATTTGTAGTGAAATATAGGTATGGCTATTTGGTGCTGGCTACTGCTTTCTTGTTCACTCAATGAGGCACGTCAAAATGCAAATAGACGACACTCTGGTTATGAAGGAAGAGCCGAATGCACGCAATCGCCGATCACGCACAAACCGCCCCTTCAGGTATACTTGTTAGCAGAGTCTTGGTACCTCAGAACCAGCAGCCATTCTTCTGAGTGCCTGACCCCAGCAGTGACACCCATCGCTCGGGCCTTGGGGGAGGGCAGTGAAGTTGAGGACGAACCAGTGGGTGGTAATATCCGGACTAGTCTCATTCAAGCTTTTCTGAACGCTGTCATTCTGTGCATCCATGGGCATTCCTTCCCTGGGCATCCCCCAAGACCTCCTCCTTGTGGTGAGCGCCTCTCCTGAGACCATAAAGGCCAAGGGTGCGGCTGTTTGCGAATCCACCACTGGCCTTCTCTTCTGATTATATCCTACCCCCCTTTACTTTAGGTAACATTCTTTATTTTTTCAAATTTTTTTTAATGTTGATTCATTTTTTGAGAGACAGAGACAGAGCGTGAATGGGGGAGGGGAAGAGAGAGGGGGAGACCCAGAATCGGAAGCAGGCTCCAGTCTCTGGACTGATAGCAGCACAGAGCCCGACGCGGGGCTCGAACTCACGGACTGTGAGATCGTGACCTGAGCTGAAGTCGGACGCTTAACCGACTGAGCCACCCAGGCGCCCCTATGTAGCATTCTTATTTCTCTAATTATATTAGTCTAGACCAGTACCATCATGTAGCACTGTCTGCAGTGGTGGAAATGTTTTATTCTGCACTGCCCAATATAGTAGCCATTACATATGTGACAACTGAGCATTTGGGATGTGGCTCGTGCAACTGAGGGACGCAATTTTATTTTATTAAAATTTTTTTTAATGTTTATTTTTTAGAGAGAAAGACAGACAGAGTGTGAGTGAGGGAAGGGCAGAGAGCGAGGGAGACAGAATTCAAAGCAGACTCCAGGCTCTGTCAGAATAGAACCCGACGTGGGGCTCAAACCCACGAAGCATGAGATCATGACCTGAGCCGAAGTTGTATGCTTAACCAGCCGAGTCCCCCAGGCACCCCAAGAAATGAATAAATCACATTTAATTAAATTAATTTTGATTTAAATAGATTGTTGTAGCTAGTGGTAATATATTAGTATAGGTCTGGATGTTCATAAAATTATCTAATTTTGTATTCTTTTTCTTTGACAATCATATATTGGGCAAATTCTTGCATTTTCTCTACCTTTTAAAGTACCTGGAGTTATTTTTTTGCAGCAAACCTATGATTTTTTTTTTCTTTTTTTAATGCTCACCTAGATCTAGGAGCAGGAAAATGGCATACTGATCATGCCTGGTCTGCATATGGCTTTGTAGTCATAGGACAGGCAAGAAAGAGATGCCACCTCAGGGGTAAAGCTCCACTGTGGCTTTTTATTTTCATCTACCTCGTGCCATTCTCTAGTCAAGGAAAAGACCAGTTTCTTTTCCCTCTCTTTCCAAACAGGCTGCCTGAGGATAAGAATTGCAAGAGACAAGAAGTAGCTCTGTTTAGACAAAAGCGTACCCTGAAACATAATATGGGTGTCTGTCACGGACTCCTCATTAACGGATGTGGGGGTGAAGGAGAGGGAGGGACCATGTATGACTTTGCAGACACCTCTACGAATGGTGCATTCATTCATGAACGGGACACCAGAGATGGAATCTGTTTGCAGGGCCAGAAAGGGGATGAACTCCATTTTGGACGCATTGAGTCTGAGGTCATTATGGTGAGATGGGTGGTTGGAAGTAGGCCATAAGTCTGCACCTTTGGCGAATGATGTGTTCTGGAGATAAATAGTTGGGGGTAATTGTCATGTACTAACTAAAGCCACAGGGATGGATAAGATGGTCCAGGGATAGTGTGCAGAGGGAAAAGAGGAAAGGTTGAGTGACAGAACATAGCCGTCGCATCAACATTTGTGCGATGCGTGAGGAACGGGAGCTTGGAACCAGGTAAGAGGAAAAATCCAAGAGAAAACATTCACGAAAACCAAAAGAAGAGAAAATTCTATGAAAAAGAATATTCGACAGTGTCACACACTGCAGAAGGGTCAAGGTAAGAATGAAGAGTGTCCATTAGATTAAGCCTCATGACGTGGAAAGCACAGACTCTGGGAAGAAGAAGTGACATGGCTTTGAGGGCTGGGTGGGAGGTGAGGATAAGCGACAGCAAGTGTAGCCAACCTCTTGGAAAATGATGGCTGTGGAGGGGGGGAAGCGGGGGTGGCTAGAGCTAGAGAAGGTGAAGTGGAGAGGTTTGTGGATTTTATTTTGAAAGTAGGTCAGACTTTGTCTTAAAAACTTATTTATTGGGGCGCCTGGGTGGCTCAGTCGGTTAAGCAGCTGACTTCAACTCAGGTCACGATCTCGCGGTCCGTGAGTTCGAGCCCCGCGTTGGGCTCTGGGCTGATGGCTCAGAGCCTGGCGCCTGTTTCAGATTCTGTGTCTCCCTCTCTCTCTCTGCCCCTCCCCCGTTCATGCTCTGTCTCTCTCTGTCTCAAAAATAAATTAAAAAAAAAGTTAAAAAAAATTTAAAAAAAAACTTATTTATTTATTTTTGAGAGAGAGAGTGCAAGCAGAGGAGGGGCGTGGAGTCTGATATGGGGCTCGAACCCATGAACTGTGAGATCATGACCTGGGCCAAAATCGAGAGTCGGATGCTTAATCGACTGAGCCACCAGGCACCCCAGGTTAGATTTGGATCCAGCTGAGGAGTCCACGGAGAGTGGTTGAAGATCTGATGCAAGAAAGAGAGTGAGCAGATCCTCCACAGATGGGGCTCCTGAGAAGGGGCGATTGGGGTCCAAGAACTAGTGGAGGGGAGACATCAACCCGAGTCAGAGGGAGGGACAACTTTCAGTTTAAAGTGGAAAGGACTAGTGTGCCCGCAGGTAAGTTCATGGGCTCAGCAGATGGTTTGAGACAGGTCCTTGGGGCTGGTTTTGCCAAAACTGGTTTTACGTCTCAAGTTCTATATTTTCCTACAGTGACCTTTATAGAGCTAATACAGCCAATACAAATCTGCTCATAAGAAGAGTCCCAATCCAGATCAGCTGTGCTTGAGAAGTTGGTGTGGGGCTTTGGGACAGCTGCCTGGTCTGCTGTCACCTCGCATGACAAGTCGTTTTGAAACTCTGGAATGGAGAGGAGCTTTAGGTATGCCTCTTGACTAAATTAAAAGCAGGAAGCAAGCACAGTAATTGTTTTGGCTTTTGCTCTCTGTGGTCTGCGCTGCAAAAGCGCGGTTTTTAATTTTTAAAAAATCTGTGAGAACACCTCCTTGAATTTCGAAGGTGCGGATGCCCTATGCTGAGAGTGAGGCTTCAGGTTGGATCAGTGCTATGTCCAGAGGCACCTGTTTGTGTGCCAGGGGGTCCATGGAGCCTGCCTGCCTGTCCCGATGCGCAGCGGAAACGGTATCTTTGCAGGTCCTGGAAAACACACGGACCTCAAGCCTTCAGGGTGTGCTGGGATCTGGGTGGCATCGGCCTCTGAGCAAATCTTGTTATGCAGAGTGAAAATATGACTAAACGCTGAAACACTTAATGATTTCTTAAAGTAACATATTCGTTAAGTAGGAACAGGATGTATAAAATCCATATCTAGTTTTAAACATAAACATTTCATTACATGACTATTTCCCCGATATGAAACTGAACAGCTGTTTTTCCAGATGCCGTATCAGGGCTCTGAAGGGAATAGTTGCTAAGTCCAATATGATAGTTAGCTAGATATTGAAGGGAACACTACAAGATGTCTCTGGTCTAATCAGCAATCCTCAGTGAACGAAAATTTAAACCCACAGCCTGGAATTAATGTGAGAATTCGGATTATAATCTAAACAACGGAAATGTAATTGCTGTGTTTTTGAGCTTACCATGTTCTAGTTTTTATTATTTAAAACTTCTTAAGGATCCCTGACAAGAAACTCTCTTTGTTTTTCATACAATCAGTTGTCATTGTGACAGCCAATTGTTTTGAGAGAGAAAGTACAACATTATTATTTATGAGAAAGAGCTGACACGCACAATCCATAGATTTAGCTGACTCTAATATGCCTGGGCCAGCATATTAAATCATATGCATAACTACTTGAAAGACAGATCCAGAAGGTTACAGGTAATTTTTATGCAGGAACCATCAGCTCTATACTGAAATGAAAAACTGCTTGTAAACTGGTTCGTAACCTACTGCCATTCTGTATCATTGAGCTGTACGATGAAGAGCAGGAGAAATTTATGGAAGGTTCTCTTGCTCTAGAATGAGTTACCTGATAATTATGTAAAAAAGTGGAACCAAAAAAGCATGAAAAAAAATCACCATTTACCTGGAAAAGGTGAAAAATTGGGGGAAAAAATTAGTTGATTCTTTTGATAAATGAAAGGCAAGTCTCTTGACTCTTCTTCCATTTCTAAAATATCTGCAAATAAAAAATGTTCCATTATGTTGCCAAATTAAAAAAATAGTCTTTAAAATACTCTAAAGTACGTGGCTCAGTCAGTTAAGCATCTGACTCTCGATTTCGGCTCGGATCACGATCAAATGGTTTGGGAGTTTGAGCCCCGAGTCGGGCTCTGAGCTGACAATGTGGACCCTGCTTGGGATTCTCCCTTTCCTTCTCTCTCTGCCCCTCCCCCGCTCATGCTGTCTCTCTCTCTCTCCCTCAAAAATAAATAAAACATTTAAAATAAAATAAAATAAATACTCTGAAGTACTTCAAAGAGTATATCACTTTAGTAAAAATATATATGCAGTCTATACATGTAGGAAAAATACTGAAAGTCATATGGCGGTATGTTACCATTTCTTCTCCCTGATTGGTATGATTGTAGGCATTTTTATTATTTTTCTTTTACTGATGAATCCTAGCACTGAACATGTACAGTTTCCATGATTACTCAAGCACAAGCCACCAAAAAACTCCCTAAGTGTTTCGCACCATTTATGGAGGGTTCGTAACCATCATTCAGACATTCTTTTTTTTTCAGACATTCTTAACTAAGGATTTCCTTTTGTTTCCCAAAGAGCTGTCATGTGTCTTTACATTATATCATATTGATAAAGGAATTCTTTAGTCTCTGTAATTTGATCTACTGTTTCTTTCATTTTTTGCCACTCGTGTTCCTTGTCCTAGGGTGCCCAAGACTGTGGTGCTATTTCTGGACAGTGCTCACTTAGTCTTAAAATGTCCTGAGCCCATGGCCTCCACCTACTTTTCCAGCCCCCAGGGCTGGTCTGGCCTCACAGCTGTTGCTCTGGCCCGTTCCTGGCCTACATCCTTTCTCCTTATTATTGGATAATGAGGCACAAGGACCATGCCAGGCAGCATGGGAACACGGCTTTGGTGGCTTTGCCCCCCTGATTCTACAGAGCATCTTACCACCGATGAGTTAATATATACATTATAATTATATACACATTTTGTTAGTGTGATATATATCTCTTAGGACAAGTGAATGAGGACACATAATTTGCTTTAGTGTTTCACGCAGCTAATTAGATTAGCTCTGAGTGCCTAGTAAAATGTAACTTGTGTGTTTTCCTCGGCAGGTTTGATATCAGCTATAAAACCCTTATTAGAAAACGTGACAGAAAGAGGGAGCCTGAGAGAAAATCATTGTTGATTTCGCAAAAGTGGCTTTGGTAAAATTAGATATAACCAATCAATGGTGTTTAATATATCAAGGATACATGAATGTATGGTTATATGAAAAGTCTTTGGGGGATTTAGGGGCTTCTAAAGATTGCACCCGTCCGTGTTCACTCTGTATTCTTTGCCCCCAACCTCTGGTGCCTCAGCCACTTGAATGAGCCACTCTTATTTATGGGAGGTGTATTGGTACAGACAAAGGTTGAGAGCCATTGATAGTGATATAAGAATCTGGAGAATGTCATGGCAACTAGATGGAAGATCTATTAATGGGGAGGAATGAAGGCCAGTAGAGGATTTTTAAACATTGACGGTTTCAAATGAAAAGCTATAGTGATAACTCCAAAAGCCGCAGTAAATATTATCAGAGGGAGTGGAGGTGAGGAGACATAAGACTGATGGAGTTATAGCATGAACTTTCTTCCAGTGGTTGTTAGGTCAGGAAACATGCCCCCAGAGTCAATAGTTAATCTCACCAAAGAGAATAAGATTTTGCTTTTAAGGGCTATGATGGGCTCACTGCTGCCTCTTAGAAACTTTAGGTAACAGGCGAGTACTACTAATGAGGAGGCAACAAGGTACTTCTGTTTAGTGGGTGTATTAAGTCTCTCAGGCCGCTGGGAATTCATTTAATAAATTACTACTCTAGCATAAGAAATCACTCTCTAATGGCCCGAAAAAATTGTTCCAGAGGAGGAGCAAATTACTCCCGTCTTTGCAGGGAGAACCAGCCCCATATACAGAATTAAGAACTTTCCATTTCTTTGTCATTTAAAGGATTCTTATTTTTGGTCTTTGTGAATCTCCAAAGAACTTTGATTTTCTTAAATCCTAGTGCCATCTCAGGTTGAGAGAGAGAATATACATACATATGTTCACACCATGAAGGCTAAAAACAGCTAGTGAAAAAGTAAAAATCCAGTGTTGACATAAATTCTCTTGGAAGGGCTGCAGACATACAAGTGTTGTAATTTAAACCAAATTTTCTTGGTGTCTCAGTTCAGAACGACATCGTCATGATAAAAAGAAATGGGTCACATCAAAGAATGGGGGGGGAGTGAATATTAGGTCAGAGCTGAGATAGCGGCGGTCCTTAAGGATGGCCATCACATGGCGCCATGATTAATTAAGGTATCTGCCAGTCATATGGGCTTGAATCGTTGCTTCAGAAAGGGCAGAAAGCCTCTATATTTACATAGGGATCATCCGCTCATATTCAGAGCGCTGTCACTGCTTCTCTTGGCAGCCTCTGACTTGGCAAAATGTCTTCAGTTATGGGCAAACTGCCTAGTCTCATATCATCACAAACCGATTTGTCAGGATGTGTGTATTTGGAAAGCTTTGGAAACAGAAATATTTTACTTCTTTTAAAAGGGTGGGGGAAAAACCCTGCGTACGTACATTCAAAAATACCAAATTTTATGATATTTCACTCAGGTATTTAATAAAAATGCATATGCCTTTTACAAGGGAAACAAAACGAGAGAAGAAATATCTGTGTTAATGTTGATGTTAAATAGCTCTGTGGGTGTTTATGGAGGGATTGTGGAATAGAGAGACTAAAATATTTCTGCCCGAAGTCCACATTTAAGATGATTAGCATGACCGTGGGCTTTCTTTAAGACATCCTCTTTGCCTAGGGTTTTTGCTTGTTTGTGTGTTTGTTTGTTTGATCATCATTTCCTCCCTACTTTGTGGTAATAATGGGTATTAAAGTATTAGTTATTCTAATTTCTATTACAATAATAGAAAGATATGAATGACATAAAGATAAATACAACCATACAGGGAGCGTGGACAAGAGCCTACAGCAGCAAAAATAAAATAAAGGCCAATTAATGAAATAAAAGCCGGAGTGAAGAAATACATGAAACTTCTTCCACTTTTCTTGCTCCTTGCCTTTCTCCTTCCCTGACATACTGTAAGAAAAATTCTAGAATTGTGGGAACCAGGAAACAATTATTGGTACGTAAATTATGTTAACACTAATTCTAATTGTTGTGAACACCTATTCCATCTGTGGTTTTATATGTTATGTTAAGCTTTGAAGGAGATAGCTGCTTTCCCGTAAACTTGAATGTAAAGTGGATGCCAAGGAAACAAGTGTGATTTTCCCATTAGATTTGGTTATGGAGTTCTAGGGTGTTTGTTTATTTGTATGTTTCCCTGTTAATCCTTGTCTTCCCTGCTAGATTGTAAGTTTCAAAAGGGTAACGCCCCACTGCTGTATTCCCAGCACTTGCCACAACAGTAAAATTCTTAAAATATCCTAAAAACATTTTTTCAATGACTCTTTAAGGCATGCTGTTCTGAAAAAGTATCCAGTGTAAGAAATCTGACATCTTGCAAAATAAATAATTATTTATGGTTAAGAGAGCTATACTGATGTCACAATAAGTGTACTCACATACCAACAGGGATACACCTGCCAGTCACTGAATTTGTCGTAAACTTACTTTTCCTTGTGCGGCATTTCAGGAGTTGGTAGGATTTCTCCAGGTCTTCCATCATCTGGGCGAGTCTGCCCTTCCCCATCTGCCGGAGCAATGACTTGTTGGGTTCGTTAAGATCCTGGAACTTACCCTGTCTCCTCCGTTTCATCTCTAACTTTTTAATGACAAATGGAGCCGAACTGTAAGGATCCACTTCCTTACAGGATGTTCTACAAACTGGAAACTTCTTACGTGTGAAGGTTTGCATTTTTCAAAATGAACATGGATCTGTGGTTTCTACTCTTTAAATTTTTTTTTTCAACGTTTTTTTATTTATTTTTGGGACAGAGAGAGACAGAGCATGAACGGGGGAGGGGCAGAGAGAGAGGGAGACACAGAATCGGAAACAGGCTCCAGGCTCCGAGCCGTCAGCCCAGAGCCTGACGCGGGGCTCGAACTCACAGACCGCGAGATCGTGACCTGGCTGAAGTCGGACGCTTAACCGACTGCGCCACCCAGGCGCCCCTGTGGTTTCTACTCTTTAAATTTAAAGCGCCTGTAGAGACTTCTTACAATGAGAGATACTTACCCTTATACAGGTTTATAAAACTAAGCAAAGAAATTAAGATGAAACACGCAATCACGTGGGGCATTAGGGGCAGAAGGGGGAGGAATAAACACCAGGATAGAGTTGCTTTAAATTTCCCTCATTTTTATTCTTAGGAGGAATCACTATATGCTAACTAACAAGTCTTGGTAGGAGCCTGAAACATAAATACGTCTCTAATTTGTTTTCAAGTATTTACTTTATTTTTAAAGGTTTATTTTATTCATTTTGAGATAGAGATTGTATGAGAGCAGGAGAGGGGCAGAAAGCAGAGAGAGAGGGAGAGAGAGAATCCTAAGCAGGCTGCACTCTGTCAGCGCAGAGCCTGATGCAGGGCTCGATCCCACGAACCGTGAGATCATGACCTAAGCTGAAATCAAGAAGCGATGCTTAACCAACTGAGCCACCCCTGTCTTCGAGTATTTTAGATAAATATACAATATGAATCATATTGCGTGGTTTCGCATAATCATTTCAGTTCCCTGAATAAAATGTGTTTTTGGGGGCACCTAGCTCAGTCAGTTGAGCGTCCGACTCTTGATTTCGCCTCGGTCATAATCTCACAGATTGCGGGATTGAGTCTTGCGTCTGGCTCTGTGATGGCAGTGCAGAGCCTGTTTAGGATTTTCTCTCTCTGCCCCTCTCCTGCTTGTGCTCTCTAGCTCTCTCTCTCCCTCTTTTTCTCAAAATAAATAAATAAACTTAAAAAAAAATGTGTTTCTTGCTCTGTGATAAGAATTTGAATAGATTTTGGAGGACTACTAGACCATCATTTGCTTATCAAGATAAATTATACTTTTGTCACTTGTAAGGTTCATTTAACTTAGAGAAAATGGTGTATTTTTCCACCCAGGCACCTTTTTATTCATTTCGTCCATTAAGCCATTTCATGGAAATATGGGCATGATTTTCTCTATTGCGTGGCCATACCTCCTGCTTTGTGCCTGTTGTCCTGGCATTATAAACAGCACCCATTTCACTTATGAAAGTGTGTACAGTAACTTACACGGTCAGTTGATCTAGAAGGACTTTAAGAATACCCACCACATACTTTGAACATGTCCCACTTTTCTCCACCTCTGCTTCTCAGACACCAAACTTGGGTGTTTCTCATATAGGCCACGATTGAGCGTGGCCATTACACCGTGACCTGTAAGGGATCGGATGCCGGAGCCACACGTCCTGGATCCAAATCCACTTTGGCCATTTGCTGGCCATGTGACCTTGAGCCAGCTAGTCAGCCTCTCCACTGACTACCTCAGTGTCCCCATCTGTACATGGGGTATCACATACATCTTCTTAGAAAGGCAGTAAAGTGTAGCAGTTCCCAGTCTGGATTTTGGGCCCCAGCCGCCTGGGCGTGCAACCCGAGCTCCGCCACGATGTAGGGCTCTCGGAGCTTTAAAGGAGCTGACATGTAAAGAAGTTCTTAAAATAAAAGCCTGGCATCTGGAGAATCGGAAGGGATGTGATGGGGACGTTCTGAGGTGACGATCATGTATATCTTTTACAAAACGCTTATTATCGTATGTTGACGTTTCAGGTGCTCGACATAGTGATTCAGCAATTCCATATAGTAAATAAATAAAAGCCTGGCACGGGGGAAGTGCTCAGTCAGTGTTAGTAACTGTTAGTGCTCCGAGAATTAAACACGGTATAAATGCAAGCGTCTAATCTAACGCACAGTCGGCACTCGGTAAATGAGATCCAGTAATGTTATTTGCTACTGACCTGGCATGTCTCTGGTTTCTATTCCTGCCTAATCCCGGCACTAATATATGCGTCGTAGATATTCTAAATATGTGCATACATATGTATGTGTATACGGGCCCAGAATTAGACACTCTGAGCAGATACTGCTTTCTATCTCTAAATAGACGGTTCAGAGCTGCCAAACTGCAGTTAAAACATCCAGCAAAATGCCAGCACATTTTGAATAAGATGCAAATATGAAATTCACTTGCTCTTAGATGGTGTATAAAGGCTTTGCTAAATTACAAATGCAGAGAAGGGAGGGTTTATTTATCCTGTTTATTTGAAGTCAGAGCCAGAATCGCGATGGTTTAATGGCCCTAAATATTTCCTGGGTTTTTTCCAGGAGAGCGAGACTGTATTTATCTCTTAAACGGCCCACAGCCATTTCCACATATGAACTGGGAGAAATGTTATTTCTTTAACATTCCTCGAAGGCGGTGTTGACTCCAGGGGAATATGACCTCCTTTGGTGAATGAAGTGCCCGACTGTCCCGTGACCCTCACGAGCCTGGCGTGGGCCCTGCGTCTGTCAGCGCTCAGTGAGTGTCCGTTGCATTGAAGGGGGTCGCACCCCACAGGAGGGGTCAGTCACTGCCGGATTTCAGTTTCCTTTCTTTCTTTCCACTTCTTGTTTACGAGGGACGAAGGGTAGTACTAAGTTTTCTTGACCTCGCTGAGTAAGTGACACGTTCAGCAAAGTTTTCAACTTTTCCTTGTGAACGGCTTATGCTTTATGGCTCGCGACATGAGGATCCGCATGTTAGCAAGTGTTCCCTTCATGTACCTGGAGAACAGGCTGGTCAGTTTTCCTTGGAAAGGGGGATTTTTTTTTTTTTTTATTAACTTAGAAGATTGTTACTAACTTGGCTTACTGTACTTAGAATCAGGCTATAAAGATCACTGTGACATTTTTGGAAAATGACAAGCTGTGACAAGCATGTAGTGCCCACATTTCTAGGTCCCTCTTCCTCCTGGGACAGCGAATGCTCCAGGCACAGGAAGCTCAGAATCTCTGAGTCACCTCTGGGGAGTGGTCCTCTGCCTAAAAGGCTTCTTTCTCCCTGCCTTATGGAGATCAGCCGTAGGGCCACTGGGAAAAGCAGGTCAGAATTAGGACTGGGAAGTAATAGAGTCTTTCTTTCTCTTTAGATCCTTGGAGAGCCTCACCTGTTGCATTCAAGATGTCCAACACGTCTAGGTGTTTCCGAAACAAAGCCCAACCTTGGCTGGTATAAATGTGTCCTCTCCTCCCGGTGCTGTATTTAGTTCTTAAAGGGAAAATGCTTTCCTCCTTCCCATCCAGATGTAGAGGCATCTATAATGGGGTAGGGTCAGTGATAGGAAGGAGTGGGCCCATGCTGCACAGGGATGCAGGAGAGGCACCTGACGTGGTCTCAGGTGTTCAGGGAAGGCTCCTGGAGGAGGCAGCATGCAGGTTAAATTGCCAGCACATCCAGAACCCGGAGATCGGTTCCTGATGATTTAAAAAATTAAGTCCAGATACTGAAAGCTCTACTCAATCCATTGCCCACCCATACTTCTAGGCCTTTTTCTGACTCTGCTCCTACCCAACCTTTCATGCCCATCATCATTCCCCTTGTTCTCCAAACACTCTGGGTCCCACCGATGTCCGCCTTCCTCTTCTCTGACTCCTAAAGTCCTTTCCGTCATTCAGGTCCAAGATTGCTGATCTACAAAGAGCAGAGCAGTCACAAGTTTTGTCTTTAGTTCTCTTTTCTCAAATGGACTCTAAGCTCCCAGAAGACTAGATCCATGTGTTAATAACACCCAGCACTGTGGGTACAGAGTGATGCTGATGATCATGAACTTGAGTTAGCTGTGAAGCACTGGGCAAGATGCTCCACTTTGCTGCACGTCAGTCAGGGTTCGTTTGTAAAGCAGAGATAATAATGTCTATATTGAAAGGTTCCTCGCAAAGCAAGTGAGAGAATGTGTGGAAAGTACCTGGCCTGGTGTCGGGCACAGAGTGGGCATTCATGGATGGATGTAACCGCGGTTACCACTATTTCTTTTCTTTTTTTATGTTTGTTTATTTATTTTGAGAGAGAGAGAGAGAGAGAGAGAGAGAGAGCACGCACGAACAAGTGGGGAAGGGGCAGAGGGAGAGGGAGAGACAGAATCCCAAGCGGTCTCCACGCTGTCAGCACAGAGCCTGACGTGGGGCTCAAACTCACGAACTGTGAGGTCATGACCCGAGCCAAAATCAAGAGTCGGACACCCAACCAACTGAGCCACCCTCGTGCCCCACTACTATTTAGTTTTTGATGCTGCATTCAGGATCTGTAACGCCTAGCTGGTGTTGAGGTCTTGAACCTCCTTCAAGCAGAGGTAGAATCAAAGACTCCTGAAGTCAGATAAGACCTTCAATATCATGTGGTCTGGAGGGTTGATTTTTTTTTTTTTAATTTGTGTAGTAGAGTCCTGGGATTCTATCCATAGTGTTGAGGAAGGGTTTGTGGTGTTTTATGTTTGTGTCCATGTACCAGGGAAAAGAACCTGTGGTAGAGGAGAGTGGCTTTGCTAGGTCACGTCAGATGTAAGTGGCCAGGACTGAATTTATCACTCATGCATTTTCCAATTCATTCATTCATTCATTCATTCATATTATTGAATGTTGAGAGCCTACT
Organism: Panthera tigris; assembly: GCF_018350195.1. NCBI lineage: Eukaryota > Metazoa > Chordata > Mammalia > Carnivora > Felidae > Panthera > Panthera tigris. The sequence continues at coordinate 132,117,555 of NC_056664.1, forward strand.
TGGTATGATCCTGGAAAATACCCAGATTTACAGTGGCAAACAAGTCTTGTAGAGAGGCAGATGACATACAAATAAATACTCAAATAAATGCATGATCCATATACTGAAGCAAAATGACAAGAAGACTAAGGAGAAGGGGTGGGGAGCCTCCTTTAGATTGAAGGACCGAGGAAAGCCTTGTATACAAAAAAAAGATCAATTTAGGGGCACCTGGCTGGCTCAGTTGGTAGAGCATGTGACTCTTGATCTTGGGGTCATGGGTTCAAGCCCCATATTGGGCATAGAGCCTACTTTTAAAAAATTACCAATTTAGTGGAGCCTATGTTAGCACTATAAAATGTTTGGTCAATTCATGTGGTGTATTCTTCATAGTTAATGTGTTTGAAATTGTAGCTAATGTCCTGGGTTTGCATAGATGTGGGGGACCAGGCATTTGTCGTGGGTTGAAGGAACACTTTTCAGGCTGCCTGTAGCTGAAGGTTTAAAAAAAATTTTTTTTAATGTTTATTTATTTTAGAGAGAGAGAGAGGGAGGGGCAGAGAAAGAGGGAGACGCAGAATCCAAAGCAGGCTCCAGGCTCTGAGCGGTCAGCACAGAGCTCGATGTAGGGCTCGAACCCACGAACCGTGAGATCATGACCTGAGCCAAAGTCAGACACTTAACTGACTGAGCCACCCAGGCGCCCCTGAAGGTTTATTACAGACAGCGACGGACTTGGACATGGATTTCAAAAGAATTAAAACTGCAAAATCATGCATAGTGTTGGATTCCATTGTGCTCTCTTCTCTGTAAGTGTCTCTTGCACTTACTTCCCTTCTCCTGGAGGAAAGTCTGCAGTCGGAAAGAACACGTCCATTGTAGGAGGTCTACATGGTCTTTATGCAAGCTGGTTCCCAGGAAAGTGAAGCGAAAAGCACCAGGAGCAAAAGAGTAAAGTGCAACCGTGAGCGCTTCCATTTCCTATCCTTAATTAGTCTGTTTGTGCATTGTCTGAGCACTTTGATCTTTCTTTCTTCTCTCTCTTGCTCATTTTTGCTCATTTCTTTGCTTGTTAAGACTCCATCAGCGGTTAGGTATGAGCAAAAAGAGGAAAATGCAACAGTCCCTTTTCTTTTTTTATTAACAGCTCCTGTAAAAGGTTTGGTGGCAGAGAAGATTGAAGGTGAAATGAGATTATAATGAAGTTTAGGGATAATGCCATTGACTTTAATTATGCCAAGTCCTGAGCAGCAGACATAATGAGGCTGAGTTTATTTTACAAGTTTTCCTCTAATCTAGTATTGTACAAAGGCGGATATTGATAAATAGGCGTTTCCACTTTATGGTACATAATTAAACAGATTTTGGAGCATCATTAGGATGGCCAGTTCTTTCTAATAGTGAAAGGAGAAAGACACGAGGTGGGAGGACAGAGCAGGGGGAATTCAGAGCCCATCCAAACTACATACAGCCTTATCTCTGGACAGATAACTGTAAACACTGTCCCCTACTAATTGGTGAATCATAAGTTGTTATCACCTGATGTGTCTCCCAACTTGGGCCCTGCAAGGCAAACTGGGGTTCAGTCCAATGGTCTTCAGGTAATTCCAAAGCTTGGAACACCTTCTTAAGCCTCAGGAAAACAGAAGTATCCAGGTATGCTTTCCTTAGGAGTTGGTGACTGTGAACCTTAAATGTGACAGTTCTGTTTACCAGAATATTTATTCAATTTGCACATCCCTTCTCCACTCCCGACAGGGAAAGATAACTTATTCTGCTTGCCTAAAGCTGCAGAAGAAAAGCTTGGTGAAGCTATTAATTGTATACGGTAGAATAGTTTCCGTTGACTGCCTCAGAACTTGCTCTACCTGTTAAAACCACTGCATAATGTCATCTTGAGAGCTCATCTAGCTGAGACTCCATCCATCCGAGCAGCCCCTTAAAATATTCCCCCAAATATATTTGGAAGGCTTACACACACCATGAAATCTGCTTTTTTGTGATAATGCCAATAATAAGCATTGCTGTTATTAGCACAGTGCAAAAAAGCTTTATATGCAGCCAATAACTTAATGCTTACATGAGGTAGGCACTATTATTTCCCCCATTTAATTGTTGGCCTCCCTTACAATAAGTGCGCTCTAGGGGCGCCCGGGTGGCTCAGTCGGTTATGCGTCCAACTTCGGCTTGGGTCATGATCTCACAGCTTGTGGGTTTGAGCCCCGCTTTGAGCTCTGTGCTGACCGCTCAGAGCGTGGAGCCTGCTTCGGATTCTGTGTCTGTCTTTCTGCCCCTCCCCTGCTCACGCTCTCTCTCTCTCTCTCTCTCAAAAATAAATAAACATTAAAAAATTAAAAAAAAATGAACTCTAACCTACGTGCCTTCCGCTTCCCGCCCATCTTTAGTAGTGGTAGGGGACTTCACTACTAAATCTTAATATGTAGGCAACTCATTCATACTCTTCATGCCTCTGTTTTCTTACCTAGGAAGTAACAACTGCCCTCTATATGGCTCAGGATTATTCTTATCATTTCATCATCATGACACAGAATGAATGTGATACAGACTTAGACAAGTACAGCTTTTGCTGGCTAGGGATATTGAAGGAAAACATACTCGGGATACATCCTGTTTACACTGTGTGTAACCCCTCCTACGTTTTCAAGATTTCCAGTTAAGATACTCAAGGCCATGTAAAGGTAACTAAAAGCTGCCTAAAGAACCAGATGATTGTAGTATTTCTTTGATCTTCATTGACCTCTTCCTTCTTGCTGGGATGACGTGTTTGTGTAATTTGTTTTTCTGTATACGGTTAAAGTGGCTCCTATGCTTTCTCTTCTTTTTTAATATGAAATTTATCGTCAGATTGGTTTCCATACAACACCCAGTGCTCATCCCAACAGGTTCCTCTACTTTCTCAATCAGCGTGTCACCATGTAGTTGGGTTTTATTGGTTCATGACTGTGTCCTTATCGAAGTATGTTTAGTACTATCAACTTTCTTATAAAACATTTTCAAGTGTTTAAACTTAATAAAATTGGTTCAAAGGCATATTTCTGATTGCACATTCTGATTGCATATTAAAAACTACTGGTATTTAATTGCGGCAATAATTGCTACACTGGCAAAATTCGGGTGTGTGTATGCAAATGATAATGAGAGACTAATGTCCGTTTTCTAAACATACATTTTCCAGAGAAATGGAATTATTATTTGCTGCTAAGAACGTCATTTAAAAGTTCGATTTGAATAATGAGTTCTCAAACACTCCAGTGTTTCTCTTTTCCCAATTATTAATGAGCTGCTACCCAAAACTCCTTAAAGTTACAAGAATGATTTATAAGCATCATTTAGATTTACTATGGTCACTTACATTTCATAAACTAACATTTCTCTACAGTTATAATTTTTTACTTACGTGTCAAAACATGCCATTTCCTAATGTTAGTACATCTCTGCTTTATCTGTTAGGTACCATAGAAGAAGGGTCTGTCTGCTTTGATTTCATTTTGAACAGTGTCATGCAGATCAGTCCTACCAGCGGGTGGTGATGTCTCTTTAAATTTATTCGGAGCCTTATTTCTAGGAAAGTACTTACTTTTTAGTGCCGCATGCTTCAAGTTTGAAACAAATACCACCTGAAGACTTTCCCCTTTGTGCCTTAAGGGCTAATGGGGCTAGGTTGTGATGCTAGCGGTGAGAGGGTGCGAGGGGTGACCCAAATGAAAAATCACCTGGATTCCTGATGTGACTCCGCGTCCTGGATGCCATTGTCTAGTTAGCTGGTTAAGTTTCTGAGAAGGATATTTATCATACAGATGGGTCTTTACAAAATCAGCATTCTCTCAACTATAAGGTTGTTGATTTTTAGGATTAATTAGTAGGGTTATTAATCCAAACAATTAAATTCTCTCCTAAGAGTACAGCTGTCTGATTAATTAATCTATTAATTAATCAGTGGCTTCTCCAGATGTCTGTTGAGATACTGTCCCTTGAGCACTCCTGAGATATGTTTTCAGACCATGAATTAATCCCGTTGACTTACTCAACTTTACAGTAAAAGGGGGACTATTTATTAAGAGGGCTTGTTGTGGGTTTGCCGTGAGCAAAAATCTATTTGTAATTATTTCAGGTTATCCTTCTCACTCACGTATGTGACACGCTTCTGTGTCGTGAATTGATAACGTTTGATAAAATCTTAATAGCTTTTCAGATACATTTCCTCCCACCATTCTGGAAAGTGTACTTACAAAATTAAACATTTCAGCTCAAAAGAGAAGAGTCATCACATTCTAAAATATGATTTATTTGTTTCAATAAAGCAAGAAAATTATACCAATATTTCTAGTCATATAAATTTCATGACTGTTCCAGAGCCACTCTTTTCCAAGGCAAAACTTCGTGTGGCAAACTCTTTTTTTTTTTCCTGCGTCTTGCTTCAAATTCACCTGGGACTCCAGGTCCCTTGGACAAGTGCTTCTGTGGCAATATTTGGGAATCCCCAGGGAATCCTTGCCTAGTAGGTTAAGAAGTGACTTCTTCCTCCAGGCATGGCTGAACTGCTCTGGTCATCTGGTCATCTAACTGCTGCTGAGATAGAACTACCTTCTGTCTCCCCTGTGGGCCATCCAGCACCTCAGCCCTAGTTGGTTAGTCCTTCTTCTGTAACTACCTTCTTCCTGGAGCCATGTTACTTTGGCTGGATTATGCCAAACCCTTCAGCACGGCATCTACAAAATGAAAAAGAGGATAATGATGATGATACTGACTTCACAGCATAGCTCAGAGTACTGCATTTAAAAGACTGAACATGGGGCACCTGGGTGGCTCAGTGTTCGACTTTGGCTCAGGTCATGATCTTGTGGTTCATGCGTTTGAGTCCCGGATCGGGCTCTGTGCTGACAGCTTGAAGCCTGGAGCCTGCTTCAGATTCTGTGTCTCCCTCTCCCTCTGTCCCTTCCCCACTCACACTCTGTCTCTCTCTCAAAAATAAATAAACATTAAAACAAATTAAAAGACTGAATGTAATCCAGCCTCCTTCAGGAACCCAGCCCTTGGATCTCCTAGCAAAGTTAAGAACACTTCTGTACATCAGCCATATACATTCATTCATTCATTCATTCACTCACTCATCAGTTGGTACTTACTCTGCATTCATTATGTGTCCAACACTGAGTTGACTTATGTCTTGGAGGTGTGTCCCAAGCACAGAGAATGGAGAAGAGGACGGGAGGGAAGAAAAAGCTCTGGGCAATAGTTGAGGCTGTGAACCCATTTGAACTCCCCAACATGGTTATGTACAAGTTAAAAAGACAAAAGCTGAGAGTGGACCTTTGGGGGAGCAGAGACTATGAAAGGGAGAGCAGGACAGTTGTCAGTACGGAACATGGAGGAGGTGTGATCTGTGGGGTAGGAGGAGAACCAAGAAAGGGAGGAGAGCCACAGTGGGTGTCATAGAAGACAGGGGAGGAGTTCCAAGGAGCAAGCAGGCAGTGTGACAAACGGGTCTAAGTATTTCTTGGCTTGGGCAAGGCCAAAACACTGGTGAGCTTGATGGGAGTCATGACAAAGAAGGCCAAGTTGCCATGGGTTGAGAGCAGCCAGGGAGGAGAAAAATACAGATTTCTTAAAAGAAGCGTGGCTTTGAAGGGAAGAAGGCAATAGAGGAGGCAAGAAGGTCAAGATGGGTTTGTTTTTTAAGATAAAGGAGACTGAACATGTTGTGATATGTTCCAGGTAGTTTTGCTTGCCAAAGCAATTTAAGATTTGCAATGAAATAAGGTTTCAAAAACTATAAAAATGGAAGTTAATCTGTCACTTCAATTTTAATTATTATAGTAAGGTACAAATTCTACTCTAATGTAGCTCTAGTGTTCCTCAGAATTGGATGAGAAATGCATTATTGTAACTTTTCAATTCTCTTTTTCCAGATTGCAGTTGATATTTTGACTAGTGACATCATTTGGGGGGGGAAAGAACCAATCCAAACACTTCCTTGTGAACATCTTTGAGGCCTCAACATTGAATTCAGTCGTTTCCTTCCTGAGTTAGCGTTGGAAGCAATGCGAACCGGACCCATTGTCAGATCACATTTCAGTCAGTTTCTCGTCACAGGAAATTTGTAAAAATGAGCACATCTTCGCCCGACTGCTGGGTGAAATTAAAACTCCCCCACACACATCAAGCTGGGCCTGGGCTGTTCCTTTCAGTCATTTGCCTGAAGGTTTTACTTCCACGTATTTTACTGGACCAGCCCGACCTGTGAGGCAACAACAGATGCCAAATCCAGACGTTGGCTGAGGCTCAAGGAGACCCTTAGAGGAAGCACAGGGACCTTCCCATGCTTCCCCCTGCCTGGGTTTCCCTGGAGTCTTCTCTTTGGGGGAGGGAGAGCTTATTAGCTTTTACCAGAGACTGGGAGAAAAGTGACAAGTGGAAATTGACTCTCCCTCTTCACAGTGTGGTCAGAACTGGTGCCCAGGCCTGAGAGCCCAGGGGAAGGGCCCCTCTCGGACATCCCATCTAGCAGCGGACCATCATGCATTTTGCAGTGATTCTCCGTGATCCCTCTTTTCGAGCTCTGTGCTTTTGCTCCAACCCAGCTTCACCGAGTTCATCTACAAGTCAGCGTGTTCTTACACGGGAACGGAGCAAGAGTCTACAGTTTGACATGCCAGACTTTTCTTTCTTTCCTTTTGGCTTTTTCTTTGTCTTGGATTCACACAAATACCCTACTTCTTGATGAAAGAAGTAACTAAACAGAACTGAGAAGAGACTGCCCCCTCCCCCCCCATTTCCTTCCTTTTGGGGAGGTTCATTTTGAATCCCACCTCCCTGTCTCTTCCACCTCCCCCCCCCACCACCACCACCCCCATCTAGCTCAACGTGCTCCCTGCCCTCAGGTTTGTCTTTCTCTTTAATTTCAAAATTAGATGAATAGACATATCTATTCTTGGAGTACATTACTTTTCCCCACTTTCCCTCTCCTCATTTAGAATCCTGTGTTTTGACATAATTTATCAGGGGTTGTCACCCTTGATGATTAAAAAAGGCACTAATGAGAGGAAGCTTGTCAAGACTTGATCACAGGGTCTCTACGTTCTGTTGGATGGTAATAGGACACCTTCAGGAGACTTGGAGAAAGCAGAAAGTGTGAGAACAAATGATGAATTCTCGTGGATGAGAGCAGAGGTGAGGCGAGGCTACCCCAGATCAGAATTCCTTCAGGAAATCAAATACTACCATCGCAGTTCTGTTCCCGGCTGTGCAAATAGGGCGCCCAACAAGAACGGTGAAACGGGAAGACTTAGAACACGTATCCACGAGACCAGAATTTTCAAAGATAGATCTGGGCTTTTCTTGCTGTGCCTGGGACTGGACTGGGACGGTTGTTTGATTTGTGGGACAAACATAACGTGAAAGACCGACAGCTCGATTAGTTTTCCGTAGGTTTCACGTGGAAGGCACAAGGGGGCCCCAGGACCGATGAGGCTGAATTTCCGTGCTCCTCCGACAGGATTTCTTGTTTGAGATTCAGCTCTTATTCTCCACCAGTGTGGTGTAGCCACCAAGTTGGCCGCAGGTCATTAGGAAATGAGTATCCAAAAATAAACATCGGGTTGAAATCACCATGTTTCTGCCATATGAGTTTACAGATTATAGATTTGTAATATCAGACATACACTGAATGCTATAAATTGGAATTCTTCTGTTGGTATGCATGCAGCTATTTCAGTCAGATGTTCGGATAAGCAGGTTATTTTTATTTATTTATTTTTGAGAGAGGGAGACAGAGCACGAGCGGGGGAGGGGCAGAGAGAGAGGGAGACGCAGAATCCGAAGCAGGGTCCAGGCTTTGAGATGTCAGCACAGAGCCCGAAGCGGGGCTCGAAATCGTGAGCCGTGACACCATGACCTGAGCTGAAGTCGGACTCTTCGCTGGCTGAGCCCCGATCAGGTGCCCCGATCGGGTTATTTTTTATATCCAGAACCACTTCTCTCACTGAGGTAAGAACTTCGGTTAGTGTAAGATTTGGATTTAACCATAGCTTGTAATTTATCGTTTTTTAAAAAATACCATTGGACATGTGTCTGTTGACTACTGTTTCAGACCGTTAGAACTTCAGTACGTCCAAGGACACACTCTAAACATTCACAACTGAACACATGTCCACAGTTTATCAGCATAAACATACCTTCGATTATAATCCTCAAACCTTGTCATGAATCGGAAAACTCATTAGGGAGGTATAAATTTTTTTTTTTTAATTAAATAACCAAGCTCAAGCATTATTATTATTTTTTTTTTTTGCCTGACCTCACCGTTATCCTTGTCTCAGATGGTACTAAAGGATTAATCACAGTCTGTTGCTGGTCGACCCGTAGATTTGACACAGCTAACTCCACCGTGAATACGATTATACATTTCAGAATTTTCATGGAGAAGCAGCTGCCAGAAGGAACATGTGCTAGGGAGTGTTCGTATCTTATGAAAACTATCTTGGTCCATCGCCTCCTTCCCTTGAATCAGCACTCAGTTATCCTAAAGGAAGAGGCTGAAGATTCAGCCAAGCTGGAAGATAACCTCCAATCTCCTTAGCCCAGCAGCAGCTGCCTGAATTTGCTCGCCCCGAATTGCGGCACCTTGTTGCATTTCATTGGTGCTGTCTTACTCTGTAAAAGACACACATGTATCTTGCATTTTCAAAATGTCTTAGCACAGATTGAGAGCTACATAACAGCCTGAAAACTGGTAAAATCTCTCATTTATGAAATCTCTTTCATACTCATTTGACAGGCTAAGGGCTGCATGCGCGCTCTCTCTCTCTCTCTCTCTCTCCCTCTCTCTCTCTCTCTCTCTCTCTCTGTTTCCCTTAACTTCTGGACTGGAAAGGATGACAGGGCTGAGTCAGTACCATGGAGTCTGTAGCTTTTTTGTTTTCTTTTTTTAAATTATACTAACGTGTTTTTAAAAAATTATTTAGGGAGATAGTCGATTAGGTCATGTTTGGGAAGGGTGCCTTTCCTACGTTTGAAGGGGTTCCTGTGGAAACAAACATAATCACAATAAATTCTCACCGCATAGAAAAGAATAGTTCCAGAATAAGGTAAATAAACATAATCACGATAAATTCTCACCCCACAGAAAAGAATAGTTCCAGAATAAGGTAAATAAACATAATCACAATAAATTCTCACCCCATAGAAAAGAATAGTTACAGAATAAGATTAGTTGTGAGATAACTGAAAATAGAGAAAGGGGAGAGAGAAATATTCGGCCAAGAATGCTGAAATAAAAATGGTGTGGCTGAGGCTGTGGGGGACTCTGAAAGCATGTGATTCAGCAGAACTAGTGGAAAAGAGGCTACATTATTTGCAGCTGATAAGCATCAACCAGAATGCATGTAATGGAAATACATTTTCTAAGTATGAAACAAGTTACGGCGCTATAATTTTAAAGTCACACAAAGGTAAAGATGAAATTGAAAGATAAGAGTGCTTAAGTTCAAGATTCACATTCTTTGAAAAAGAAACTGATCTTATGTTTCTTCCCAGGGAATTACATCAGATATGTTAACTGAAGTGATTTCTAGGTGATTACAACAGAAATTAAATTGAGGGTTAGGGAGGAAAAGATCGCAGGTTATTAATAAAACAGAGCCTCCTATCGGCATAATTTTTGGCCCACTGATACGCGACCCAGGCAAGTGTAAATTTTTAGCGCTCTCTCCAACCACTTTGTGTGTGTATGCATGGAGGTCTATAGATAGGTGTTAATATAAGTTTATATTGACAAACAAAGAGATACGGTTCATTAGATTTCTGGGTTGAGCCTATCTTTCCTATTAGAGTCAATCAAGCGTTCCGTGAAGGCAATCCTGATTTTAAAACTCCAGGAATCCAAGTCAAGATCTTGAAGTGATAACTGCATTCCCATGTTTATTGCCACGTTATTCACCATAGCCAAGTTACAGAAACAACGTTAAGTGTCCCTCTGTCCATCGGTTGGATGAATGGATAAACAAAATGTGGTCTATACATACAATGGAATATTCTTCAGCCCTAAAAAAAGGGACATCGTGCGGTTTGTGACACAATGGATGAAGCCGAAGGACATTATGCTGGGGAACTAAATCGGTCCCAGAGGGACAAACACTGTTTGATTCCACGCATGTGTGGCACCTAAAATAGTCAAACTCACGGAAGCAGAGATTAGAGAGGTAATTGCTGGAGCGGGGGGGGGGGGGGGGGGGGGGGCGGGGGGAGGAGGGGGCAGTTGCTAATCAAGGGGTATGAAATTTCAGTTGTGCAAGGAAGTTCTAGAGATTCATTGCACAACATTGTAACTGTAAGAATACTGCCTTGTATACTTACAACTTTGTTAAAAGGGTAGGGCTCACGTTGAATATCTTACTACAAAAAAAAGAAAAAACCCTACAGGAATCAATGTTTCAAATTTGCTCTACTCAGAAATTAACAGTAATATGTAGATTGAGTTGAGGGAGTAATGAACCTCTCCTTCCTCCCTCCTCCATCCCCCCCCCCCATGGCGGGGGTGGGGTGCCTCTGCTGCTGTCTGCTCCTTGGGGGCCCAGCAGGAGTGGGTGTCTGTGTGTGACACAGACTCACTGTGTCACAAAACTAATTATGTCGAAAGCCAGGTCCAAGATACAGGTTTCCCAAATCCCTGACCAAGATCTTCCCACTAAGCTGTTGCACCGAATTTCAGGTCAATTGACCTTTAGCACATTTATGAATGGACAAGCCCATTTGATTCAAGAACCTACCTGGCCGAGAGGTGGAGGCTTAGATTTTCCCACGTTTATGCAAGAATTGAAAGCTGGGCAGTGTGGATTTAGTCTCTGTGTTTTTGTAGCTTTAGGTGATACTATTCTCTCCCAATTTTTCTAAAAGACTTTCTGTATTAGCTTGTGATATGAGGCTGCATATATCTTGTTAGGCTTTAGTTCCCCATGGTGGTTGAATTAAAATGCACAGTTTTAAATTTAATAACTCTGGTTTTTAATCTAGGGTCTAGACCTAATATTAGAAAATCATGTTTTGTTTCTCACACGGGGAAATTTTGGTGGTTTAACGAAACCTCCAAAGTCAGTTAGGCCAGACTGACAAAATTGCTGTTTTACATAGTATGTACTTACTGTTTTGTTTTGTTTTTTCCACTAAGTGATGCTTAAATATCAACATCTCAAACTTATGGCTTGCGTTAGTGCTCAGATCATTTTTAATACTACCCTTAATTTTTCCTACTAGAAAGGCCTGGCAGTTCTTGATGAATGTAGTTTAAAAAGAAAACAAAAGTGTTCTGCAGTTGGTATGAGATTGTGAGGAAATTATGCCCTTTTCCCCCTACCTCATAAATCTGAGCCAGGAGATAGTTTCCCTGTAAGGTTAAGTGCTGTGTAATTACAAAATTATTTTCAAGACAGGGGAGAAAGAGTTGGCAGGTTTGGGGAGTTTTGAAACAAACGAGACTGTGCCAGCGGTATTAGATGGGGATCCGATTTCAGTTCTGGTTTTTAAGAAGAGAACTAGTTTTGACTCATCTTTCCTTGAAGTGCCAAGGATCCTTTACTCAGCTTGGTTGGAAGAATTCTTTTGATCCTCTGACACATTGGCTTAATTAAGCTTCAGCATCATGGAATTTGTGAGCCCAGGCTGGCAAATTAACCGAATTAATTCACCTAGTACATGATTGCCTTAAGGATAGCTTCCCATGTAGGTCTAGAACGACTTTTGTCCGTGTGTGCTGATGTTAGGAAAACACCAGGCTGTACCTTATTGGAAAACTGGAGCGCGGAGACTGGGAGAGCTATTGAAACAAACAAACAGGCAAATACATAATGGGGAACTTGTTTGCCAGAACTTCTGAAGCTCTAAACTGTGGTCAATGATTTCTATCTTGTGTGGGATAAAATCAGGGCCTTGACTGCTAAAATATGGTCTGGTGGCATTTCCGCATTTAAGATTTCTCTGACACTAGTTTGTCATTTTCAGTGTTAGTCAATGCCCTGCTCTTATTGCTGGTTTTAGCAGCATTTTCAGTTTTGCAAAATATATCGGTAGGAATGGATGGTGAGGAATCTGTCGATAATATTTGTGCTTTTAATCCTATTATGGAAACCAAAGAATCATGTAAGCTACTTGAAATAGAAATATTTATCAGATTTTTTTTCCTTAATGAAGCAATTGATGGAAAGTGGGGTGGACAGAAAGGATGTTTTGAAAAATATTAACTCATTAAAAAAACTGTTACAATGGGTATTGATGAGGGCATCTTTTGGGATGAGCACTGGGTGTTGTATGGAAACCAATTTGACAATAAATTTCATATATTAAAAAAAAAGAGGGGCACCTGGGTGGCTCAGTCGGTTGAGCGTCCGACTTCAGCTCAGGTCACGATCTTGCGGTCCGCGAGTTCGAGCCCCGCGTCGGGCTCTGGGCTGATGGCTCAGAGCCTGGAGCCTGCTTCCAATTCTGTGTCTCCCTCTCTCTCTGCCCCTCCCCCATTCATGCTGTGTCTCTCTCTGGCTCAAAAATAAATAAACATTAAAAAAAAATTAAAAAAAAAGATATACATAACAAAATTTCCCTTTCTAAAAAAAAAAAAAAACACTGTTACAATTCCATTTATATCAGCGATTTACCCCTTCACGTTTTCTTAAATTCAACAGAATTTATAATAATTAGATTGCCACGTTTTGCAAGTTTATCATGCAGTAATCTAAGATGGCGTGATGAGTTGAACCCAAAAGATAAAAAAAAAAAAAAAAAAAAATTAACCATTAAGATTGTATCTGCTTCCGGGCAAACATACTTTAAAAGGAGAAAAATTCCTCTTTCGAACAGAGAGGTCAAAATGGTAAAGGAGAATAAAATTGTTTCCCATGAGAGATGTTTGAGGCCCAAGAATGTTTATCATGGAGGAGACTCTAATTGGTCTAAGACTATGTTGGCCACATAGCACACACACAGCAAATATTTGTTGAATGTATGAGTGAATCACAGGATTCAAATACTTGGGGGTATTGTCATATGAAAGAGGAATTAGATTCTATTTGGTCTTATGGATAGAATTTTCATCTACTTTGCTGAATATCAGGAAGAATTTTCTACCTCCCAACTGTTTAAAGGAGGATGGACATCCTCTAGGATGGGTTTGCTGCCCGGCGTGGACTGGATGAATCTTTGGTGTGGGTGCTTTGGAGAGGACTCAAGAAATGTACGGAAGGTTGGGTCAGTTGACTTTGCTGGTTCCCTTTGATTCCGACATGCTGTAAAGGGATCTTTTCTGTTTGTTTTTGATTCCTATTCAATTTCCTCACTCTGTTTGGCAAATGCTGAGGATTTAATAATGCCCTTGGACTTATTAAGCCAAGACAAAAAAGCCAGGAGTGAGATAAGGCACACCTGATAGCCCAAGGTGGGTCCCCCATCACAATACTCTGTATTTGTGGCACAAGGAGCATGTATTTCCACCGCATTTTAGTTTTTAGAATTGTTTTTATTAACTCTGATGGAATTTTGAAATTCCTTTTGACAATAGAAAGCAATTACATTTTTTTAAGTTTTTTTTAACGTTTATTTTTGAGAGACAGAGCATGAGCGGGAGTGGGGAGGGGGGTGCACGGAGAGAGAGGGAGACACGGAATCTGAAACAGGCTCCAGGCTCTGAGCTGTCAGCACAGAGTCTGATGTGGAGCTCGCACTCACGAACCATGAGATCATGACCTGAACTGAAGTCAGATGCTTAACCGACTGAGCCACCCAGGTGCCCCAGAAAGCAGCTACTTTTTAAAGGAAGCTCATTTTTCTATATCAAATGGGTAAGAGCTACCTTTAACAGCTATTATTTTTCAAATCCCTCATTGTGGGGTTCATATGCTGACGTCCTAATTCCCAGTACCTCTGCATGTGACCTTATTTGGAAGCGGGGGTTTACAGAGGTAATCAAATTAAATGGGGTCCTTTGGGTAGGCCCTAATCCAATATGACTGGTATTTCTATAAAAAGGGGAAATTTGGAGACAGACACACATACAGGGAGAATATCACATGAATGTGAAGATGGCCGCCTATACACCAAGGAGAGAGGCCAGAAACAGATCCCTCCCTCACAGCCTGCAGAAGGAACCAACTCTGAATTGTGAGGCAATAAATCTGTGAAGCCACTCAGTTTGTCCACTTTGTTATGGAAGCCCCAGCAAACTGATACACTCTTTAAAAGACTTTACATATCTACTGGGCTGCTAAAAGGAGAATATATTTAGTAAGTCCGAGGAAAAAGTTGCCTCATATAAAACATTTATTTTCTTGGGTACACCTGGGTTTAATTTTCCTAACAGTCCAGTTCAAGTCAACCCAACTCGTGGCTTCCGTTGCTTTCATTAAACAGTTGGGAGACTAGCCCTCAACAAAGCATAAAGATCGCACATTATGTTGTATGCTGTGCTCTGTAAACGGTGAGCATAATTTTCTCACTTATGAGATACTTTCCATGCTGGGCACATACCTCTTGTTACACATTGTACATTGTGCGTGTTCAGGTTTCCATTTACATTTATATGTGAAAAATATTTGGGCTGGCTGATAAACACACAGGGAGAGGAAGGAAATGGATAATTTACCTGAAGCATTTAGTCCGTCACAACCTCTATTATTCCTAGCTACCCCATTGGAGTAGAAAGAGGAGGCAAATGTCCCCTTTAAAGAGACACTTTATTCAAGACATGACTGGCTTTGGTGCAGTGACTACACTCGCGGGAGCAATTGTCGTGCCGGGCGATGTTGTGTGTAGGCAGACCTCCAGGGATATGATTCTTAGCCGTCTCTCCCCGCCACCATCTGTCGTGCAATATATTTCCTACAAAATCGTATTCAAGCGTGGAATTGAAATTTGTATCATTACCAGTAGTTTCCTACGAGTAAGATACTTGCTGGACATGTCAAAGAACATCAGAATATTTTTGAAATTCAAATCACCTACCAGTCCTTTTAATCAGACCGTCCCCCACCCTCTTAGGGCATCGTGAACAGCCTCCGTCTTAGGAGATGGACCAGCGTTATTGAGTCAGTCATTCTGGTGAGGGTTTGGCCTTCATTGCCCTCATAGTTGCAGAAGGCTTGACCAGGATTCTTGGCGTGGGATGAGTGTCCTCCTGGGGAGAGACTGAGTCAGGAGGAACCGGTGGAGGTCAGTGAGAGCCAGAATTCTTTGCGAAAAGGTCAGCCGGGCGCGGGGAGTGACCAGATACACACTCCTAGGTGGGAAGGGAGAGAAGAGACAGAGAGCCGATTAAAGTGGAAGCTGGTCAGAAACAACCAGGGAGGGTAAGGGACAACTTCTGTGACCACCCCCCCCCCCCAGTGGTGTTTTCCATAGTGCAAAATGGGAAGGGTGGTTTGGACTCCTCCGAAGATTTGGAATTGAGCCAGATAGTCCTCAGCTTTTCTGCTGGTTGAAATCTTTAAGAGGAACGGAGACTCTCTGAAGTCATCTGAAGCAGTCAGGTCTGGTTATAAGGATCTATGGCAGGAATCTCACACAGGTCACCTAGAACCCCAGGAACAGTCACACATTTGAGCTCCATGGAGCTGAAAATGTCACTCGGGGGGGAAAAAAGATGCCTATCACTGGGGCTCTAAGACAGCTGGAACTTCTATCTTCCCGCTGCCTCCGGGCACGAATGTAGTTCACTTCTCTCTCCGATTCAGTTTTCCTGTATCTACCTTTTGGCTTCTACTCTCACCACCAATTGCTTATCTGTCATTGTTTGTCCCAAGTTCAAAGTCTCACCAAGCAAGGGTAGTGTTGGTTTAGTTGGTTGGTTTAGTTGGTTGGTGCTGTCCAGCAAGTAGGTGGACTGATCTTTGATCAAGTGCCCAGCTCTGGCTATCGCTGGGAGGTCACATGGCATCTGTGTGGTGACGGATGGGACCTGAGACCCATTCTGAGACCTGATGGACCCAAACACCACAGCCCAATAAGCCACGATATGTGTCACTGCCAGGTTAACCTATGGCCTCAAATGCTGTTTATACCTTATAATTTGTTGGATTTTCTTTCTAAACCCCCTTAATTTCATTACTGCTTCTCAAGGATCAAACTTCAACTTTATTCCTTGGCATGGAAATCCTTAGTAATCCGGCCTCAAACTACTTTCCTAACCTCCTCTTTCAATAATGTTTTACTCCAACTTCTATTATTTTGAATTACTCTCTATGAGTTTCTTTCCCTATCCTATCATATCCTGCTCCTGAACCTGTGTGTGTGTGTGTGTGTGTGTGTGTGTGTGTGTGTGTGTGTGTGTGTGATAGGAACAGTGCTAGATTTGGCCTTAATAAAACTGCTGGAGAGCAGAGGAGCCTGCTCTGTGATATCGGATGAATCACCGTTTCTCTCTGGGCCACTGTCTCATTTACAGAATACACTGAGTTACAGCATTTTATCTGGTTTTCTTCCTCTCATCCGTGCCATAGAGCTGAGCCAGTGACAGACTCAGTCCTCTTTCTTTTCTTTTTTTCTGAAGCCTTTGCATTTAAAGTCTCAGCTTTTCTTGGAAGTTCATTATGTCCTGTAATCCACTCCCCACCTTCCTGCATGCCTTAACGTGGCTGTGAAGTGCAGAGGCAGGGTGGCCAGTTAGTGGGTCCTGTCCTGTGAATCTACAGCTTTCCATCCATATTGAGCTCCTGGTCCTCTAATATGCCTGCTTCTAAGGCATACATGAGGAGAGCAGTCTGAGCCCTGGTCAAACTCGTGAGCCCCCTTCCGGGTACCCGAGCTGTTTGGCACTTAGCTTGTTTCCCACCAAGAATCATTCTTGACTCCTATCATTGGACTGACACCCTTGAGTCACTGGTTTTGTCCTCCTGATCCTCCAGTTCAAGACCACCAGACACATCATCCGTTGTCTTGGCAGAAGGCTAAAAAAATTTATGGGAACTCAGTAGCCTGATCTTCCATCATGTTTTTCCCATGGATTAATTACATAAGAAAAGAAAAAATGAACATACAAGGTAAGGAAAGCAAGGAGAATGAGGTTAAGAGAAGCAGAGGGGGAGCTGGAAGGAATAAGAAAGAGATAAGGAAGGGGCGCCTGGGTGGCTCATTCAGTTAAGCATCCGACCTTGGCTCAGGTCATGATCTCCTGGTTTGTGAGTTCAAGCCCCACGTCAGGCTCTGTGCTGACACCTCAGAGCCTGGATCCTGGTTCAGATTCTGTGTCTCCCTCTCTTCCTGCCCCTCCCTGGCTCACTCTCTGTCTGTCTCTGTCTCTAAAATAAGTAAACATTAAAAAAAAGTTTTTTTTAAAGGAGGAGGGGAAGGGGGTGGAGACAGCAGAAGACAAAGCGGCAGAAGAGGAAGGAAGGAGGGTGGGAGCATCGTGAAAACGGGTTGTTGCCAAATGAGACATTTTTCTCAATCGGTCGTCCATGGCTGCCGCTGTTTACACTCATCCACTAAGTGACTATTCATCTGGACTCCTTTCCTTCTCCTGCCAATCGCTTTGTGGAGTGGGGGCACCCCGGCACACGGAGCCGGTTGGCACACGTTGGAAAGAAGCCACGAACAGAAGAGGAGATGCTACTTTCGTCCGGGAGGAGCAAGAAACGGGTGATGGCGGAGGTGGCAGTGACCGAGCTCAGCAAGATGGGAGGATTCGTTAAGCAAATAGGTGGCCTCTGTGGCCGAGGAGACGGCCTGCAACGTGACGAGCTGATAAACCGAGGCAACAACGTGGAAGCATCTCAGGAACGCGACGCTGAGCCACAAAAGCCAGACACAAGAAGCAGGAGACATGCTTGCGACCCTGTTTCTGTGAAGATGAACAGGCAAAAAGTGTCTATGGTTTTCGAAGCTGAAAAGTGATTGCCTGGGATTACAGGGGAGTAGTGTGTGGGAAGGGGCACACGAGAACTTTCTGGGAGGTTGTAAGTTTGTCCTGTGCCAATTTGGAGAGTGAGTAAATGAGAGTATACATATGTAAACGCTTGTCAAGGTGCATGCTTGTGACTTTTGCATTTTACCATATAAAAATATACTGCAATTAAAAAGAAAAAAAGCTAAGCAGCAGAAAGTATCCATGTAGAACAGTAAATTTAAAATACCAAGGGGCGCCTGGGTGGCTCAGTCGGTTAAGCGTCCGACTTCGGCTCAGGTCACGATCTCGCGGTCCGTGAGTTCGAGCCCCGCGTCAGGCTCTGGGCTGATGGCTCAGAGCCTGGAGCCTGCTTCCGATTCTGTGTCTCCCTCTCTCTCTGCCCCTCCCCCGTTCATGCTCTGTCTCTCTCTGTCTCAAAAATAAATAAACTTAAAAAAAATTAAAAAATAAATAAATAAATAAAATAAAATAAAATACCAATACAGGAGGGGCACCTGGGTGGCTCAGTCGGTTGAGCGTCCAACTTCAGCTCAGGTCACGATCTCGTGGTCTGTGAGTTCAAGCCCTGCGTCCGTGCTGACAGCTCAGAGCCTGGAGCCTGTTTCGGATTCTGTGTCTCCCTCTCTCTCTGACCCTCCTCCGTTCAGGCTCTGCCTCTCTCTGTCTCAAAAGTAAATAAACGTTAAAAAAAATACCAATACAGGCAAACAAAGCTTATTAGACCATGGCCCTGATTTTACAATTTATATTACTGTTATTTAAAAGCTTGTTGAAATGCAAAATTAGGCTCTATTAACAACACGTGAATACATGGCCGGTCTGATTTTAAGATGAGATTTAATAAACGTGTACCTTTAAATATTTATTAACTTAAAAATAGGTTACAGGTAATGTTTGTCTTGTGCCTTCTTGGCATCTATTTTCTATGACTTTGGAAAAATTCAAAAATTCAAAAAATGATTTTTATTTATATAAAAAAATTAACAAAAATTGAGACTTTATTTGTTTGAGGGGGGGAAGTACCCACTATCTTATTCACGACTGTGAACTTGTTTCTAAGAGCCCTCCAGAAATAGCTGAAGAATTCGCTGTGCATGCCAAACTGGCAAAATAAATGTTTAGCTCCTTGAAATATGCACAAAGTGTGTGTTAGTATAAACTTACCTTCCTTGACTGAGTGATGTGAAAATATTGGCTGGAATGATTCATATTTTTTTGGTGAGCCAAAATGTATGCATGAGTATTATTTTAATAAGTAAATTGTGTTAACTGTAGTTTGAAATATACCAAAGACATAAACAGTTTCTTTACTGTAACTCGTCTGGACCAGAGGTCGTGACTTTCATCTTGACTCTTATGTTGTTAAGAGAAAATGCTGCAGGGGATCCAGAAAGTTGGTCACAGGCAGAGTGAAATTTAGGGTCCACAACCTGGTAGGCTGTGTGACCTCATGCCTTTGCCTTAACCTTTCCTAGGCACAGTGTCGTCATCTGTAAAAGCCTAACTACCTGTATCTGCCTCGAGGTGCAGCCTGGTGAAGAGTGAATGATATTTCAAGCGGAAAGCGTAAGGTCTGGCGTATAATAGTTGCTCAATAAATGTTTCCCACCTACTTCCTTTCCTGGGGATTCTGTGGTCACTGCGATCCTTGCCTTAGGCTGTAACAGTTTATAGTTACACCTTTAATAGTTCTGTTCACTTGCTAGCTGGTCATTTCACAAGAAGTAAGGAGAGAGGGAGTGATAGTTGGTCAGACAATTGTCCTTGTCCTTGGTGTTAACAAATGCATTCTAGTTGGACAGAGCAGGTTGAAATGAGGGGGTAAAAGTGTCTTGTCTGAACTCGAACTGTTGGGATTTGCCTGGTTGAGGTTCTCTGCTTGTGAATCTGTTACAGGACAGGTTTGTGGATAGTCTTTCTCTAGGTGAATCTTACACCTGGTACCAAAAGATGCTATGCTCTGGACGGGAGATTTGCACTGGCTTCTGGAAACTTGAAGGGACATTAAGAAAAATTAATAGTCTGCCTTGAAGAGCAAGTGAGAGACACTCAGGAGCTTCAGGAAAAGCAGGATCTCGTGGGTTGCTTGTGTGTTCCTCCATGGCTGCCATTCCACTGGGCCCCAAACGACTGCAGAGATGCCCGGGAAAAGCAACTTTTCTGTTTCATTGGCCTTTAGAATTGGTTTGTGACTTATAAACTCAACTTAGAGCGTAATTATGTCATTTTCATCTTCGCAAATGTGGCATGCTCTCGAATCTGAGCTGCAGGGATGGCTTTATGAAATGAAATTGCTCCATAGTCGCTTTAAATGGAAATTGCTGCATCAGCTACACGGCAGTGTCTATTCTGGAAGCTAATTGAAATTGCTCTGGCAGATGCCGGAAACAAATGCTGGGTTACATTAGCTTATGGGGGTCACTTTCTCCACTGTGTCACATGTTAAACTTGTCACACTGGCTTGGATTCTAAAAAAGAGCACAGGGCTGGGAGAAAGGGAATTTGGCCACTGCCTTCCATACAGTACATACTTCTGGTGGCATTCCAGTTCTGTCTGGGACAGATATGTGCCTTGTGCAATAGCAATCCCTTTACCCCTTAACCACCACACAGGTTTATTGACATAAATCCAATGTGAGAATGTTTAAAAGACAAAACTTACTGGGCAAGCGAGCCGTTCAACTTTGAATATTGATTTTGTCATTATATCCATATTTATTTAGTCTTTTATTCAACCAAACATTTATGGAGTGCCTAACAATGGCTACATTTTATTGAATGCTTAGAAGAGGCCAGAACCCTCTTTTTCCGTGTTAACCAGTTTAATCCTCACCATAGCCCTATAATCTCTGTTTTGTAGCTAAAGAAACTGATATAACAGAGGCAAAGAGGTTAAGTGACGTGCTGGACATTGGAGCGTTCTGAATACGCTGGGCACTGCTGGATGTTAGGAGCCCACAGATCGATAAGTTCCAGCTGAAGTGCGATGCCATTAACATCTAGCTGAAGGGAGAACGAGAACAGAGAAACCTGGCCTCTGTTTAAGCCGAAAGATGGAGAAGTGGCTGAGTGCTGGGGGAGCCCCGTGGAGGGACACCTGATAGCACTTCAGGCTCAACGGTGGGACGTGGGGCAGATTCCAAGAGGATCGGCGGGGCGGTGGGGCTAAATGGAGCCCGGGGCATAGACTGGGCAGCCGGTTTGGGAACCAGCTGCACCTACGAGAGTTTCGACATCAGTGGTGAAGATACCAGAAGCAAAACAAGCGATCAGGGACTGAACACACAGGGCAAGGTGAGGTCAGAGACTCGGGGAGATGGTCCACCCCCATCAGCCAGATGTGAGGAGACAAAGGGCACTGCTCATACTCAGTCCTTAGCAGGAGCCAGCTATCTAGTCAACCTGGAAAGCTTTAGTTTCTGCTGAATCCTGGAACCAGTTACCCACTTGGCCAGTGGGAGGCCTCCCCTCAGAGTACCTGGTCATGTTAGGAGTGCAGAAAGGATATTTATTTAAGTCTTGTTTTTTTTATTTGAGAGAGACAGAGGCAGCACAAGTTGGGGAGCGGCAGAGAGAGAGAAAGAGATCGGGGGAGGGAGAGAGAGAGAATCCCAAACAGGCTCTCCACCACCAGCACGTAGCCCGACTCAGTGCTCGAACTCATAAAACTGAGATCACGACCTGACCCGAAACCAAGAGTCGGATGCTTCACCGACTGAGCTACCCAGGCACTTCCAGAAAGGATATTGAAAGAAACCATCCAAGCTGGTTCTTAGGAGCATTGCGTTTCTCACTAAGTCATTTGAACAACACATGTCTACTTAGGGGATTCATCTGTTCATAGTATTGTGTTCCTTTAGTACATTCCGATGGTTCACCAATGTTTTTAAGTTGCCTTATCTATTGAGGAGAATGTGTCTCTACCTAGGAAGTGGAAACTCTTAGTAAACAAACAAAACAGTAAAAGGAGATGCCTCCACACCGTTCATAAATGACACCCTCTCCATCCTTATTCAAAAGAAATAGGAAATCTAAAAGGAAAACAATAACAAAAAAAGCACCATGTACTTGAAAGGAATGAAGTACTTAAGTGAACACTGAGTTTACATCTGAATTTCCTAGCAGCCACGCTAAAAAGGGAAATGCATTGGGTTATTTAGTTCTGATATCCTGACAGAAAAGAAGCACACACCTGGATCTGGAGAGAAGCTTTCCTGACCTGCATACGTGGTGGATGTACTGCTCCTAAGCAAACAGTTAAGTCAAGATGCTCCCTGATGCTCCAAAAGTCACCAATTAGTACAAGAAGAGATCCTTGCTTTCTGCCTCCAAATAAATGAATTGGAGGGGGCGGGCTTGTACCGTTTCTGCTTAGCTGTGATTTCTGTGTGGGAAGAAATGCCCCTTCGGAAGTTCTTGAGAAACATGGCCAGCGGTCAGGAGAAACCCGCGAGGTGGTCCCAAGAGTGTTCGGGCCATAGTCATTGTTAGCCAGTGGTCTAGGGAGGCCTTCCACCGTGGCGCTAGGCTTCCGGACAAAGGCGCATGCCATCTAGTGGTGAGTACCCCTAAATGACTAGCACCCAGATCCTTCAGGGTCTCCAAGCCCCTGCAGATGCGCCTGAGAGATCTATTAGAGCAGGTCCGGTGGAGTCCCAGTCGACTGAGGGAAGCTTCAGCTGTGTTCTCTGCCCCTTAATGGTTTCGTGAAGATACATTATTACCATCTGAGTTGTTACGGATTCTGTATGAAGTCGAACGTATTTAATCAAAATCAGTGGGGTGTTGGTTTCATCCTTGGAGCCACGTATGACCCTTACTGGAAAGAGCAAGCGCACTGCTCTTCCTCTTTCCCGTGCAGCCCCACGAATCTCATTCCTTCCTTCCTCTACGTCAGCAACGTGGAGCTCTCTCCTGCCTAGTTCGCTTACCCTTTCCCTTCCCTGTGCCTTACTGCTGTTAGGACACCCGAGCCACCGCAGTGGACCGCTTTCCTGCTTTCGTTCCGCTCTCGCAATGAAAACCACGGCACTTACGGCGCACCGATTATGGGCAAAGCCTGGGCGGGGGTTCTACCGGCAAGGAATTCACAGGGTGGGGGCAATGAGACACAGGCCTAACGAATTGAGCTTCAAGGCAGAAGTAGTAAATGCCCTAAGAGGCCTACGGTCCTTCCGGAAGGACCCAGAGGGGTTCCGTGAAGGAGGCTGTGTTCTAGAAGCCGGGCCCCCTTACCGGTGTGCTGGGCGTAGGGTGTCGCTGACCTAAGCCGCCTGCCGGAGGACGTGGCCCGCCAGAGATCGCCAGCGGCTCGGTTCACCTCGTGGGCTGGGAAAGTAGCGTCAGTTCCCACGCGCGTCCAGATGGAGAGACCGTGAGTACGCTCGCTCACCAACGGGTTAGGTTTGGACGCTGGGGTTGCGTGTGTAAGGAGGAGTTTGAGGGGAGACAAGGATCGAAGAAGGAACCGGGTGCATTTGCGTGTTTGCGGGTGTTTGCGTGGAAGGGAGCAGTGGGCCATAAGGCTGAAAAGATGGATCAGAACGTCGTCACGGAGGGTCTTGTGTGCCAGGCTGCTGAGTATGAATTGTATTCTGGAGTCTGGGTGGTCGGCGAAGGCTTATGTGATGCGGAGTGCTACGATCTGAGTGAGGCTTCTTGAGTATCTACCTGTACTTGTTGGGTTAAAAAGGAGAAAGAGGCTGGAGGTAAGAAGTCCCAGGGAAAGACTGTGAAATTTTAGATCTGAGAAGTAAGGAAGGGTGAACTGTCAAAGGCACCAGGCATGGTTTTCTGTCTGTCATCCCTGTGGCCCAACTGCCTTTGTTCCCTTCATAGTCCGCATAGCAGGAAGGTGACCCCACAACAGCCCTTGTTCAGGAGACCAACCCGAAATGCATTCGGTCGCTTGGTCACAATCTCATATTCTCCAGCGGACGGTCTAGCCTGGTTTAATTAGCTGCCCTGGATTTATGGTTTATAAGCATGACCGCTCTGTGTGTGTGTGTGCACGTATGGGGTGGGGGGGGCAATCAAGAGGGGTCTGTGTGAGCTGCACAGACCCCCCCAGAATTTGCCTACCTACTACTCTTAATGCTTATGTAGCTATTCTCCTCCAATGATTCCTCACGCACACACACACAGTAGGAATAACGAATCGTTAGCCACATAGGACAAGTTATTTCAGTGTTAAAGATCATTCTAATACCAAAGGATTTTGACACAAAAATTGTACGTCTGTATTTGAGGACATCTGCTATGCTACCAAACTGTAGCGAATATTAAACTAGCGTCATAAGAGGTGGTCCGCTTTCTCCCCCACTGTAGCATATATGGGACGGAATAGGGGAGGTGGAATAATCTGATGTTACCTTTGCCATTTCCACGGTATATTTGCCTGTTAGAACATTTGCACTGAAGAAAATAATATACCTCCGCAGCTCCTTGCGAGAACTCTTCCTGAAAACAGAGGATGTTGGGGGAAAAAAATAAGCTTTTGCTCACTGTAACTCTAACCTCATTATGCCTAGTGTATCCGAAAACTCAAGATCTCAAAGGGCCATTAAATTTAAGTAAGATTGAACACATTAGAGAAATGAAGAATTGGCAAATGGTAGATGCCAGTTAAGATGTTTCAGTTAGAAATTTAACCGAGGGCGCATACATTTGCTTTTTTTATTGTATTTATTTCCTGGGCACATTTGTTTCACGTTCCAAATTTTTGTAATTCTGAAATCAAAGGGAGAACATTGAAACCCTTCCAGCTAGGCTCGTAAGGAACCTAAAAAGTGGAACTTGGCCGGCAGGCCTAAGCAGTGGTCCTGGCTGGGCCATGCACACCTCCCCACCCCCCAGGGCGAGTGGAAATACTCCAGGAACACGGGCCACGGGAACCACGCCTCATCCTCCTGGAGCATCCGATTGGCTTGATGTGAAGTAATTAAAAACATTATTTTTATGTTAATGAAAAAGGGCAGATAATGAAAAAAAATTCAAGAACTTCCTTTTTTATTGTTTTATTATTATTTTTCTTTTTAATTAAAACCTGCCTATTTAGGGCAATTCTCCTCTGGCTGGGCACCTAGTCATTGCAGGGAAGTGGAGGGAGTGATGTCGGAGGGCAGTTAGAATGAAGGTCAAGTACAAAGACCAAGAGAAATGGGTAACTTCTTTCCAGACCCGTTGTTCCATTGGTGAGCATTTCAGGTGGGGGCTGGAGGGTCCGTGTGACTGTGGGTGACTATCCCTTGCCTTCCAAGGGCTCGGGGTCTCTTGGGACCATAGGCTCAATCCGCTAAGGTTTTGTGGTTAACACGGATGTGGTGCTCCCACCGTTTGGGCTTTTAGTCATTGCGATAAATGCTGTTGTTTCCCTTTTTTATGCTTTCCTGATGTTCAAATCACTCGGTCTTAGGGCTGGAAGGGGCTTGTGGCCCATCAAGTCTAGCCTCCGCTTTGCAGGACCCAGTCTGGCTGAAAGAACTCAATTTATTTGGGGAGTTCTGAAACTACTTGCCTTACTTATTAAGTCACACATTTATTTGTCAAGTTATTTGTTAGGCTAGGAATCTGGTTTTCCTAGCTCCCGGTCTTAATTCTTTTGAGAAAATCAAAGTATAGATCTAGGGAAATGTTAAGGCTCAGAAGCAGTCTTAGCTGATTAGAGTTCCTTCATATCTGGAGCCTTGTCCCGAACCTCTGGCAAACCACAGCCTTGCTCACAGCTGATGCTTAGATAGCTCAGGACTTAAGAATTTTTTAAGGGTCGTTAAAAACAAGAATAAAGATGAACATGTGGCAGAGATTACATGTGGCTTCAAAATCTGAAATGTTTACTATTTGGGTCTTTACTCAAAAAGGTGGCAGATCCCTATGGCACGGTGGCCAGCTAATGTAACCCCAAATCCAGTCGCAGCCTTTCTCACAGAACTCCTCTTTAGTTCCGGGCAGGGGGGGCTCGGCCAGGTGATCACAAATGATTAAACTAGTCACAACAATCCTGTTTGTATCTCCTGTTTTACAGTTAAAAGTAGCCATGAGACTTCGTTCTGACCTACAAGGCCTGGAAGTCTTCTGATGAGGCAAAAGGTAGCTGTTTGGGGAAAGCTTTTGCTTTTCTGACCTATGCATTTGACAGCACGTGTTTCACTTCTTGGACTGTGGTATGATGGCTGGAGTTGCGGCAGCTCTCTTGTTGCCATGAGGAGATAACCAAGAGGATTGCAGTGTCACTGGCCTTAGCATGACTGAACCAATTCCAGCCACCATCTACCTTAAGAGGTTTTGCTGTGTTGAAGAAAATTAAACTCATGTTTCCTGAAGCCACTGCAGCTGTTTTATTTGTTATATCTTCCTAGCGATGGAGGTGCCAGCTAGCCTCGGAAATTTCAATTGCTTCCAGTTTTTATTCGAGGAAATGTTTTCTAAATTTTTTTTTTCAACGTTTTTTATTTATTTTTGGGACAGAGAGAGACAGAGCATGAACGGGGGAGGGGCAGAGAGAGAGGGAGACACAGAATCAGAAACAGGCTCCAGGCTCCGAGCCATCAGCCCAGAGCCTGACGCGGGGCTCGAACTCACGGACCGCGAGATCGTGACCTGGCTGAAGTCGGACGCTTAACCGACTGCGCCACCCAGGCGCCCCTCGAGGAAATGTTTTCTAGTCAACCTAGAGTTACTTGTTGTTTTCTGATCTGTATTTTTATTCATAATTATCCCACTTCCTTATTACCTCCTCTGATAGAGATTTAGCTTTAGCAATTAGTGTTGCCTTTATGCATTTTAGATAAGCCACATAACCTTGGAAAATTGCCCTTTTAGTTTCCGGAGTTTTAGGATGGGAATAGTAATACCTTACCTTATGAGGTAAGTACTTTGGGGGAAAAAAAAAGTAACGCATAGTAAAGCACTTAACAGAGGGTTTGGTGTGCATAATTTGCACTAACAACTGTGAGTTGTTGTTGTCGTGTTTTGTTGTAATTCTGCTCATCTTCCTCGTCCTTCTTCTGGGTTTCTAATAAAGGAATAAGCATCTTGGGTTCTATATGGAACTCCGTCCCTTTAATAATGATACAAAGGCAGTGGCCTTGGAACTAGCGGGAAATATTTACCTCAGGAGAGGAGACTTTACCTTGAAATTCAGTGTTGGAAATAACCTGAAGATTTCTCATCCCTGGATGCAACTTTAATTTGAATATCAACATTGGACAGTTTTGGAGTACAAAAGATAGCAGAAGCAGCATTCCTTTTTCTCTCCGCTTTCAAAAGTTACCCGGGTAAACGGGATAACAATATTTAGGAACGCACCGCACGACCGACGGAAGGCTCTTGCTTATGTTTAACCCAGTTTGATGATCTGAAAGGTGTAGGACGTCACCTGAGCAATCTACGTTTTATGTGGGAATTTTTTATCGTACCAATTGAGATTGCTCGTAAAGAATCCTTGGGGTTTTTGACAGGGAAGAGAATCTATTTAGCAAAATTAGGGACGGGGGAAAAAAAGCGCCTCTTTTTAAAATGATGCTTCAAAAGGAGGAATATTTCTATTGCAATAAATTATTTTTTGATTGCCTCTATACCTCTTCCTGCTCCAAATCCCCATTCTGAATGTCATCATTAAACAGTGCCCGATGTGAATATTAATGTGAGTCAGGAGAAGGCTGCCAGCCACACACAATGCATTCAAATGTTGGCTTTACATAATTATCCTTCCTTTTTCCTGTGTTCTTTATGATGCCCGGTCTAGATTTTGCAGTGCTATCTAGTAAATCTGCGGGACAATTTCTTTGTGTTTGGATGGCAGCCTAAAGTGTTGCCAGCCTTGTACCTAGATGAAATTTGGCTCAAATGAAAGCAAGCTATTGGCAAAAGTGAAATTTTATTAGAGTTTTAAAGACGCTATTTATATTTGACTGTTTCACTTCTTTTCTGTCCAGATGTTTCCCTGCCTCTAGGTCACTGTTCTACATCTTTGATAAGTGTGGAAGGGTTAATCATAGTGGCCACCGTATCTGAATGCCAAGGATTTGTTCAAAATACTTGCTGAATACTGAATGGAAAGCCTAGAAAAAATATTTTCTCATCGGTGAAAACATATAGTTCTTCGTGCAAGAAAATATTATTGAGGACCAGTAGATATTGCTGATAGATTTGTTTGTTGTTTCGTGAATATTGCCGAGGTTTCTTGAATCTGCTCACAAGCTTGAGGTGAGGGAGAAGGAGGTCCCAAATAGGAGTTGAGAGCTTTCGGCTCCTTTAAAGGACTCTAACCCCGTGGTAGGAATGAATTACACTCTGACATACAGAGCAAACTTGGAAATCCTATTGATAGATCATTATTGATCATCTCTAAGAATTTGTGGGGGGAAATGATCATTTCTACAGTTCTATGATTTGGCAAATGTGTCCCTAATTTTCAAAAATAATAAACTTAATGCTCATTCCAGCTCAGTATAAGTGTCTTAAACTGTATTTTGAGAATTAAGAAAAATGGAAGGAGAAACAGTGGATGATGAGGAGTCAGCATAGATTTGCGCTAAGATTATTTGCTTTAATGGTAGCATTACAGGAGTGTTAGTGAGGGAAGGTCGGTACGATCTATCTGAATTTCAAAAGACATTTGTCAAAGGATCTCAGATGTACTCAAGGCAAACAGAGACATTTGGTCTATATCACTGGTTTTCAATAATTCATTTGAATACGGGATTGTTCTCAAACAGAAGATCATGAGAAAACGCAATATGCAGAAAAAAAGAAAGAATGAAAGAAAAGGAAAGAAGAGAAAGCAAGGAAAGAAAAAGAAAAAGAGAAAGAGTTGGCTTAGGGAGAAGGGAGACCCCCCCCTCCCTTTGCTCCCTGTCCCCCTGCCGCCTATGGAACTCATAACTCTCTTTGGAGAATAGAAGGAAAACTACCCACTAACTTGATAGCATCTTTGATTGCGTTCGTTAACTGAATGACCCTACTCAACAGTGCTCATTATTCTATTGATGACATTCTAGAGTGCGTTCTCCAATGGAAGGTCACAGAGCTTTCTCCTCTGTTTCTCATCACCCAAGAAACTTAGAAAATGAGCAAGATATTGGTGATGATCATATCCTGGGTATGAAACTAGGGAAAATATTAATGTGATGGAAGGCAAAATCAGACTCTAATTGGGTCTCAAAGGGTTAGAATGATAAGGAAGTTCCAATAGGATGAAATTTAATGGGAATAGATGAAAAGCCTTGCATTTAGGTTATTAAAACCAGTCATATATGTACAAGACAGAGGATATAATTTAGCAGTGAGTGTGAGAAAGGCTTGAGGGTTTCGGTTGATCTGAAAGTGAATAGTAGTCAAGCATAGTAAAAGGATGATATGTAGGAGAGGGCAACATATGATCTCCTATTTTTTGATGGTCAGAGCCATGTGAACTATGGTGTTCACTATAGTAATAACAGTTGTTAAGCTCTTGCTCTGTGTCGTGGTGTTTTCTTCTTCAACCTTACATGGACTGTTATCTCTAGGTTTCTGACCACATGGTTTCTTCTCGTTGGGGTGTATGAAGAATCTCTTTCTGCCACTTCTCTTCCAACTTACCCATTGGCAGTGATGTGCTCTGAAATACCTAAGTCCCCCTCCCATCCATGGAAGAGTTTTTAATGAGTTATGACCCTTGGATTTTCTGAAGACAAAATCGTCCTGGCTTTTCACCCATTCGTTACAAAAGATGAATAAAGGGTTGGGATGATTCAGACTACAGGCTTGCTAAGTGTCCTGTGACAACAGACTGTCTTGGGCTATTTGTTCATTTCCAACCTAGTACCGAGTGCTAACATTTGAACATATGTGTAAATGGCTAATGTTCTTTTAAAAATAATAGACCGCAACATGACATTCTTTCCAAATTGATGCTATGGTGGGTATTAGATCAGTTCCCGTATTTGTGCCTCCTGACTTAAAATTTAACAGGCTGTGGAATACTAACTGAAATGTCTTACAGTCAATACAAGTTCTTCCTTCCTCCCTGATTTCTATGTTCTTTCTTTCCCACCATCTTAACCTTCCTCCTCCTCCCTTCTTCAAGTACCTATTAATCACTTTCTATGCCTTAGGTGTGGTGGGACAGAAAGAATCAAAGGCAGTTAAGTGTCAGATGCACCCCTTGGACGAAAAGGGAAGTTGGATGAAATGACAGGACTACAGGCTTTTCTGGATTCGTGTTCTCTTTCAAAAGAGGCCATCTTTTTCAATGCCTAAGGCTTTGTGAAGTTTCTTCCAAAACATACCAAATATAGCATTTTTTGAGGCAAATCGCCCTGTTGCTCCCTTTAAAACTGTAGGAATTATTTGAGATAAACTTTCACCAGGGTTACAAGCCACTTGGTTTGAAAAGAGGAGAAATTCCAGCTGGCACTTACCGCTATCGCTTCTCTGCGAGGTTTCCTGACCCAAGGCCTACAGTTTCTTAATTCCCGTCAGCAGGAGCAAAATAGCCAGCGACATGATTAGCTTTGCGGATCGCTGAATGGAGCGGGAGTGACTGGGGACACGGTACAATCTGGCATTTGGTGACGATAGCCTTAGGGAGGAAGCGTATACCCCCATAAGCTAACAACTGCTGTTTTTCCAAGGAAAGTATGGGTATTGGTGTGGAAATCCTTTCCTCTGGAGGCTAACGCACACCACCTCTATGCAGAGCACTGAACATCATCTGGCAATTTGTATATAATTTAAACATTTCAGGTAATGATTTTTTTTATAGCATCTCAGCAAGATCTGCTTTTTCTTCTAATTCCTCCTCCTTTTCTTTCTTTCATGCTTTTTCTCGTGTGTGTGTGTGTGTGTGTGTGTGCGCATGCGTGAAAAACTGTGTCTACTTCCCCCTTTTGGAAAATAGTTTTATTGAGTTGTAATCCATACCATACAACTCGCACATTTAAACTATATACCTCAGCGGTTTTTAGTATATTCAGGGTTGTATAACCATCACCACAATCACTTTCAGCATATTTTTATCACCTCATAAATAAACCCTGTATCCATTAGCAGTCACCCCCCATCGATCCCCAACTCCCATCCCTGCCAGTGCTCAGCAACTACTAATATTTCTCTCGATATAAGATTTGCCTCCTTTGAACATTTACTACAAAGGGAATCCTGGATATGGTCTTTCAGATCAATAGATGGTCTTTTATGATGGCCTTTCATTTGGCATAATGTTTTCAAGGGTCTACCCGCGTTGTAGCTTGAATCGGTATTTCACTCCTTTTTATGGCTGAATAATATTCCATTGTGTGGACTATTTGCCTTCTTTCATTTTCTTGAGGCACTGAAGTCTTTGTAAATTTTTTCAGTGTTTATTTTTTTTGAGAGAGAGAAAAAACACCACATCTGCATTCTTTCATTTTCTTGAGGCACTGAAGTCTTTGTAAATTTTTTCCATGTTTATTTTTTTGAGAGAGAGAGAGGGCGTGGGCGGGGAAGGGAGGCATCGAAGTTTTATCTCACCCATTGGGTTGTAAGCATTTGGAGGAGATAGATTTCTTTCCTTACTAGACTTGTCTTCTGCAACATAATACAAGTTTGATAGTAGTGAATGGACGCTAAATAGAAGTAAATGTAGGAAAAAGAAGTTTGGCATCTTTCAAGCTTTGCCAGAGTGCAGTCTACGTAGTGAAGGTGTGAAAGGGAGACTGAGAGAAAGGGTTTGGTGTAATAAACTGAATGAGTATGAAATAACAAAGGATAAAATAAAGAAGAGGCGCTAAACCCCACAGTGGGACGCCCAGGACCTTGGAAAGAAGGCGGCTCGGTGATTGAGTGGGAGTAGCCAACCGAAGACAGAAATTTTACATACTCGCCACGCGTTACGTTGACAACCACGGATGTAGTTATGTTTGGTTTGTGCAGGAATCCTGAAATCGTTGAAGTTTTAAACGTAAGATGAGTTCGTTGATGAATAGCTGCAGTTGGTTGTGACTTGTCACCATGCTCCTTCTCATCAACCCCGTTGTCACCACCACCACCACCATCATCATGTGAACACTTATCAAATGCATATTAAAGGGTACCCCAAATGGACATTTCTTGGTGTTCAGGACACTAGGCTGAAACATTTCACTAGTCTCCGTAACGATTTTATGACGTAGGATCGACTCATATCCTCGTTTTTACCCGTGAGAAAACTGAGGTGTGAGGTTGCAATTGGAAGATGTCCTTATATTCTTCTGAAGTAGTTTCTAATTGGGGCTCCCAAACGTTTAGTCTCAACTCTGCTTCCATCCATTCTGACTTTGAGTTAATTGGTATAGTTGTCGTGATCTGGATGATGGTTGGCAAATATACCCACTCCCCTCCCCCCACCCCAGCTGCTCTCCCTGTGGGCGGCATGTGCTTCCCACTCCATTAGTTTGGGCTTATGTGACTGGCTTTAGCCCGTGGAATATTAAAAGACCTAACTTAAGTAGAGGCCTTAAACGTGCTTACGTTCTTTGACTTGCCTTTTATGCGCCAGTGGTTAACCACAAAAAGAGGATGCCCGCGTAGCTACCGCCCCTTCAGTCTGGGCCCAAGAATGAATACATATGGAGCAGACCAGAGCCAACCTGCCTGGGGCCAAGCCCAGCTGACCTACACAACCTGAAGCCCACTCAGATCTGCTCGGCTAGGCAAATCTATGCACGAGAATAAATCTTTGACCTTGCAAGCCACTGAGTCGGGGTCCTTTGTTACACAGATTTCTATCTGGCAATATTATTACGATAGAATCCATGAGTGCTTTTGTTTGTTTAGTAATTGGTTCAACCAAGATGAGTTCGATCGTCTAACCCGTACCTGCCGCTGTAGTAGGTGCTGGGCATACAAACATGCACAGAGGAACGTCTTTGTTGTCTTACGTTTGGCGTTTAGGCAGGAGAAATGATGTGTCCATACATTATTGGAAGACAGATGAAATCTCTGGCAAGGTGCCCAGCAGGTGGCTATATCTGTGCTCTGGGAGCTCTGAGGAGATGATAGCACAAATGACTGGAGAGACCTACAAAGGCTGAGGAGCTCTGAGAATGCAAGGAAATGTATGTAATAGGAGGACTTAAGTGCTCTGGACACCAAGAAATGTACATTTTCGTGAGGTTTTCCACCATGTTTTAGGCACTCAGAGATGACACCTTTATCAAGAGTTGAGAAATTAGACATCCATCATCAAAAACTTGACAAATTTGGGGCGCCTGGGTGGCTCAGTTGGCTGAGCGTCCAACTTCGGCTCAGGTTGTGATCTCACGGTTTGTGTGTTCGAGCCCCGCATCGGGTTCTGTGCTGACAGCTCAGAGCCTAGAGCCTGTTTCAGATTCTGTGTCTCCCTCTCTCTGCCCCTCCCTTGCTCGCGCGCTGTCTCTTTCTGTCTCAAAAATAAATAAACGTTAAAAAAAATTGAGAAATTAGAATATCTTCCAAGTAATTCATTGCTATGAGCATGTGGTCAAGATACTTGCATGAAACTATAGGAATGAAATTATAAAGTCTCCTCATCTTCTTCTTATATCAGTTGGTCTGGATTATAAAAAATAAGGTAACTTGTCATTTTATTTCTGTATCTGTCATTTTTTTTTAAAATCAATGTTATTTATTTTTGTGGCCAAGACCTGGCATGATGGCTGAGAGTAGTGCTGTCCAGTTAAGTGTTTGAGCTCTGGGGTCAGAGAGACCTGGGTGAAGGTCCAGCCTCTCAAGTTATTTAATTTTTCTCTACCTAATAATCCTCATAAACGGTCTGTCATGTGGCACGCCACTACCAAATGTTAAATATTATTCACAGTATGATCTAAATTCTTGATGAGCAGCCCCTGGGACCCATGGTCCCCCTCTGCAACCGAATGTGATAACATGGGCAGCAGCCTAATTTCAAATATACTTTTACTTCAGACTAAACAGTGGACTTAGTGAAGAAAACAACAACAGCAATGTCTTGGGTAAATAGAGGAATATATCTTAGAATTACTCATTCCAGGCAGTAATGCTCCAGCCATGTGAAAACACTGAACAGAGAAGTAGTTGAGTAGTGGGTTGAAATCTGGGTGCTGGAAGCCCATGGAAAACTGTTCACCTGGCACAGAGCTGCCCAAGCACCGCACAGCCACCATTTTCTGGGGCCAGCCAAGACGCTCCAGGAAACAGGGCTCTATCTGCCGAGCCCTTCTCATTCTATGGAGGGGAAATCCCACAGCCACAACAGGGGGAGTCCAGGTAGGGTGAGGAGTGCCCCCATATATTCAGGTCAGCACGAAAGAGTCTGGGACATCCAAGGCTCTCCATAAACTTTACATGGCATGGAGTAAACTCATTTCAGCTCCAGATCTCTGGTGAACCTGTATCATTACAGGCAGGTACATTTTATGTCTCAGAACCACAGCTTTCCTATCTGTACGGTGGAAGGGCTAATACCTACCTGTTGTCCTGGGGGTCATTTCAGGGGTGGAATGAAAACACTGCCTGCAAGCGTTCTTCAATCCCTGGTGTGCTTGTTAGATGCAAGGGATGAAGGACTAGAAAGTGGCCGCCATCTTGAAACTCCCCAAACGGCCCAGGCATTAATGTCTTAGCAGAACTGGTTTCTTCATTGACTGTCTTCTCAAACAAAAATGCAGTCTAACTGAAGACTGTGAGATTTGTATACCTCTCATTTAGTAAAAACAAAGAGAAGCCCTTAATCTCGGCAACATTTTTAGCTCCCCTAACTCTACCCTGGGCAGAAAAAAAAAAAAAAGATGTTTACCATGATGGGGACATGAGGACTTTTTTGGTTTGTTATTGCTCTTGGCAAAGCAGCTGTTTCAGGAAAATGCATGGTGGCCAGTCATCAGAAGCCTTTCCTGTGGATGATTGAAGTGTCTTCCTTTTCATAGGCAGATTCTTTTTCTTTTCTTTTTTTTTTTTTTTTAATTTTAAGCCAGTTTAATACTTTTGTTCAGTACCAGCCATTATTAATTTCTCTCAAGCACATATTTTAAATTCCTCACATGACAGTTTTGAGAAACTAATGAAAATTAGAGTGTGTTAGCATATCACATTCCTACAGAGACCTGCTAATACATTCAATTACATTTAGTAATGGTAATGGGGACTATAGAGAAAAGCATTACCATTTATACCTGCTTGCTCATGTGCTGTCTCTGTCTCTCTCTGCACCAAATATTCAAAAAAATATAGAGAGAGTGTAAAGCAAAGGAAAAATCACTTTTGATGCTACTTTAAAAAATGACTTTCTGAAAATGCTTTGCTTCTTGATAAGAAATAGGATGGTTATGGCACATGTAACTTACTTTTTTGTGTCAGTTAGGAACATTAGTCCATTTATCTCCACTCCTGAAATTTTTCCATTTGTTCACCAAAGGCTTCAAAGGAATTACATAAAGATATTTTTCTGCCTAGATACATACTTTGGCAATTTGATTTTGTTTTAAAGTAGCATGATTGCATTTTCTTCCTCCACTCTATGAATCACAGCCAAAGGGAATTCCTTTGAAAACTTGATTAGGAACGTGAGACATGAATATCTGGTACATGATGGTGTTGATGTCCACCTGCCTCCGAAGCTTGGTTTAAAATTCAGCTCTGCCCAGCAGGGCTTACCTTGAGCTGTGTGGCATTATTTTGTGACTGCGGGCCCAAGTGACTATGTGTGCTGCGACCAGCAGGTTGCCCAAATCACGTTTGGGCTAATAAATATGGGGTGTCTCAGTCCTTGATGTGAGACGCTTTTATAGCCTATTATGGAATAAATTATGTGCACGTTTATTCTTCATGAGTCTGTCGACTTCAGTCTGTTCTGTGTTAGATGGCGACCTTCTGGAATTCAGGGATCGTGCTGTTAAATTTATTTCGTGTTACTTGTATATGCATCTTGATGGGCGACAAATATATGAGTGAGTTTTTATCCGATGATTCGCTAGGCTAATGTTTTGAAATGTGTTTATTAATTTGTTTGTGTCAGAGCAAAGGCTGGCTGGTATTTCCCAGTAGGGAAGAGTAGTTAGTGCAAATATATAAACATCCGTTGACCTGGACAAGTTCTGTACAGGCAGGGTGCTCTGTGTGCTGGTTCTAAAGATAGACGAGACAAAGTTAATTACTTAAGCTGTAAATTGCAAGTACTTGGCAAATGAGAGTTATTCAGCGTCAAACCTTTTTTGCATTTTTGTAGTCTCGGAATTCATGCCAGGAAGCCAGAATTTCTAACTAGGAGGTAGTTACAATTCTAAGCATCATACGGTAGTTATAGGAATTATCCACGGAATACAAAAGCACAATTAATGAAGTTTCTAATTTAAAAAGTGCTGAGCATTATTGAGTACTTGGCCTGTGACTATATACATATTTTCGAGATAAGGATTATTAAATTTTATACGGCCCGGCCAATGTATATTTTTATGAGTGTGAATGGTGTCTCCAGTAAGACCCGTTTCTCCCTAAGCTTCCTGCAGACCTTAAAGCTGTGTCCACACTGGTCAGGAAGAATGGAGCTTCTGTTCTGGAGACCCCGGAGGAGTTATTCGTGATCCCTTTTCATCTTAGTGGGCTCCTTGAGCAAAGTGGGGGTGCTCCATCCTCTTCCAAAGTTCCGGCAGCCAGAGGCCTGCAGGGATAGCAGGGGAGGGGACAGCGTAAGGCTTACGCTCCCTCACAGCTGCCTCCTTTCCCACTAAAAAGGGTTGAAAAATGTGCTTGCAGATGTTTTCTTTGCATCTTTCTTTGGAAGGATTTTTACGTGTTCACTCTTAGAATATCACAGGGTAACAGTTATTCAGGTTTATCAATTTGAACATCCATTCTATTTTGCATGGCAGCCAGTACCCTAAAAAACTTGAGAGGTAATCTTTTTTTTTTCAAACTATAAAAAGCAGATTTTGTGGCAAAGAAATTTGAACGACCAGTTTTTACATAATTGCGAAGGAATTATTGTCACATAAACATCTTATCATAAAAATTCTTGTGATAAAAATTTTATCGAATAAAATGTTATGTGAGTCTATAAGAGAATGTCCATATTTCTAATCAAGGCATGCTCAAAGTATATAGGGCTAAAAAAAATAACAACGTCAGGAGTTTGCTTTAAGATACTTCACGGGGAACAAACCATAAGCAACTCTGAACGATAGAGAACAAACTGAGGGTTGCTGGAGGGGAGGTGACGGGGAGGGGCGGGATTAGATGGGTGATGGGCATTAAGGAGGGCATTTGGGATGAGCACTGGGTGTCATATGTAAGTGATGAGTCACTAAATCTATATCTGAAACCAATTCTACACTCTATGCTGTATGTTAACTAACATGAATTTAAATAAAATCTTGGAAGGAAGAAAAAAAGATACTTAAAGAGAGAAGAAATAGGTGAAGCGGGGCACCTGGGTGGCTCAGTCGGTGGAGCGTCTGACTTGGGCTTAGGTCATGATCTCACGGTTCGTGGGTTCCAGCCCCACTGCTGTCAGCCTGTCAGCACAGAGCTCGCTTGGGATCCCCTGTCCATGTCTCTCTCTGCCCTTCCCCCACTTATGCTCTAAAAGAAGGAAAAAAAAAAAAAAAGGTGAAGCATGTATGTTAAAATCTAGAAAGTTTTTGATTCTGGATGATAAGTATATAGTGTTCGTTATGCTATTCTCTTTTGTGTATATTTGAATATTTCATAGTAAGAAATGCTTAAAAAGGCAAATGAGTATATCCTCGTTCCCTTTTTATAAATGGAAGAAAGTGAAATGACCGGCCCGCAGTCATAAAGCTGGAAAGTGGTAGGACCAGACTTAAATCTCAGACTCCTCTCTCTCCTTCCATGTATTTTACATCTCCAGAACTGAAGGCACTTATTTATTTATACATTTATTTTCCAATCTCGGGTGCCCAGGGTTCCTTCTTGATGCACTCTCATTGTTTCATTCGTTGCTTTTTTTCTGTTTTATTATGATGACAGGTAATCTTTAATAGCCACTTAGAAACATGAACAACTTCTAATTGAGACAGTTATTTATTGATTTGCTTTAATTAGGAAAGGTTGCTGCTGGTGGTAAAGGGCAAGAATATTGCGGGTTCTTTTGTAAGGGTAGAGATGCGGAAAAGAGCATGAGAGCTGAATTGTTCAGTGGAGACCACACAGGTTACAGCTAAAAAGGCTTACGGGTGGTAAGAGATGATAAACAAAAGACACAGAGCTCTGCAAAATCTAACCACGTTTCAAGGAGGAACCCTAAAGTATGTTCAAAACGCTAAAACTTGTCTCACAAATTAAAGGAAAACATATTTTAACCTAAACATTTACCCAAATAAACCGGTATTACTGTGTTCTTCCCATTAAAAACGGGTCCGATGGGAAGTGTCCTTATTAACAGAAATAAACTTTTAGGGAGGCTATTTCCTCGATACCAAAATGGAAGAACACCTAGAAAAGTTGCCAACCCAAATGGCCACCGGCTTTGCAAGATT
The DNA here is from genome assembly GCF_018350195.1 of Panthera tigris. NCBI lineage: Eukaryota > Metazoa > Chordata > Mammalia > Carnivora > Felidae > Panthera > Panthera tigris. The sequence continues at coordinate 132,155,886 of NC_056664.1, forward strand.
TTGTGTCCAAGCCATGACCTGTAAAGTTAGACCTGGGGACTTTGTCTTTAAGAAGGTCGCTCAGATGCTTATCTTGTTGCCTAGCAGTTAAGTATTTTTTAATTTAGTGTTAGCTTCCCTTGTTCTGCCTCCTCAACTCCTCAAATATCCCTCTGAAGATTCATTGAACTCTTGTAGAAACTTAAAGATTGCCTAATAGTAAGTTTGGGTTCCTTAATCCTCTGTAAATCTCCTTTAACATCCAGTAGGCATTAATAATAGCCGCACACTGATAGATGGGCATGGCTGGCCACGGGATCTGAGAAGTCTGGACTTTTCACCGGAACCCTGGAGTTTTCTGCCTGGAACAGCCTAGCTCCATGCTCAGCTCTTTCAGCTAAGATACTGGCTTCGAAGTTGGAAGTCCAACACTGGGAGATTTCCCCCAAGAATTTCCCTTCCCACGTTTGTCCTTTGAAACGGGCATCGGTAGCACACAATGCCATCTCCTGCCCAGTTGCTGGAAAGTTCTGTGTGGGAGCTGCTGGACTCATGGGCCGCCATGGATGTGATCAGTGGGTGCGATCAAGAAAGTCACACCCATTTGGAAGGTGGACCTTCCGGATGTGGTAAAGTGCAGTGTTCAGGAGAGAGGCACCAGTCAGAGCGTATTTCAGGACTGCTGCGCGTCAGGCTGCCCCCAACTTGGTTATCGCCTTCTGCAAACTCTCTGACACTCTCCCTCTCCCGGCCTTGAAAAAAATTTCTTTTGCTCAAAAATCTAATGGGTAGATGATTAGACTCTCATCATAAAATTTCAAAATGTCTATAAAGAGTGTGTGTGTGTTTTAAAATGATGATTCAGATCCTAAATTTTTAAGAGTTTTGTACATGATTAACATCCAGCTGTCTCAAAGCCCTGCTGGGAGCTTTCTTTGGTATTCGGCCCCGCATGCCTTGGAGAGACTTCTGTGGTTACATGTGTGGTATTTGATCAAAAGCATGCAACACAGAATCTCTTCATCTTACCTATTAACTTTGAGTAAGTTTTAGAGTTTGGCGGTAAAATCCTTGTTTGTTTCGCTGGAATTTTGAATTCGTGATGTGTTTACTAAAGCTATTTTTCACTTAATTATAAAACGCCTCAAAGAAAATCACATTCTTAGGATACTTGCTTTTTTGTTGCAATAATGACAGACTGCCATGAAGACGTTTGGTTTATTTTCCTATTTTATTGTTCTGTTTTAATTCGTACAGATCCGGAAATAATGAATTATCCCTTTTGTTCAAACTTTCCTTTTTGTTTTCTGTAAAGTGAACAATGGGGTTATTGTACACACATCGCACGATGTTTTTTCCCTCTCTCTGCATGGGGAAAATAATGAGCTAGATTGCGGCCCACTGTTTGTGACATTCGTAATTGTTTCTTAGTTAAAAAGAAAATCCATTTGTTTTTAAACCTTCCCACTTGAAAGGGCTGATAAAAGTGTTTAGTTTCCAGCTTTTCCATTGCTTCTCATTGTCATGGTCAGTGCATTTAATTCTATATATGAGCTGTGAAAAAGGCCCTGAGTAAAGGTCCCTTGGGTAGAAATGTCATCTCTCTGGGCCTCAGACTCCTCAGCTGTAAAATGGGAGACTTACCCTGCAGGATTCCAAAAGGCTTTTAAAGCCCAGTTTGGAAGACCCAGTGATCATAGCGATGTTCAAGGTTAATAAGTCCTTTATTTCAGTGGCTGAATTACCCTACTCCTGTAATGCATTTTTAACATGTGACCTTTCCATTTGAGCTGCAACGTCCCGTTTTTCATGTTCCCTGAAAGACGTTCTTTCTGAGAGGCTCCTAGCGGCATTTAGTGCCACGGTCATGTAGCCCAACCCTTTCATTGTACAGATAAGGAAAACAAAGCTGTGTTTTAGTGAAACATCAACGTGAGAGCAAATAAACTGACTTCTTGTTTTCTTTCTAATAGCTATGCAACCCCGGTCTTACTATAAATAATTCCAAACCGAGGCTGCAACATCGCAAAGCTAATTCCATAAAACATGCCTATGGAAGGACAAAACCTGCCTGCTTCCTCCAAGGCCACCCCTCTCCCACGTTGGGTGTGTGGGGACTCAGTGCCAATGCGAACGGCATCCCGGGGGGCAGGGGGTAGCTGGTCGCCATCTACACCTTTGTCACCCCAGAATGAAGTCCCAGAAGAGGAACAGAAAGCCCGAGCCACTTAGGTGTGCCTAACTCTGTGAGGATAAGTATTACTTCCCCACATACAAGAAATTTAGCACATGAACTCATCATGACGTAATAACCAATCTATTCATTTATTCTGTGAGGAACACTTAGCTGTTTCCTATCTATTTAATGCTCTCTGGTTTGACATTCTATTTGATATTGCAGATCCTTGTGTCGATGGACACGTGAATAATTATTTATTCACCTTTTTTAAGAGATGGAGCTGTTTTAGGGCTGACATTTTGCACATGCAAGAGATTTATATTTTGAGCTGACCTTTTGCACGTGGTCTGTGCTTGTCCTCGGAGAAGCTCATGAATACACCGGAAGGAAAGAATTGCTTGGTGTAGAGAAATAAAGCGGTGAGCGGGGAGAGGTCTGGCCAGAGATAGGAGCGCAGGTGAGGGGTCAGATCTCTGTCACTCATCTTACTTTCCGAGACCTTTGCTTTTACACCAGTGGGTGTAACTCTGCCAGCTCCTGAAACTGATTGTGGAAGCATGTTTTCTTTTTTAATCGTTAGCACTATTTTTGCCTGTGGAGCAGACTTTTAGGACCTAGATCACCAGGGAGGACCAGGAAGTGGGTTGAGCAAGTGGCAGACCTTTCCTCCTAAACCCAGAACTCCATCCTGACAGAAGTTTTATTCAGATTCCAGGGATGTTCCCCGTCTCCTAGATCCCTCCAGCTGGGATGGGGAAAAAATTGTAAAATCTTCCCACCATCCTCACATTCCATTGTTCTCCAGTGTCCTATATACCCTTCCATTTTATTTTTTTATTTTTTTTTATTTTTTTTAATTTTTTTTTATTTTTTAATATATGAAATTTACTGTCAAATTGGTTTCCATACAACACCCAGTGCTCATCCCAAAAGGTGCCCTCCTCAATACCCATCACCCACCCTGCCCTCCCTCCCACCCCCCATCAACCCTCAGTTTGTTCTCAGTTTTTAACAGTCTCTTATGCTTTGGCTCTCTCTCCCACTCTAACCTCTTTTTTTTTTTTTTTTTTCTTCCCCTCCCCCATGGGTTTCTGTTAAGTTTCTCAGGATCCACATAAGAGTGAAACCATATGGTATCTGTCTTTCTCTGTATGGCTTATTTCACTTAGCATCACACTCTCCAGTTCCATCCATGTTGCTACAAAAGGCCATATTTCATTTTTTCTCATTGCCACGTAGTATTCCATTGTGTATATAAACCACAATTTCTTTATCCATTCATCAGTTGATGGACATTTAGGCTCTTTCCATAATTTGGCTATTGTTGAGAGTGCCGCTATAAACATTGGGGTACAGGTGCCCCTATGCATCAGTACTCCTGTATCCCTTGGATAAATTCCTAGCAGTGCTATTGCTGGGTCATAGGGTAGGTCTATTTTTAATTTTCTGAGGAACCTCCACACTGCTTTCCAGAGCGGCTGCACCAATTTGCATTCCCACCAACAGTGCAAGAGGGTTCCTGTTTCTCCACATCCTCTCCAGCATCTATAGTCTCCTGATTTCTTCATTTTGGCCACTCTGACTGGCGTGAGGTGGTATCTGAGTGTGGTTTTGATTTGTATTTCCCTGATAAGGAGCGATGTTGAACATCTTTTCATGTGCCTGTTGGCCATCCGGATGTCTTCTTTAGAGAAGTGTCTATTCATGTTTTCTGCCCATTTCTTCACTGGGTTATTTGTTTTTCGGGTGTGGAGTTTGATGAGCTCTTTATAGATTTTGGATACTAGCCCTTTGTCCGATGTGTCATTTGCAAATATCTTTTCCCATTCCGTTGGTTGCCTTTTAGTTTTGTTGGTTGTTTCCTTTGCTGTGCAGAAGCTTTTTATCTTCATAAGGTCCCAGTAATTCACTTTTGCTTTTAATTCCCTTGCCTTTGGGGATGTGCCGAGTAAGAGATTGCTACGGCTGAGGTCAGAGAGGTCTTTTCCTGCTTTCTCCTCTAAGGTTTTGATGGTTTCCTGTCTCACGTTCAGGTCCTTTATCCATTTTGAGTTTATTTTTGTGAATGGTGTGAGAAAGTGGTCTAGTTTCAACCTTCTGCATGTTGCTGTCCAGTTCTCCCAGCACCATTTGTTAAAGAGACTGTCTTTTTTCCATTAGATGTTCTTTCCTGCTTTGTCAAAGATGAGTTGGCCATACGTTTGTGGGTCTAGTTCTGGGGTTTCTATTCTATTCCATTGGTCTATGTGTCTGTTTTTATGCCAATACCATGCTGTCTTGATGATGACAGCTTTGTAGTAGAGGCTAAAGTCTGGGATTGTGATGCCTCCTGCTTTGGTCTTCTTCTTCAAAATTACTTTGGCTATTCGGGGCCTATTGTGGTTCCATATGAATTTTAGGATTGCTTGTTCTAGTTTCGAGAAGAATGCTGGTGCAATTTTGATTGGGATTGCATTGAATGTGTAGATAGCTTTGGGTAGTATTGACATTTTGACAATATTTATTCTTCCAATCCATGAGCAGGGAATGTCTTTCCATTTCTTTATATCTTCTTCAATTACCTGCATAAGCTTTCTATAGTTTTCAGCATACAGATCTTTTACATCTTTGGTTAGATTTATTCCTAGGTATTTTATGCTTCTTGGTGCAATTGTGAATGGGATCAGTTTCTTCATTTGTCTTTCTGTTGCTTCATTGTTAGTGTATAAGAATGCAACTGATTTCTGCACATTGATTTTGTATCCTGCAACTTTGCTGAATTCATGTATCCGTTCTAGCAGACTTTTGGTGGAGTCTATCGGATTTTCCATGTATAATATCATGTCATCTGCAAAAAGCGAAAGCTTGACTTCATCTTTGCCAATTTTGATGCCTTTGATTTCCTTTTGTGGTCTGATTGCTGATGCTAGAACTTCCAGCACTATATTAAACAACAGCGGTGACAGTGGGCATCCCTGTCGTGTTCCTGATCTCAGGGAAAAAGCTCTCAGTTTTTCCCCGTTGAGGATGATGTTAGCTGTGGGCTTTTCATAAATGGCCTTTATGATCTTTAAGTATGTTCCTTCTATCCCGACTTTCTCAAGGGTTTTTATTAAGAAAGGGTGCTGGATTTTGTCAAAGGCCTTTTCTGCATCGATTGACAGGATCATATGGTTCTTCTCTTTTTTTTTGTTAATGTGATGTATCACGTTGATTGATTTGCGAATGTTGAACCAGCCCTGCATCCCAGGAATGAATCCCACTTGATCATGGTGAATAATTCTTTTTATATGCTGTTGAATTCGATTTGCTAGTATCTTATTAAGAATTTTTGCATCCATATTCATCAGGGATATTGGCCTGTAGTTCTCTTTTTTTACTGGGTCTCTGTCTGGTTTAGGAATCAAAGTAATACTGGCTTCATAGAATGAGTCTGGAAGTTTTCCTTCCCTTTCTATTTCTTGGAATAGCTTGAGAAGGATAGGTATTATCTCTGCTTTAAATGTCTGGTAGAACTCCCCTGGGAAGCCATCTGGTCCTGGACTCTTATTTGTTGGGAGATTTTTGATAACCGATTCAATTTCTTCGCTGGTTATGGGTCTGTTCAAGCTTTCTATTTCCTTCTGATTGAGTTTTGGAAGAGTGTGGGTGTTTAGAAATTTGTCCATTTCTTCCAGGTTGTCCAATTTGCTGGCATATAATTTTTCATAGTATTCCCTGATAATTGTTTGTATCTCTGAGGGATTGGTTGTAATCATTCCATTTTCATTCATGATTTTATCTATTTGGGTCATCTCCCTTTTCTTTTTGAGAAGCCTGGCTAGAGGTTTGTCAATTTTGTTTATTTTTTCAAAAAACCAACTCTTGGTTTCGTTGATCTGCTCTACAGTTTTTTTAGATTCTATATTGTTTATTTCTGCTCTGATCTTTATTATTTCTCTTCTTCTGCTGGGTTTAGGCTGCCTTTGCTGTTCTGCTTCTATTTCCTTTAGGTGTGCTGTTAGATTTTGTATTTGGGATTTTTCTTGTTTCTTGAGATAGGCCTGGATTGCAATGTATTTTCCTCTCAGGACTGCCTTCGCTGCATCCCAAAGCGTTTGGATTGTTGTATTTTCATTTTCGTTTGTTTCCATATATGTTTTAATTTCTTCTCTAATTGCCTGGTTGACCCACTCATTCGTTAGTAGGGTGTTCTTTAACCTCCATGCTTTTGGAGGTTTTCCAGACTTTTTCCTGTGGTTGATTTCAAGCTTCATAGCATTGTGGTCTGAAAGTATGCATGGTATAATTTCAATTCTTGTAAACTTATGAAGGGCTGTTTTGTGACCCAGTATATGATCTATCTTGGAGAATGTTCCATGTGCACTCGAGAAGAAAGTATATTCTGTTGCTTTGGGATGCGGAGTTCTAAATATATCTGTCAAGTCCATCTGATCCAATGTATCATTCAGGGCCCTTGTTTCTTTATTGACTGTGTGTCTAGATGATCTATCCATTTCTGTAAGTGGGGTGTTAAAGTCCCCTGCAATGACCACATTCTTATCAATAAGGTTGCTTATGTTTATGAGTAATTGTTTTATATATCTGGGGGCTCGGGTATTTGGCGCATAGACATTTATAATAGTTAGCTCTTCCTGGTGGATAGACCCTGTGATTATTATATAATGCCCTTCTTCATCTCTTGTTACAGCCTTTAATTTAAAGTCTAGTTTGTCTGATATAAGTATGGCTACTCCAGCTTTCTTTTGGCTTCCAGGAGCATGATAAATAGTTCTCCATCCCCTCACTCTCAATCTAAAGGTGTCCTCAGATCTAAGATGAGTCTCTTGTAGACAGCAAATAGATGGGTCTTGTTTTTTTATCCATTCTGATACCCTATGTCTTTTAGTTGGCGCATTTAATCCATTTACATTCAGTGTTATTATAGAAAGATATGGGTTTAGAGTCATTGTGATGTCTGTATGTTTTATGCTTGTAGTGATGTCTCTGGTACTTTGTCTCACAGGATCCCCCTTAGGATCTCTTGTAGGGCTGGTTTCGTGGTGACAAATTCCTTCAGTTTTTGTTTGTTTGGGAAGACCTTTATCTCTCCTTCTATTCTAAATGACAGACTTGCTGGATAAAGGATTCTCGGCTGCAGATTTTTTCTGTTTAGCACACTGTAGATATCGTGCCAAGCCTTTCTGGCCTGCCAAGTTTCAAAGGAGAGATCAGTCCCGAGTCTTATAGGTCTCCCTTTATATGTGAGGGCACGTTTATCCCTTGCTGCTTTCAGAATTTTCTCTTTATCCTTGTATTTTGCCAGTTTCACTATGATATGTCGTGCAGAAGATCGATTCAAGTTACGTCTGAAGGGAGTTCTCTGTGCCTCTTGGATTTCAATGCCTTTTTCCTTCCCCAGTTCAGGGAAGTTCTCAGCTATAATTTGTTCAAGTACCCCTTCAGCACCTTTCCCTCTCTCTTCCTCCTCTGGGATACCAATTATGCGTATATTATTTTTTTTTTAGTGTATCACTTAGTTCTCTGATTTTCCCCTCATACTCCTGGATTTTTTTATCTCTCTTTCTTTCAGCTTCCTCTTTCTCCATAACTTTATCTTCTAGTTCACCTATTCTCTCCTCTGCCTCTTCAAGCCGAGCCATCGTGGTTTCCATTTTGTTTTGCATTTCGTTTAAAGCGTTTTTCAGCTCCTCGTGACTGTTCCTTAGTCCCTCAATCTTTGTGGCAAGAGATTCTCTGCTGTCCTGTATACTGTTTTCAAGCCCAGCGATTAATTTTATGACTATTATTCTAAATTCACTTTCTGTTATATTATTTAAATCCTTTTTGATCAGTTCATTAGCTGTTGTTATTTCCTGGAGATTCTTCTGAGGGGAATTCTTCCGTTTGGTCATTTTGGAGAGTCCCTGGCGTGGTGAGGACCTGCAGGGCACTTCCCCTGTGCTGTGGTGTATAACTGGAGTTAGTGGGCGGGGCCGCAGTCCGACCCGATGTCTGCCCCCAGCCCACTGCTGGGGCCACAGTCAGACTGGTGTGTGCCTTCTCTTCCCCTCTCCTAGGGGCGGGATTCACTGTGGGGTGGCGTGGCCCATCTGGGCTACTTGCACACTGCCAGGCTTGTGTTGCTGGGGATCTGGCGTATTAGCTGGGGTGGGTAGGCAAGGTGCACGGGGGGGTGGAGGGGCAGGCTTAGCTCGCTTCTCCTTAGGTGATCCACTTCAGGAGGAGCCCTGTGGCAGCAGGAGGGAGTCAGATCCGCTGCCGGAGGTTTGGCTCCGCAGAAGCACAGAGAGCACCCTTTCATTTTATTTGATGGGGCTCACCCAGAGCCTTTGCGGCCAAGTGCAACATTGCTGCTAAACAAACAGCAATCTGAAGTTGCTTACATGGTCTTTCGCGATGGGATCTGTGTGGGATTTCAGGATGACCTCGGACAGCACAACGCCTATGATAACAAGGCTTGCCCCAAATGGAACGCTACATTTTGTTGTGTGTCCAGACTCCTCCTCTTGAGCAAAGGGTTTTCATAGATTCTCAAGTATCTGCTGTTTTTTTGAAAGCTGTTAGAAGGGAAACACAGGGTAGCTGGACTAAAGAAAAGACCTCAGGTTTCACGAGGGGACAAATGAAAGTATGTTGTTGCCGTCACAGAATTAGCTCTAGCAGATGGGTGGTCAACGGGCCAGGAGCCTGAGGGTGTGGGACCACAAACTTTGCCACCGCTGGTGCTGCGTGAGCCACAAGCAACGTGTGTGGTTTCTCATACAGACGCAGGACCAATGGAGAAGTCTACCCGTGAGCTAAAGCCTAAGAATGGGGAAAGAGAAGAACGTAATGACTCATGCAATGTTCTTGAGTAAATTGTACGCATGCAATAAAAATATCCGTATGCTTCTGTAGCAGAACATCACAGTTTCTGTTTTGACGGCGCAGCACATGAGAAGATAATCCCACATGATTTAAATTGGACAGCAGGGGCTGGAGGGAGGATGCATAATCAAATTATCAGAAAGCATCTTTTGTAAAAAAAAAAAAAGTGTTTATTCATTTTGAGAGAGAGAGCATGGGCAGGGGAGGGGGAGAGAGAGAGAGAAAGAGAGAGAAAGAAGGAAAAGAAAAGAAAGGAAGAAAATATATAGAAAGAAAGAAAGAAAGAAAGAAAGAAAGAAAGAAAGAAAGAAAGAAAGAAAAGGAAGAAAATATATCCCAAGCAGGCTCTATGCTGTCAACACAGAGCCCAACGCTGGGCTCAGGCCCATGAACCACGAGATCATGACCTGAGCCAAAATCAAGAGTTGGATGCTTAATCAACTGAGCCACCCAGCTTCTCCAGAAAACACCTTTATTAAAAGTATGAAATAGAGTACCTTTATGTGAAAGGTAGTCTGCAAAATGACTGAATCATATGATATAATTATACTTGAGTATAAACCATGAAGCTTGAGTAATAGTTTCAATTGTATTACACTGAGACCTCCTGAAAATTAAGTCAAAAAGACTATTTCATTCTATTTGTTAATGCTTCTTTTAAAAATTAAGAATGTATTTTTGTTTATAGTTAAATATAGTTAAACATATATTTATAGTTAAAGTACATAGTTAAATATGGTTAAATATATTTGATAAGTTATGTTCTATACTCTCCCTGTATACTGTATTTTTCCTCTATATTTGATATATTTTCCAGATATATCTTTATGGGCTTCAGCATCCCATCAGTTTTTTTAAAAGGAATTTAAATATTTGCTTAGTAATTAGATGAGTCTTTTACAGTCCTTTTAATTTTGTAGATAGCTTTTTTTCTTAATTATCTAAGGTAAGGGGGACAAGATCAACTAAAAAGCACAGTAAAGACGCTAATTTTATCCAAGCGTGTAGTAGTTTTCCAATCCTTCATTTCACTTTGATATAGTTTAAAAAAGACCACTTGTCTGATTTGAATTTTACTCCTTTTATCCTGGGGAAACATTTAGAGGGAAGAGAATAAAATCTCCAACTGGAAAATCATCCCAAATTGCTTAGACTTACCACTTCTCTACGAATGAGAAGCAATTTTAAGTTGAGTTTTTCTGCTTGGGTAAAGTGTATACTCCGAAGCATTTTGTGACACAGGATTTGGTATACTTTTTCAGAAGGCTTTGCTGAAAAGAAAGAAAGAAAAAAATTATGAGTGCCTGACATATTAGCAAGGGTTTGTTTGGGATCTTAACTTGCCTGGGGTTAACCAGTGTTGTAGGTCCAAAGTAGCTCAGTTTAAATGTCACATATAATGACAAGTAGGAAAATTGGGACGTTATTTGCATGTGAATGGGGATAAAGGTGACTGGATGTTGATTCATTGCGTGATGAATGTTTGCCCTTGGTGAAATGTTTTACCTTCCGTGAAATTATAAACAATATTTCTTATTGACTGTAAAATGTAGACACCAAGCCCAGAAGTCCTTGCTCCTGAAATGCTACTCCTATTAGAAAACTGAGGAGACAAGGAGACTTGGAATTCTGCCCTTTTGAAATTAGGACTTCCCTTAATGTGTCTTTATTTGGGAGGGACGAGGGAGGAATAGGGTACTATATTCCAAGAAGCATTAGAGATGAGTGGACAGAGACATTTTACTAGCATTCCTTAGAAAATATTTTTGAAGTCTTCAGAATAAATTAGATTTATTCTTATTTTGTTATTAGTGTTTATTGATCTAAGGCGCTTTTTTATTTATAAAGTTAATGCTTTCGTGGAAATAAACACAACCTCAACTATGAGACTGAAGGAGCAATTTTTTTCTAGACAGTGTCAGTATCTCGTCAAGACTTAGAGAGTCTTAGAACTTGGTCAGAACCATAAATATGTTTCTTAATTTTTTTTTGTAGAAACGTTATCAAATATATACATTGATTTTTTTTTTTTCAAAACCGGTATGCTTCCTAATCCTTTCATTCAACTAGATCATAGTTAAAGCATGATTTTATGGTGTAATTATAAACCCTCGGATGTGCACGTATTTGTACGTGGACCATCTATCTGAACTCGGGAATTCTCCCAATCACCAAAGAGAAATGGGATTCATAGAAGGCCCTTGATTTGCCCTTGGTCAAATCATAAATTAGGATCAGAGTCAGAATTAGCATCGACCAGCAGCCCTGAAGTTTGAGCTTGTTACTGAAGCATGCTGGGTGTAGTTTGATCTGTAGAGAAACGGAGATCAGGCTGCTCACACAGGTTTCTGTACTCTGTGAAGAGAGACAACAAAACCGAACATCAGAGACCCCATGGGAAGCCCCCTTCATCGGGCATGGAACACCAGTGTCCCGGGACTTTAAGAAGGCGATGCCACAGTCAGAGGCTCTGTGGGATACCCCTCCCCCGCCGCCCTGCCCCACAGGATGCCTGGATGATTTGAAGAAATGCCACCGGCGGCTGATGGCGAGTGCGAGGAGAAGCGCTGATCTCCCCCTTGGGATTCACAGGGCCTGACCTCTGTCTTTTAAGAAATGGAGCAAAGGCCAGCTCCCCTGGGCTATACAAGGTCAGCATTTCAGTCAGCACCACCTGTGGAAGCTGGTTCAGAAATTGTTTTCAAAGAAGCACTCTCCAGGTTCCTTTCTCTAAGTTCATCCAGTCTGCTTCTAAAACAAAAGGAATATTGTCCCTTCTTCTGCTTGAGGTGATGACGCTGACCCCCCAGGTCAGAATCCTAGAATTTTCCTGTAGCTGAATATATTTATAAATTTACTGCAGCTTAAACGTGCAGACCGTCTGGAGAAAGAGAGCCGGTGGCATTGAACTCCGATGTAGTAGGTGTCATCTTGTTCCCGTGTGCCGGTGTTTCATCTCAAAGGGCTTTCCATAGTTTTGCACAGCAAAGGCCTTAACACAGATGGGCTTAAGCTGAGAAGCAGGCCAGGGATAAGAGCATAAGGATTAGTGCGGCCTGTGGCAAACTGAACTTTGTGTTTTATTCGGGAAAGGGTGATGGGCTCTGGCTGAATGTTGCGTGAGAAATACAGATCCAGGGCTGTCAGCTCTCAAGACTTGTTTCATAATAAACTAAAACTGAATCTTTATATGAGACCATTAAAAAAACTTAAGTAGCAGTCTGAGCTTAATAAAATACGTGAACAGGCCAGAACCGACCCTTGGGTCATCAGGTTGCCGCACAATAGGATCATTATCAATGGCAAGCCCTGTGCCAAGTGTTCTGTGTATGTGAGCTTTTTAACTTTCGGCACAAGCTTGTGAGATAAGTATTGGTACCCTGTTTTACTAAAAGGATACTGGAGTTCAGTGTAGTTAAGTAACTTGCATAGGATTTAGCAGCGATGACGTAGGAGGAAAAGGCACCCACGCTCAGACTTTGAGTTAGCAAATATTTATTGAGCCCATGACGGTTTCCAGGGACTTGCTAGGCGCTAGGGATCCAATAGGGAATGAGACAAATGCAGAAGGCATCTAGTCTATGTAAGTTAAAACATGGGAGATGAGGGCAAGGGTCAGATGCTTTTGGAGTCCACAAGAAGAGAAGGCTTTCAGGGGGTTACATGATCTGGGACCTGAGGGATGAGTAGGAGTTGGCCAAATGAAAGGGGTATTGATGGGAATTGTGGTTAGGAATACGTAGCAGGAATCCCAGAGGTGAGGGAGGACGGACAACCTAGGAAGTGATAGATGTTTGCTGTAACTGAAGATGGAACTCAGCATAGAGATGGGGAAGAACAAAAAGAGATAAAACTAGAGAGATGAGTCAAGGGACACAGTTTTGTTTCTTTCCAGCTTTACTGAGGTTTGATGGGCAAATAAAAATGATATGTATTTAGGGGGTACAATGTGATTTTTAAAGGTGTACAACATGGTTTAATATATGTATACATTGTAAAATGATGATCATAATCGAGCTAATTAATACATCTATCACCTTGCAGAGTGACCCTTTGTATGCATGTGTGTATGTGATGAGCACACTTAAGATCTACTCTCAGAAAATTTCAAATCTACGATACAGTATTATTCACTTTAATTACTCTGCTATATATTAGATACAAGAATGTATTCATCTTATAACTAAAAGTTTGCATCCTTTGGCCAACATTTCCCCATCCCCCACCCCCCGCCCCCACCACCCATACCTACCCTTGCCAGGCACTGTTTTCTTTGGTTCTGTGAGTGACTTTTTAGGATTCCACATGTAAGTGAGATCATACAGCATTTATCTCTCTGTGCCTGGCTTATCTCCCTTAACATAATGTCCTCCAGGTTTATCCAGGTTGTTGCAAATAGGATTCCCTTCTTTTTCATAGCTGAATATTCCTCTGTGTGTGTGTGTGTGTGTGTGTGTGTGTGTGTATGTGTGTGTGTGTATCATTTATTAATTACAGACATTTAGGTTGTCTTTTTATCATGGCTGTCGTCAACAGTGCTTCAATGAACATAGGGGATACAGGTGCCCCTTCAAGATACTGATTCATTTCCTTTGGATATATACCTGGAAGTGGGATTGCTGGGTCATATAGTAGTTCTATTTTTAAGGTTTTGAGAACCTCCATACTGTTTTTCATAATGGCTGTACCAGTTTATATTCCCACCAGCAGGACGCAAGGATTCCCTTTTCTCCATATCCTTGTTGATGTTTGTTCTCTCGTGTCTTTTTGGTAGTAGCCATTCTAGCACATGTGAGGTGTGATATGAACCGTGGTTTTGATTTGCATTTCCTTCATGATTAGTGACGTCAAGCACTTTTTCATATACTGGTTGGTGGACCATTTGTATGTTTTCTTTGGAAAAATGCTTATTCTAGTCCTTTGCCCAGTTTTTAAATTGGGTTATTTGAGGGGTGCCTGGATGGGCTCAGTTGGTTGAAAATCAGACTTTTGATTTTGGCTCAGGTCATGATCTCACGGTTCATGAGTTTAAGCCCCACGTAGGGTCCCTCTCTCTGCCCCTCCCCGCTTGTGCTCTCTCTCTCATAATAAACGTAAAAAAAATTCATTGGGTTATTATTTTTTTTTTACTATTGAGTTGTGTGAATTCCTTATATGTTTTGAATATTAACCCCCTTTCAAATATTTGGTTTGCAAATATTTTCTCCCACTCGGTAGGTTGCCTTTTCATTTTGTTGTTTCCTTTGCTGTGAAGAAGCTTTTCAGTTTGATGTAGTCCCACTTGTTTGTTTTTGCTTTTGTTTCCTGAGCTTTTGATACTGTGCCCCCAAAATCATTTCTGAGACCAATGACAAAGAAATTTTTCCCTGTGTTTTCTTCCAGGAGTTTTGGTTTCAGGTCTTATATTTAAGTCTTTAATCGCTTTCGAGTTCATTTTGCACACAAAGTTTTAAACGGGAACGACTTGATAATTTGAGTGTTAGTATGATCACTCTGGCAACAACATAGAGAGAGCAAATTTAGAACGTCATTGATTATGGAGGTGATAATAGAAGGAAGGAGACCTTTAGGAAGCTAATTGGAGCAATCCAGGAGAGGGGAAAGTGCCTTAAAACGGGGTAGTGACATGAAATTTTCATTAGGTGATGCAGGAAACATTTAAGGGGTAGAATAAACCCAAAACGGTGACTGAGTAGAGTCAAGGAGTGAGAGAGAGAGGATAATCAAAGGCGAGGTTAAGATTTTGCTAATTGTGTACATGGTGAAACCATTCAGAATTTGCAAAGAACTGGCTTTGAGGGGGGTTGCAGATTAAGCAACCTGATTTAGATGGATTGAGTCCAAGTATGATGTTCCAGTGGGATATGCAAGTGGAAATTCCCAGAAGTCAGTCAGTGATATTGATCTGACACTCTGGGGGCCACTCTGGGCTAGGCATATAGACTATAAGTGTGTCAAATGGGATGGAAAGTATTGAAGAAGGCATGTATTGAGAAGAAGCATAATCCCTCTCAGATACTAGTTCCAGACATTGTGAATCACTGAAGACAGCTCTCATCAGGGCTCCTGGAGCCCTGGCAGGATGTCACTCTGAGCAGGGGGAATATCACTGCCATCAAGTTGAATTCATCTCCCAGGAGGAGATTTAGGTGAAAGTGTATCCTTGGAGCTTATCTTAGATGTAATACTCTATAATTGAGGTGACAGAGACTGTTCATTTCACCCAAACCCAGAGCTCTGTAGGAACTCTTCAAGAGATTTAAGTCAGTTGATGAAGGTTATGTGACAGAATTTGAACACATATTCCTGGAACTTGATGTTACCACATCATCAGCTAGTTAGCTCTATTCTTTTTTTTTTTTTTAATTTTTTTTAACGTTTATTTATTTTTGAGACAGAGAGAGACAGAGCATGAATGGGGGAGGGGCAGAGAGAGAGGGAGACACAGAATCGGAAGCAGGCTCCAGGCTCTGAGCCATCAGCCCAGAGCCCGACGCGGGGCTCGAACTCACGGACCGTGAGATTGTGACCTGAGCCGAAGTCGGACGCTTGACCGACTGAGCCACCCAGGTGCCCCTAGTTAGCTCTATTCTGGTTAGTAGGGGAGACTTCTGTGTCTGAGGCCAGCTTTCTAACTGTCTTGGAGAAGTAGATTGTGGAGAGCATTGCTACAATCCCCAGACCACTGCCAAGAAAGGTCAAAGCCTCTGGCAGACCAGGATGTACCCCACCATCATCCCCCTTCCAGTTGATGTACAAGACCTACGAACCATTCCTCTGCTAGAAGTACTCAACTCTGGAAGAGATGTAAGCAACAGTTTCAAGTCTGGATCTACAAAGCTGGAGATAATTTCTTAAATATCTCTGTTTATGCAGCACAAATGGGCTTGTATTGTTCCCTTTTTGGTGCCTCCGCAAGTCAGCTAGAGAATAGAGAAGGTAACTAGAAGTAATTGGTCTGGAACTTTTGGAACGGCAAATCAATCAAAAATTTAGTAACGTATTTAAGTACCAGTTAAAAGTTCTTGACCAATGACACTTCGCCATATACATTTAATGACTATAAAAACTTGATAGGAAACATTACTTTTCTTCCATATGAACATTCCATTAAGCTTTAGCTGTTTGAAATGGTGAAACCCATTGCCCTGCAAGATAGAATTGATCGTGGAAGCATATTCACACAAGAGGATGTTTTTTTAGATTACCTCTGTTGGATTCTGATTAGCAATGTTTATGTTCCATTTAATGTTTTCCATATGCTGGTTACTATTTGAAAGTTTGGTCTGTGCATTTATCCTCATCACCAGCTGTGGAAGTCGACCCTGTGCAGCAGCTTCAGACCCAATGTCTGGATATTCTGGCATCCTGACCACCAGAACTGTTGATTTTAGTCTCATTTCATTGTTCTTGGAATGCGGGTTTGGATGACCGATTTGTGAATATCATCACAAACTTCAAATGTCCTTCATCTTTATGATGGGACCATTTTGTCCCAGGCTTAGCTGACTTAAAATTTGAAGAATCTTGGCATTTTCCATAGCTGTAAAGATGAACCTGAATATTCTCAAAAAAAAAAAAAAGCACATGAGATAAATTATATGGTGGCTTTTTAAAAGTAGCTTTAGTTTTGTAAACGTGATGCATATACGATGAATGAAAGGAAAGTCAACTAATCAAAGTACAAAAAGTAGGAAAAAAGTCACCTGAAATTTTACCACCTGGACAAGAACATAGTTCAGTGTTCATCCTTCCCAGATTTCTCCAAGTCTTTTAAATGATATTGGTAATTAGTAAGACTAGAAGTGTCTTATTAATCTATCAGTGTCTTGACTGATAGTGAGTATATAATTTATCGTCCACACATGGATACTTCTGTGAGTGAATAATTAGGCGAGGACAACAAGTATGTACCTGGACTGTCCTCGGCACCTGGGACTGGGATTACCTAAGTCTTAGACCCATTGCCGTGTACAAATTTGTTATTTCATTATAATTTATTGGACATTTATTCTATGCCAGGCATGAGTCGATAAAGTAAATAAAACACAGACTCTGCTCCTCTGGCCTCACAGTCCAACAGCAGTTAAATGCCATGCAGTGGGGACTGTGGTGGAAAGATGGCTCTCGTATTATGGGAAAATAAATGGTCAGTCCATGAAGGCTCAGAGTGAGCAGTAGAAAGGCTGACGCGAGTTTCAAAGGGTTGATGGGGTTAGCCTGGCAGAGAAGAGAGCAGAGGACATTCCCACTAAAAAGGGATGATACATACAAAGACTATGAAAAGGGAACAAAGCATATGGGATATTGGGAACTTGCAAAGGCTCAGGAGGATGAGAACTTTTGGGGGGAAAGTCATCAGACTTGACTTTAGAATGCTGGCTCAAGATGCTACTCGTGGGGAAGAATGGGATGTATCTGAGGCAATTTGGAGCCTGAATCATCAGTGTTTGGGCAGTGGAGAGGAGAGTTTCCTGAAGCCCAACTCGGGCACTGGCCTGGACCGCGGGAACATTCGCAGAGACACGTAACGCCGAAGAGGGAGCTGGTTTGGGAGGGAAGGAAGCAGGTGATGGCTATGTTTGTGTAGTTCGAGGCTCCAGTAGGGCATCCAGGTGGAGATGTCTGTCCGTGTGACTTTGGTTGGAACTCAGTAGAGAGCTCTAGGCTGGGGAGAGAAATTGAGGAATTGGTGGTTTATAGGCAGTATTTGAAGCCATGGGAATTTGAGGCCAGTTTGATTTTTATTACTTATCATGAATTTCTATTAACTCTGGTTCAAGGTTATTGAATTTGTAATAGAGTAGAATAAATGGGAGCTTAAGTGATGACATTTTGAAATTCATTCATCCCCACCCATTTTCATGAAAGAAACATTTGTCTGGGAGATGTAAAATACCGCTATTCAGAATTTATTGTCCAAAGGAATTGGCAAAGAGACTTTCCGCCAAAAATCAGATTTAGAAAAGTCAACCTTCTTTCTATTTTATAATAAAGAGAGTAATTAAAGCTCTCTGGTTAAAATTCCAAATAATTACAGTCAAGCCTGTATCAGTCGTGGAGACTGGGAGCCTTTTGGATCCTTGAAATCCACAAACAGTCCTGATGTATTGTAGCCACAACTTTGTCTCTTGCTAATCTTGAGCATTTCTCCTCTGAGAGTTGCTTGGCTTTTGAGATTTCAACATACACAGGAAGAATAAAAATATAAGGGAGAATAATCGAAGAATAGGGGAGCTAGGAGAAACCTGAGAGATTCTTGATTCAGCTGTGTCAGTGTTTTCGAAGAGGAAGCTGAAGACAGGTCACAGGGCCCCAGGGTCCAGCAGGGGTCAAAGTGCTGTAGCTCAACCATTCCTAGCACCCCCGTGGCGATGAATGAGCGATCCCTTCGGTATTCAATAAAAACAATTTTGATTTTACTCTTTGCCATTTAGAAGCATTGCTATCTCAAACTACTGATAAATAAAAGCGTGTGATAACTACATCTTAATTGGCCAACATGTAGGAACAGAAAGTAAATAGAGACAAAGGAGCTTTCTTTATTCAGTTGCTTTGTATTTTTCTTGTAAATTGCAAATAGACAAAGTGTGTTATCTCTCTGGCTACATGTCCTTTAATTGCACTAAAGGCCATTTGGTTTCATCATAAAGTCCAAGTATTGCCTCTGATTTAATAAGGCTTATTACTGTCTTATAAATATACCATTTTATAAGCATTTGATAACCATTGGCATTCTCTGAATCTAGCAAAACACACAGATAAGAAAGGACAGCGAAGCAGAGAAACTGATGTTTTCTGTTATTTTCTCCCACTAATTTTCTCACTGGGTGAGAGGGGTCTAGGCATTGGAGACACTGTGGTGTAGTGGAAATAGAGAAGGCAGACGCTGTTCAGCCTGTGGCCCTCAGTGGCCTCTTGTGGCTCCCATCCCGATTCACTCTTTCATATGGGAGTGTTGGGCCAGATTGTTTTTATGGCTCTTTGCAACTCTAACAGTCTATTATCCAACAGTCAAGGCATAAATTTTCGTTTTCCCACAATTTTCAACTCACGCTTTTCCTTATCTAACGTGTTGCTGAATCTTGTCACTTTATTGGGTCAACATTAATTTACTATTTATTATTTATGTCCTTGGTGCCAGCCAATGTCTTAGATGCCCTTTTTTTTTTTTTTTTTTTTTTGCCTGCCATCTCTTACATTCACTAGACCTGCCTCCTCTGAGAGCTGAGAACACCCAAATCTGTGACTTCCATTTCCTTGCCTCTTAGAGACTAAACATGCCTTCCAAGTTCACAGATGCCCGTCCTTAAATACACACTCTACCATATTCCTTTCTGCAGAGTATACCTTCGGAGTAGTCCAAGGTACTGATGTTTTATTGTCTCAATTTAAAATTAGAAAATGAGAAGCAAGTTGGACAAATTATGAAACCTCTTTAAAATCCACATATTTCCGGAAACATCCAATTTTGATCTAAATAGGAAATAAAGTAGTAGTCAGAAATAAATACTCCTAGATGTAGTTAAGTTGACTTGCTTCATACTCAGAAATTCAAATAAGAATAATATGCAAAGCTTGCTTGCATTGCTTTTTAAAAACCCCATTTCTTTTGGTTGTTTCATTTACAAAATGGCAGCCAGAGACGTTTAGGACAGTGGAAATGTATGTCTCCACTGCACATATTACAAATAAAAAGTGTACATGTGAAGACGTCACACATCCATATGCATGTTATCTATTGCTCTGTCGAGCAGTCCTCTTAATTACGCTTTATATATGCTTTGTGCAGCCAGGCATTGATCTTTCAAGTACCGTTGTCTGGTTCAGAGACTTGTAATTAGGCAGAAAGATCTGGTAAAATGGATTCTGTGGAATTATTCAAATGTTCTGTGTGTATGAAATTGTTCAGCTAGGATTGTTTATCTGGAAAAAGGCGCTTTTACATTTGCACCGAGCCTATTTCAAAATTTCGATTCCTCTCCATTATTTACCGATAGCTCATGCATTTCTTGGACAGTTGCAAATTGCAGGGCTTTTCTGTTTTGATATGAAACTGCTTTGTGCTTTCCTGTGGGCTTGTTAATTGGTGAGCTCTTTATCCAGGAGATCAAGAATCAGGGGCTTCTTTATTAACCCATTGTGAGCTCTCAAATAGTCCCCATGGGTGTGGAGAAGAGGAGTTGCCGTTGAGACTTCATGCTCTTCCTGTTCTTTTACGACACCGATCACAGCCTGGACGATACAGTCGAGAATGACAAGGAGAATTTAATAAACAGCTTAGAATAGAATCTCCTGATACTGAGGGTTCTGTAACGAGCCTTTTTGTCTCCCCCCCCCCCCACCGCCCTTTTTTGGTTAGCATTTGCGATTCCTTTGACTTATGGCAACTTTCTCCTGCAGGATGAAACAATCCTGATAAGGATTTAAAAATATATATAATTGAATTTTGCGTTGCAGCCTGAAAACCATGAAAGGAACAATGTTTGTTTTTCCGGAAGGCATTGTCCTGCTCCGTAGGTGGTGATGTGAACATTCTTTGAATTTTCTCCCTTGAAAATAGACCGGGAGATTCCTTGTTCCTCGCTCACGCACAAACACACCATCATCACGCGCTTTCCCATAAATGTATGAATTTACCTTCTGAGTGGCCTGAGAAATTATCTCTGTACAAAGAGCTCCCTGGGGATTGGTAAGGTTTGGAACTGGGGGAGAGAGTGAAAGAAGCCCAACACAGTTTGAGTGGCTCTTAGGGAGTTAAATTCTCCATCGCTACATGGTTTGTTTGTGTGTTTATTTATATTTTATTTGTTTGTTTGTTTGTTTGTTTGTTTTTGCCAAAACACACGACTCCCCTTTCTAGGACACTGCTATTGCTCTATGTTTGCATTGTAGGGTATGGTTTTTCTTCCTTCTGATTAGCCTCTGCTTTTTTCTCCTGCTGCTGGCCGCCATCCCGATAGAAGTGCATGTGAGTAAGCAGTAAGCTCCAGCTTGCAGGGGGGGATTTTTTTTCCTCATGACTCTTAACGGCTTTTTACCTCAGAATGATTTTGTCTGGGTGGCTTGACTAGTTTTTTTCTTAAGCACACACACACACACACACACACACGCACGCACACACACACGCTTGTTGCTAGTTTGCCATCCATCCTCCCACCGAACTCACTAGAATCTTCTTGGTCGGCCTGGAAATTGGTGGCAGTCACATGGGGGTCCTTTAGATTGACAAGAAGGACAAGCCCAAGCGATGGGGACCATGAGAACCCACGCATGCATTACATACCTGTTCAGTCATCATCCTAAAGGCAACCAGTGACTACTTTCACGTGCTGAAATCCCCATTCCCTCTGTATTTTCCTTGCCCTTCCTATGTTTCTTTCCCAAAGAGGACGTTGGTGAATGTTTCATTTCTCATATAAATGGCCCGTGAAGAAAGGGTAAAAATACACACGTCGTGTGTCACATAGGCTTGTTGGGGCACGAAAATTTTTCTGTTGACCAAAGTATTTGTAGAGTGAACTAGGCACTCTGAGGTGCACAAAAATAGACTTCATACGTAAGCATCAAAAGAGCACTTGACTAATTGTTAAGCAGCCTGCGTGATGGGAGTGATGTTGTGCTAACTAGCTATGTGACTAGGCAAGTCATTTCACCTTGCTGGGCCTCATTTTTGTCATATGTAGTCTCTTTCAAACTGCCACATGTAATTATTTTTATATAAAATGTCCCTTATGAAACAATAAGGAAGCATACCTATGTACTTTGTTCTAATTTTCTTATAAGAGCTTCAGGCTTCTCAAAACTTGAATAATACTAAATGAACAGAAAAACATATTTCTAGACAAGACATTCAAAGTGACTCTATTAATCGGGATTTGTGTAACAAAATCAACTCTTGCCATGCATAATTATAACCAGCACGAAAATGCAAGAGAACATTTATGTAATTTATTAAATACAATAGCTCCTTAATTCTCTAGCTTACCATGCCATGTACACAGAAGAGGTTGCAAACTCTCCCCACATCACACATCCAATTACTTACTTGTCATTGTACTTTTCTAGTACAAAGCTGTGCTAATGATCAAAAAAAAATGTGTTGATCATACTGTACAATGAATGTGACATTTAAAATCACATAAGTGCAAGTCTCTCTTATAGGTTTTCAGAAAAAGTGAACTTCAAGCTAAAAAGCATTAAATAAGACAAAGACAAAACACTTTATAACATGAGAAGCCATATTCTACGGGAGTTATAACAATTATCAATATCTCTGCACCAAAAAACACAGAATCCGTCTATAAAACAGAAGCCAGTAGAACAGAATACAATGCCAGGATAACCCAATTACGTATAGAAATCCAATAGAAAGTAAAAGTAGTATCTTAAATCATGGAGATGAGAGGTCTTCCTATAATAAAAGGTGTGGAGACAACTGAATAGCCATTTTGAAAAAGGTAAAATTAGATCTTTTCCTCAGACCACGTACAAAAATATACTCGAAAGGCTTCAGAGCTCTAAAAGTGAAAAAAATAGGGGCCCCTGGGTGGCGCAGTCAGTTAAGCATCTGCCTTCAGTTCCGGTCATGGTCTCACGGTTCATGAGTTCAAGCCCCACGTTGGGCTCTCTGCTGTCTGCACAGAACCTGCTTCAGATCCTCTGTCCCCCCACCTCACCTCTCCCCCACTTACACACTGCTCTCTCTCTCTCTCTTTCAAAAATTAAATAAAATAAAAGTGGAAAAATAAAAGTATATGTATTCCAGAAGAAAACATGACCGGATCCCTTTAAAACTTGGGTATAGGGAAAGGTTTTTGAGCAATGATTATAAAAATTCTAATGCAACAAAACAAAAGATAAATTTGGCTGCATAAAAAATAAAAGCTTTTCAGGTCAAAAAGCAAACAAAACACTCAAAGAGGGAAACACTGTAAACAAAGAAGTTAAAAGACAAGTGGCCATGTGGAGAAAATATTTTCGGCTTTTATCACAGATAAAATTAGTAAACAACTTTTAAAAATGAAGGTGGAACGAATACAAATCCTGTAGAAAAACTGGCAAATGACACAAACAATTCACAAAAAGAGAACATCTGACAAAATGCTCAAGTTCACTCATAATAAGACATATAAATAAATGGAAACAACACTGGTAATATTTCTCATCCACCAGACTGGCAAATTTGAGAACTTGATAATTCGTTCTTTGGGCAAGGCTGTATGGAAACCCGTGCTCTCATACATTGCTTATTGAAATAGAAAATGGTACAATTTTTGCAGAGGAGGATTTGGTAATATGTGCATTTGCTTTTTGACCTGGCAATCCCACTTCTAAGAATTTACCCTGAAGATAAACTTCCAACAATACAAAAATATATACAATACAAAAAAAAAAATTGAAGCATTTGTTGTGATTGCAAAATATTGGGAACTCAAGTGTCCAAGCATAGAGATTGGTTGCATGAACTAGAATATATACACACACTGCACCATGATACAGAGGTAAAGAAAAAAAAAAAAAAAAAGAGAGAAAACCTCCATAATAGAATGATTTCCAGGGTATATACTTAAATGAAAAAAGCTGTGCACAAAATATATTAATAGACTTCTTATGTATGAAAGAAGGGAAAATTAGCATATATACTTCTGCTTGTTTACTAAGAGCTGCATAGGAGGAATAAACCAGAAAACAATAAAGTTGTTTATCTATGAGGGGTGAATAGAGAATACAGTGGGAGGGATATGGAAAGGAAGAACACTTCTTTGAGTATATCTTTTTATATATCTTAACTTTTGAAAGCATGTTAACACATTCAAATTCAGAAAATAAAATTAGTAAGAATTGGAAGCAAGTTGAAATAAATGAAGTATTTCATAATGAATATTTTAACGCCACTGTAGAGAGAAGGAAGGAATGATCCATGTACCTTAGAAAAGCAAAATAAGTTCATCAGAGAAAGACCAATATTGTATGATTTCACTCGTAAGTGGAATTTGAGAAACACAACAGGTAACATAGGGGAAGGGAAAGAAAAACAAAAACAGAAAGGGAGGCAAACCATAAGAGACTCTTAAATACAGAGAACAAACTGAGGGTTGCTGGAGGGGAGTTGGGTGGGGCGGATGGGTTAAATGGGTGATGGGTATTAGGAGGGCACTTATTGGGATGAGCACTGGGTGTCATACATAAGAGATGAATCACTGGGTTCTACTCCCGAAGCCAAGATTACACTGTATGTTAACAACATTGAATTTAAATAGACTTTTAAAAAAGAAGCACAGAATTTGGTTCGAAATCCTCCATCTTGGTAAGGGGGGAGTGGCAGGTGCAATCAAATCCTCACCACTATTTACTAAGTTTGTTTTTGGATTGAGCAAAGCAATTTTCGAGCTATCTTAGATATGTTATTCGTACGAGCAAATAAATGTGTTGATGTTGTTGGGATCTCACTGTGGAACAGACACACAAATATGAAATGGGAGAGGACAAGCCCTCCCATGGGGATACACAAAAACTGGCCATACTTGGGTGAATTCATGATTGACAAAATACGTAGTTTTTGTAGTTATGTGTATATAACTATATTTATAGTTGTATGCA
Source organism: Panthera tigris (assembly GCF_018350195.1). Classification (NCBI taxonomy): domain Eukaryota; kingdom Metazoa; phylum Chordata; class Mammalia; order Carnivora; family Felidae; genus Panthera; species Panthera tigris. The sequence continues at coordinate 132,180,496 of NC_056664.1, forward strand.
ATCGTATCTGTATGTATGTATCTGCACCTATTTCTAAGCTCTGTGTGCTGAACATGTCAAGAAGGAAAAACCTCAGTAGCAATGACCCTTCCTAGTTCCTTATCTGTTTCCCACTTTAAGGAATCAGAGATCCATGAAGAAATGGCCGATTGCAGGACAGGGATGGGTAGAAGGAACTAAATCTTCTTGTTCTACCACAAAAGAAGGAGGTACTAAGAAAAGGTGGGGGGACGCTGCAAGGACTTAGAAACCAGCATGAAGGGGGTTCTCCTGCCAAATCTTAGACAATGTGAGCATCCACATAATTAAGCACAATAATGAATTATAAACTATCAAACATAATAGGAATTCATCAGTCCTGCCAGTAACCGAAAGGCAAACACAATAATTAATGGGGGAGAAAGGAGGGTCTGCTTCTAGGAGAATGCTGAGGGCTGCGTGGTGAATGAGGAGGGCTGGAAGGTGTGTGGGAGCTGGAAAAGTCATGGGTAAAGATTGGGTCGAGCAAGAGTTATCCATTGATACTAAATTTAGGGAGAAATTTTGATGAGGAGGAAATGGGTATTTTTATGGGCTTGGTGTCTTCCCACATACTGCTTATTAGTGGTGAGGGGGAGGATCTATAGAGTGGTATGGTCCAGAAACTGGGCAGCGCCTTGACCAGATGATCAGAATTGACATCACCAATGAGGCATTATGCACCATAAGCCGTGATACCGAAGGACACATCACCTAAGCAGTGTTCTAGCCTAGAACGAGAGCTGAATCTAATCACGAGGACAAGCAGGCAAACTTACGTGAAGCATGTTCTATCCCAATAAATAATAAATGAGGGTGTAGAGAACTATATTCTTCAAAAAATGTCAGTTCTGTAAAAGATATTGAAAGTTATTATAGAAGACTGTTTAATGTTCCAGATTAAAGGCTATAGAGACATGGCTGGTAAAGGAAATCATCTGGATGTAGACCAGATCCGGTACTGGAGGGTATAAAAATGGGATAAAAGACATATTTGAGACAACCGATAAAACTTGGAATACTAATTGTAGATTGGAGAGCAGTATTCATGTAAAACTTACTGAAGTCGGTAAATATACTGTCATCATGTAAGGGAGTATCCCTATTCTTGGATGATAAAACACTTGATACATGTACCTATTTTAGGGATAAAGAGGTCTGTAACCTTTAAAGAGTTCAGGGGAAAAAAGGAGAGAGAACAAATGATAAATAAGGTAAAGTTTTATAAAAAAAGGTGAATCTGGTCAAAGGGTAGATGGCCATTCCTAGTTTTATGTTAATTTTTGCATTTCAGATTTTGAAATTACTTCTAAATTAAAAGTCTTTAGAAATGGGAGTGCCTGAGTGGCACAGTCGGTTAAGTGTTTGACTTCGGTTCAGGTCATCATCTCACAGTTCCTGAGTTCGAGCCCCGCCTTGCGCTCTCTGCTGTCAGCATGGAACCCGTTTCACATCCTCTGTCCCACTGTCTATCTCTGCCCCTCCCCCAGCCATGCTCTCTCTCTTTCTCAAAATAAACATTTTTTTTTTAAATGGGGAAAAATATTTTTCTCCAAAGCATCCAAAGGGGGCTTCCACAGTACTTGAAAGATAGCCTTTGTCACTTTGTTCAAACACATCATATAAATCAGGCTAGTCCTGCGGCCTCTGGGATCAGTTCAGGGCTCTTCCCAAAAGCCCCTCCGGGGACTCCCCCCACCACCCAGCAGCCCAGTGTCTCAGCCCAGCGATGCTGGGCACATTTAATGTGTTAAACTACAATTATGTTTCTGAGGATGTTAGCAAGATAGCTTGGGACCAGTTTTAATTTTTTTTAATGTTTATTTTTGAGAGAGAGAGAGAGAGAGAGAGAGAGCGAGCGCACGTGCAGAAGAGGGGCAGAGAGAGAGGGAGACACAGAATCTGAAGCAGGTTCCAGGCTCAGAGCTGTCAGCACAGAGCCCGATGCGGGGCTGGAACTCTCAAACCGCGAGATTATGACTTGAGCCAAAGTCCGATGCTTGGTTAAGCATCCGAGGCCACCCAGGTTCCCCAGGATCAGTTTTATTTCATAGCTCTCTCTGTGAACTGTAGAAGGTGTGGGCGGTACTCAGAGCCACCAAAAGTAGTGCCCAAGATGAAAGACCACAGTTTAAACGCGGAATCCTCTCTACTGAGTCTTTCCCACAAAAATGATGGTTGGTGTGGAAACTAGGATAATTGATACTATTGATCTCAAAATGTAGCAAACCTTAGTGAGAAAGTGAAGAGAGGGGTCATTAAAAACCTTCACAGTTTTCTGCCCACCTCTGTACTCAGAAATGATTTGCTAATTGAGATGAGAAGATTAGAGAAATTAAAGAGCCAGATTGTTGTCTCCTGCCAACATGGTTTTTTCCACTTTTAAGTCAGAATGTGGGTGGAAGAGACCATTTCGTTGAGCACAAGGGATGAAAGTAAGAATGGGGATAAAGGTGAATGGGGGTCATGGTCGTTTTGTGGGGCTTGTTCTCAGTCTTCCTCAGATATGTAATAATGGTGTTAGTAATAGCCAACATTTATTGAGTGCTCTGGGAAGGACATGCTGAAACCTCTTGGGGATCAGCTAATTTGATCATTGTGTTCATTTCTGAGATGAGGAAACAGGCACAAAGATGTAATTTACTCCATTAATGAGTGGGAATTACTCCAGAGCCCAAACTACCAAAGCCAGGTAGACCTTGAGATTAAGGGCATTTATCCAGAATTTTAAAAAATTAGCATAGAAGACACCTTCTCAAAGGCTAGTTTTCATATAGAAGATGTCAAAGAGTATGACTATAACAGAATGGGCTGAAACACCTGTGTTCCTACCAGCTTTAAAAATTAATCTTTAAGTCCAAAGCTTTAAGATTGGCAAGTGACGGCTGATGTGTTGTGAATGGTTAGTAGGTTAATAGGTATTCTTTGGGGAAATGAGTTTCCTAATCAAATAAGATCAGGAGACAGGACATCTTATCAGAACATTAACAAAAATAATAACTTCCGTATTATTGGTCCTGGAAACATGTCTGGGATACTGTGGGTTTTTTTTTTTCCATCCCCTGGTTCTGTGAATTTGTCTACTGTAGATTATTTTGCTGTCAGTAAAGCTTTATCAGTGATCACCTAGGAGATGCCCCCCAAAAGATCATGTGATTAAGAGAAGAGACTAAATACAAAAGCATTTGTATTTGTATCCTTGTATTTTTTTTCACTTCAACTCCAGCCTTCTCCACTAGCATAACTTCCTTCCGGAACAGGTGGGATGGTTTGAATGGTGGAGAGGTGGCTCATGAGAAAGAGAAAGAATTTGAAAGGCGATCGAGAAAAGAAGTAAACATAATTTTTCCTATGGTTCCCCTGGAGTGTAAAAGAATGAATGTATTCCACTTAGGAAATTCTGTTAAATTGCTTTTATTAAAAATGAGAGAAATAGCATCTAGAATATCAGTAATAAGCTATAATGAATAGATCTTTGGCGATCCGTCGCAACAGGGTACACATCAATAGCATTAGGGTGTAGGGTGTAGTTCCGTCCCCCAGTGTCAGATTTTCATGGCTTGTGGCAGCTGACCATGGAACTAGGGAACACTATATAGTACCTCTCCTGTAGGTCACGGCTCTGTTGTGCCTGTGGAAAGAAAGCTGCTCTGTGGGGAGGGAGGGGAGATGGCCACGAAGTCCTAATAGGCCATTTCTGTCTTCTCCCTATGATTGTTCTCAATCATTGGGCAATCACGAGGCTATTAGGAGCTCCCTGACCGAAGCCACTCACGCGCTTAGCTTTGCCATTAACAGCATTGACAGGGAGCTTTGAGGCTGCTGAAGAGCTGATGGGTCTTGAGGGCCTTGAATTAGAAATGCGCCTGTCCTTTTAACACGCTGACATGGCCCAGCTCCTCCTGTGGAAGGACTCTCAGGCAAGCATGGGAACCGTACATGTGTAAACATCTGGCTCATTTCCTCTCCTGTGTCTCTTTTCATATTCGACAGTATATTACGTGCAAGGGCAGTAAGTCATGACTGCCGTCTGAAATGGTGCTCGTGGGTTTTACTAAAACCGAAGTCCGGCATGCCCTGGAAGACAGGATTTATAGAGTGACTTCCAGCATTCCTCCCTTCTCTAGACCTCTGTCTTCTGGCCACCCTGTCTCTCCACCAGGGCGAACGACTGCCGGGCTGGAGGAGACCTTGCCACGGTTTGCTACCCCGTCTTGGCCTTTTAGATGTCATGATCTGTAGGAATTGGGAAATCAGGTCAAGGTTTCTTTGGGACAGCGTTTCGAGACTGATCCCCCAAGTTTTATTGAGGTCACCCTTCCTGTCTGCCAGAGTGCTCAGTGAGGTTAGACACAGACTTGTCCCTAATCTTCTGGGCTGAGGAGGATATAAATTTCCAGATTGGCTATCGGGGCTCATGTTCTGGATGGCAATAGGCAGTTCTAAGTATAGTCCCTTTAGGAGCAAACTTTGTCAGGATTTCCCCTGGCCCCCCTGCCCGCCCAGCAGAGCCACGAATAACCATGAAAAAAAAAAAAATGGAATCTTAAGATTCCAAATAAGTGTCATCACTAAAACGCATTTGCATTTGTGACTTCACCCTCAGACATTTGACTGAAGAATATAATCTTGAAATATTACAAATGAAAGTGTTGTTTTCTCTTGGAAGAAGTAATGACATAAAATCTAGGGGAAAACACACCTTATATGGTGATGGAAGACAGTATCTTTTACATTTTTTAAGGCAGGCGTTTCTCTAAAATTCTCAAACATCTGAGAAGTGTGGGGGTATCATGTGATCTTGGAAGAAGTTGTTAGCCATCAAATTATTAACGGCTCTCAGAATAAAGCCCATCTTGCAGAAAATAGACTTGCTGGAAGGAACAGAGCTAAGATTACCCAGGGCGTCCTCATTCGTTAGCAGGACCTTACTCCGTTCACTTAGCTAAGTGGTTTCCCCATTTTCCCTTCATTGGTGTAGATTGGTGAGCGATGTCCCTCCACTCACTTCGTCCCCTTCTTTGCATCTCACATCCTCAGGAGAGTAGGAAGAAAGAGCAGCAAAGGGCAGATGACCCACATGAGAGTCTGCAGGAAGGAGAGTAGGAGTAACAGATCAGCCACGCTTACTGGTAAGCGGTAGTTCCTCAGCGTAATGATCTGAATTAAGTGCAAGATGAAAGAACCATAGTATTTGATGGACTTACTCACCTTTCTCAGTTAAACAGCTCAGATGCATCCCGTTTGTAACTTATCAAACTTTGGGAACAGATAACAAACGAGGTCATAACTATCTCCTTTCAGAGACGGATTTTCTGGGCAGGCCTCTGGGACCCTCTAGTTCACTTGACAGTTAAGGGCCTCATTCTGCCCTTGCAAGCTGGCTCTCCAGTTTATTCTTAAAATGAATGAGGACGCAAAATCCGAGAAACGGAGGGAAGTGGCTAGTTTCCATTTTGATAGGCAAGGAAGTGATTTGAATTCGTGAAGGAATGGAAAGTTACATGCAAACCCGAGCGACCTGGTTGTGCCGCAGATTGTGTAATAAATGAAATCCCTCTCAGGAGATCTCTTTCACCTGTTGATGAATGCACATCTGTGTGTCAGGACCCCTCACTCCAGGATCCCTACGAGGGGTGGGCATGTCCAGGGTGCAATGGCGTGGGTCAAAGATCACAGATGGAATAGTTCTGGTTAGGGGCCCATTCAGTTGTCTCTGATTGTCCTTGAACTAGAGTCCTTTGATTGTCTAGATTCTCCCCTATTGCTACATCCCTCTGGGATGCATTGAATCATTTTAGTTTGCTGTCAGGTCCCTTCTAAATGGTGTGCATAATTGGGTACATGTCCTACAACAAAGAGAGCCACTTTGACACCTGCCGCTTCGGAGAACAAGTACAAGGGAAGAAGCAAAGATATTGTAACAGACAGATGTATTTATTTTGACAAGTGGGATTTGTTTTTAATTATTAATATTTCACAGTATACCAGTCACTGTCTTGTAGGAGATTTTATAAAAGCAACAACATCTGATAATATGTCATAACCACATGAGCATACCTTGATGCAGTTAGGGATCTGGTCAGAACAGGGGTTGACTTCTGTTTTTAGTGCGAATTATCATGAAGCTAGAGAAACACGAAAATGGGAACGAAGAATATTGTGTTTATGTTAAGCCCTTCATCAGTGATTTGAAAACACGTCGCTGTTTCTTCCGCAAGGAAATCCTGAAACCTTAATACAAAAATCTCCAAGGATAAAGGATTCTCTAATTGTTCCATTCATCCATTTCTCTGAGTTTTTTTTACACATGGAGTCCATTTTTTTTTAAGAAATTTGCATCCTTTGTCTTTTTCTTTGCATCCTTTGCATCTGGAATTTGTCACAGAATATATTTCGAGTTCTAAAAGATGAAGTTGTGAGATTCATCTTCTCTTGTCTCTGTAATGAGTAGGGAAAGCTGAAGGAACGTGGGTAGTGGTCTCCCACCACTTTACTCGACAGTGACAACTTCCCCATTCAGCGTGCATCATCTCTGTTTAAATTTTCTGGTGTGAGTCTCCTCGACAAACTCAAAATGGCCAGAAGAAAGATAGGGAAGGAAAGATTCTGCCCCTCCCCCACTTGCGCCACACTTTCAGCTACTAAAAAATCTGATTTCCCTTTAATTTGTACTCAGCAGTGTCAGCTCTGCTAGAGGAAAGGGCATCCCTGCTGACAGTAATCATTATAACTCCAGGAGACCAGCAGAGATAAATATACTATAAGCCATCTTCTGAGTGGGTCAAACTTGTCCTGATACTTTTGAGGTCCGTGTACTTTGCAGAAAGATTTCCTCCATCATCCTGGTTTCTCACTGATGCCCAGAGATGTGCTCGTGTGTGATCCTTTGGTGGAAAAAGACTCCTCTAGTGCACACAGAAATAAGCCAATTGTGTTTATTGAAGGACTCTCTTTGAGTGGACATTTATGCTAATATTCAGCAAACAGGATCTCCATAAATTAAAAATAAATAAAAACACAAATCCAGAAAACATTTAACATCATGTGCAAATTGAATTGGCATTTTGTTCTACTCTCTCGTGACTGAACAGAATATTTGCAGAATTAATTGAAAATCGAATATGTTTGATATGTGTATCGCATTGAAAAGCGTGAAGTATCTAGGTTTTTGGTGGGTTCTTTGCCATTAGAAGTTCCTAAATCCTACAAAAGGTAAAACAAATAGCACCAAGCAAGCATCTGCTGGTGAAATTAAATTATGCTGCTTTAAATATTATTGTTTTATATCTCCTTTGTTCTGAGTTTGCCCTACTATAACCTTCATAAAATTTACTTAGGTAGCAATTCCTTTATTGGGTCCCAAGATTGTAGAAAAGTAAGTGGGGGAGTCGCTCAACCTTGTTTAACTAGAATGGGCATTTGCACTGTTACTGTGGAATATGGTTCTGGTGATGAATGTCTTCCCCTAAAAGAATGTTTTTATTGTATTTTCCACTGTATTGCCTTTATTGCATTTAAAGATGAAATTTAAGCAACTGAATCTACAAACATAGTTTAGTGTAGTTTATACGATTATTCCATGGTGCTTCTTTTTTCATTTCACGTGGATAGGTCTCTTTTGTATATATACCAGTCGGATAAACTCTGCGATGTATCTTATAAATTAATGTTTGGAAAGCGTGGGAAGAACATAAGGAAAAAAAAGGAGAGAAACCGCAAAATGAAAAATTGTTAGGTTTACATGACGTGATTGTGAGTGAGCTGTATTGCCCTCTCTGAATTTTTTTTTCTACCTTATAAAAATTTACCATCGGCAACGGAGTATTTTGATAATCGGAAGAGAAAAAGAACGCTGTTTTGAAGAGAATGGACAACAGGCCTGTGAAGATCAGTCCGTCCACCTGCCCAGGACGTACAGAATTCCTACCGTGTGCCTTTTCCCCAGTCAACTCCAGGACTCAAGCCTAATATAATTAGAGGGTGATTTCCCACTGCTTTCCGAGTCTGTCCCTTCGACCAGCCACAGAAACCATTTCCACAGCTGCGGTCCCTGAGATGTCAACTGACGTAGTTTTTGCCAAGACAACCCTTGATGTGATACCATCTTTCAATGAAGGAGCTATCTCTAGTGTGAAAATATCCTTTTGAAAATACAGTAGGATAGTTCGTATGTCTATTTTTTCCCCCCCTTTTTTCCTGTGGAGGTCTTAGAAATGAACAGTTAAACTATGTTCAACCCTCTGGTGTTTTTGCCCTCCCAGGCCGCTTCTTTAAGCAAAGGCTGTGAAAGGATTATCATTTTTGCCTGTTTAATATCTAATTACTCTCTGTGAGTGTGTGTTTTTAATTTTTACTTTTGTTACATATGATTCCATAAGTTTGCCTTACTCAGGCTTAACGAGTGGTTGCATAGGATTTGTTGCTACCGGCTCGATGGGATGTGTATGCATCCTTCGAGAAGAGGGCTTTAAATAAAAATGCTTTCTGGAGTCCCCAGATGACTTCCTTGGTAGTCTGCTGCTAAGAACGACGTATATCCCCATTTCTGCTTTAGTGTTGGCTGTTGAAAGCTCTGGGCCCTTCCTCCTCAGTGCCCCTCAGGCCTCTGACTCCCCCTCTCCTGTGCCCCAAGCTGCTTTAGGAAGCCAACGAGGACAAAAGTGCCATTTCCCCTGGTGGCCCTAACCAGCCACATTCTCCCTCTGTGTTTAAGTGGGAATCACCTTTCTTTTTGTGATCAGATTACCAACGAAGTGATTTGGGAAGAACAGATTTTTTTTTTTTAACTTGATTCAGAATGTCCAATTTAGCAAATACAGTGACGTCCTCCTATTACATAGCTCCCATAGACAAGAAATAAATCCCAAACCAGGAAAAAACCCCGAGGATCCTCAAATAAAGGAGACATTTACCAGGATGCTACTGAGAACTTGTGTTCCATCTTTCTGGGAGAGATTCCCAGGTCTATCTGCCTCCTTTTCCCTTCAACTTCCCCTGCACACCAAGCTTCACCACGAAATCACTGGCAGTTCTCACTCTTAAGCCTTTTGTCATATGGATCCTTCTTGGAATATCCCTCTCCCCCATTTTTTCAAGGCCTAGACGACATGTCATTTTCCACATGAAGCCTTCTGGAGCCCATCTGGTTAGAGATCACCCTCCTCCCTGTGAGCTGCCCTGTTATTAAAGCCTTTATGGGATTCAGCCTGATATTAAAGTGGTTGTTGACATAGCTGTCCTCTCTATGACATCATGAGGGCTTTTAGAGAGAGAGAGAGAGAGAGAGAGAGAGAGAGGCCTGCGTCTTAGCTTGTGTTTTCCCACAGTTTATTGTTCCGAGTTTTGCACGTATGAGGCACGAGGTACAGGGCTGTTGTTGTTCATTTAAAGGCCTCACATTTATTTATTTTTATGGTGAGGGGTTGATTAGAGAAAGGATGAAAGGCATTACAAAGTAATTTGCAGGAACTGGTAATAATCACCTCTAACAATTTGCATGGCAATTTGAGATTTTTTACAAAAAAAGTCCTTGTCATAGAATAGGGGAGACTTAGTGGCAAAGACTAGTTTGGAACATCTTTCCAGAAAAATCTAAAAGGGGCTAAGAAAAAGCTGAGCGAGCAGTTTGGTCTTGTCTGCTTCTTCCGTGTTTTTGGCGTGTGCACATGCGCACGAGCGTGCGTGTTTTTATTAGGACAAAGCTACTTTCCAGACTATTGTTTCCCACCTCTCTGAGGTTGGAGAGGTGATGAATCACTTTATGCAGTAAGAATACTATTGGGCTTTTGGCACATCTTCTGGAATTACTCAAATTTTCCTTGTATCCTTCTCTCTCCCTCTTCTTTTCCACAGAAATTTTAATTATCATAGTGGGAAAAAAAAAGACAAAAGGTAATGATTAAACTGAAAGGTAAGCACTTAATTTTGAGTTCTGTACCACGTGTAGTTTTTCTTTCTTGCAAAAAAAAAAAAAAAAGTCTAGGTGATAACATTAAAGTTTCGACTTACACACGAAGTGATAAAAATATGGTTGCCATAGGCTTTCTTCTTTGGTAGATGGATTTATAATGCTTTTACTGTTGCACTATGAAACTATGACGTGGGTGCCTTCGTGGCTCAGTCAGTTGAGCATCTGACTCTTGATTTCGGCTCAGGTCATGATCCCAGGTTCATGGGACTGAGCCCCACATCGAGCTCCACACTGTGTGAAGCCTGCTTAAGATTCTGTCTCTCTTTGTCACTCTCCTGCTTGTGCTCTCTCTCTCTCTAAAATAAAAGAAAGGAAGAGAGAGAAAATGTTTAATTACAAATGGATGTGAACATTTCCTCCCACGGAAAAAAAAATCAATCTTAGAATACATGAAGTATAACGTGAATTTCTGTCTTTGTCCTACCCCAATCTCTCCTTTCAAAAGGAACATTTGTTAAACATTTTATGTATGTTCTTGAAAAGCTTTTTCTATGCACATATGCACATACATATATAGATCATAAATGACTTGTATCTTCCTACACGTCATCTGCAATTTGCTTTTCCTGCTTTCAGTATAAAGTATACCTTGGGATATCTGCCCATTTGATACATAAGGTTGTACCACATTATTTTTATGGCTACAGAGTTCATCGTCTTTAACAGAATAATTGATATTTAGGGAATTTCCAGGATTTTTTTTTGGTCAGCAAATATTCCTGTGTGTGTATCTTTTTAGCACGTGTATGAATACAACCCCAGGATAGAGTTCCAGATGTAGAATTTCTGGGTCAAAGTTTAAGCATATTAACCGTGTAGATTTCCTGCCAAATTGTCCCCAGAATGGCTGAAACAAGTTGCTTACACCAATAGCACATGGGGACACAGGCTCCCCGTATCTTCCAGAATACGGTATTATTAATTTTTCCTTAATACTTCCAACAAACGGGGCAACAGGTAGCTCATTGCTTAATTGTTATTTCTCCTCTGATCAGAGAGATTTAGCATCTTTTCATGTGTCCATCAGACTGTGTAAGTGTGAATTGCTTGTTTATCTTTTCCCATTTCCGTTCATCTTCTTGTTCATTCCTGCTCTGGTGCCTCATTTTTAGAAACTACTGGAACTTTATAATGTGTTTGATATCTGGTAGAGCAAGTCCCTTTTTTTTTTCTTTTTTAGCGTTTTCTCAGCTAATTTTGCACATTGACTCTTCCAGATGGATTTTAGAATCAGCAGGATAAGTTCCATAGAAAATCTATGGGGGATTTTGTTGCAGTCTGCACTGAATCTATAAATTAATTTGAGGAGAGTTTATGGGTTTACAATATTGAGTTTTCCAATCAGGAACATGGTTAACCTCTCCACTTAGGTGTTTTCATCTGTAGTTTTCTATAAAACGTTACAGCTTATGTACATGTGTTATCTGTCTTATTGCTGGTGTGTTATACTTGTCCCCATTGTGAATGGGACGCTTTCACGTTATATGTTCTAATAATTATTAAAGATCCATAGGAAAGCTATTTGTTTACCTTGTTCTAGACACTTTCACTGATTTCAGTAAATGTTCAATGGATTTTCTTGGATTAAGAACTTATTTTTTAATTACAAAATAATACATGTTGTAGTATTATACAGTAGTACTATGCAGCCTAAGTGAATAAAAAGAGAAAATGCTTCTCCATCACTTTAAAAAAGTCTGCAGTGTAGTTTTTTCACTTACCATACATTAGACTATTTTTCATGTTAGCACACGTGCAGGTACCCTATTCTCTTGAGCAACTATATAGTTTTCATGGTGTGGATAATCATGATTTATTTTTACCCAAGATCTATATGTGCATAGTTAAATAAATCAATAGCAAATACCATTAAGGAGCTGATAATGAAAAAAAGTCAATCTCTTTGTCACAGCCCTTCTCACCTCCTCTGCCCTCCCTAGAAGCTACCTCTTTAAGCAATTTTTGATCACTTTTTTCCGGGCATTTTTCTTTCTATTTCTAAATGCTCTGATTATACTGATCTTTCCCTATATATCAACTTCTATAGATTTTCTGGATGAAAATTCACTTTTTAAATTCCTCTGCTTTGCTTCCTCATTTCCTCCCAAATAACATACATCACGATTTGTGGTTTTTTTTTGTTTTGTTTTTGTTTTGTTTTGTTGTGGTTTTTTTTGTTTTTGTTTTTTTTTTGTTGTTGTTGTTTTTTACCACCAATAGCCACTATTTACATTATCAGAACTTTTAAACATCTTTATTGCTGGGCCAAATAATGTACCATGATTTGATTTTCGTCTCCGATTTTTTAAAGTGATATCTTTGCTTCTTTTCTTCCTACAATTATGCCACTCATTATTTTATATGACTTCATTGGGCAGAACTCTTAGAATAATGTTAAATAGTAACCCTAATCCTGGCTTTCTTATCTTGTCCAGACTCTTACAGAAATATCTTGAATGCTGATTATTTAGATGTCTACCTGAAAAAGAGAGTATTAAAAGAAAAAAAAATCTTAAACTTATCAATTTCTCAATGATGGGATTGCAATGAAGCTAGGACATTCAGCAAGACCAACATGAATGAAAGATGTGCTGGAAAGGGAGACTTTAGTCTGTGCAAGAACAGGATTTTAAAAGAAACTGGAGGTCTACTTGCCAGAAAAAAAAAAAAAAAAGCGTAATGGTGTCTTCAAGTTTCTGGACAATGAATAAAAATGGTTATATTGTACCAGGTCACGTTAAGCTCCGTACTTATTAGAAAAGGTTAACAGTAGTTTAAATTTGTGTTTAATCACAATGAGTGCACTAATGATATAATGTACTGTAAATGAAAACTGAAAACTATTTTCGTGTCCTCTTTGGGTAGGAGAGAAAAAGGGGATAGTGGCTGTGATAGTCATTTCTTAAGCACTACATATCCCCAGAGGTCCTTGAACAGACTTTGGTAGGAAACGGAAGACAATCTAAGCTTTTCCTGAGCTATGGGGGTAGAGCAAATCGGGGGCTGGAGGATTGCGGCTGATGCCCGGGCTCTAGCAGACTGTGCCTCTGGGAGCTGTCATGCAGAGCTGGGGCCCACCTGCAGCTCATCTGTTCTCTTCCAGGCTTAAAGTTCACCTTTTTCCACCCACCTTTCACACTCGTGAACACCAACCTCAAAGCCAAGGTTAGTAGCACAAATTCTACAGATGTAGCACACATTCAAATCAGGGTTTCCTCATGAAACATCTGGTGGATGATCTCTGCATCCAGGTCCCCAACTTCTTCTAACCTGGGTTATGGGACAGCGCAGAGCGGCTCTGCACCCCATGTACACGCCTCTCTAACATAGTCCAGTTCTGCTACAGAGCGCTGCATGCAGTCTCTTCCTGTGTGAAATATCTAGCGTACGTCCTGCTTTCCTGATGGAACCTCAACAGATACACGGTCATTCTCTCATTGTTTCATGTCCTGAGAGGCAGGTAGCTGGTCTGTAGTCTGTGCAGGAATTACCTACCTTATTAAAACAAACAAGCAAAAGCATGAATGCAAGCTTTCAGCAAAAGGAGAATCTGCGAGTGAGGAGGGACAGCTGGACGAAACGATGGTCTGCTCTCTTCCTGCTTCCATCCTTCTTTTCAGGTCTCAAGCTGGATTTTCTCCTGTATCACCATGTGTGCTTGCAATAATGTATTATCATCCTTTGAAACCTAGAATAGCGTACGCTATAACATTAACCCTCGCCGGAGGCAGACATTAATAATTGATCACCGCAGTCTTGCCTGCTGATAGCAGATTTAGTGCACATTCTCCTCAGTACAGTGATCCGGCCAGCCACTACTAATTGACTGAAAGTGACTTGTAGAAAGAACCTTATGTTTTGCCCACAGCTTTGACAAAAACCCCCAAAGACATAAAAACCATAATGTTTATGTAAAAACAATTATATTCCGAGAGTAATATGGGGATCATACGTCAAACATTCTTTTTCTCTTAGGTTTTATGGGTAATCTATGATTGTAACAAGGAGACTAAAAGCTCTAATTATATGATGAAAGCATGGTTCCAGTCTATGTTCATGGGCTTCTTTTAGAATTACAACCACAACTTCTGAAATGTGAAAGACCCATCCTGAATATGTTCCTTCTGCTTCACTGTCGAGTGAGTGCCTAATACACATTCACACTATAAAATATTATCGCTTCCCCAACAACGTAATTGACACAGATATTCTAGAGACAGTTTTGTTCTTCAGTGATGTCATCTCAGCAGGGATAAACCTTTCTTTGTGCTTTTCTATGAGTCACTTTAACTCATTCCATGAGGGTTTTGTATTTGTGACGGTTGTCAATTGGTCACGAGCTTCTGATGTATTTTGGTAGACACTCCTACCTGATCTGTGTCATTAAGATCTCATGCTTGAATGAGCTGCATTCGATACGTATTGTAACCACTTACTGGCTTAGCGGTATCATTTAAATATAGATTTTAAAATATTTTTATCAATGTGGAAAACTGTCCTACCTTCCCAGAATCCATTCAAACTACACTGACGGTGATTTTCCATTAATGTGGTGCTGCAAGGAATCGCTATAGTTCAAGGATGATGCGTTGCGTGAAACTTTTGGTCATTTACATTAACAAAATGCCGTGCAAAAGAAATAAATTTCCTTTACATTTTATGAGACACTTGTAAATATGTTGGAGAAGGCCAAGAATTTAGCTTTAAGGTTCAATATATCAAACCAAGGACAGTTACCTTTTCCCTGTTTATTTTACAATGAGCACTGAAAGCATGGAGTGTGTTCCTCTTATGGTGATTGAAGTTTGTCATCTTTCGCTCAGTTGCCTATTCGTAATGTTACCTCTGAGAAAAGTCACCTGCACATGTGAAACGTACCCCGATAGGGAGAAGCAGAGCATGCTGTGGGTATTAGTTTTAATTCAAACGTCATTTGTCAACCCCTCAAGATGCCAGGAACCATTCTGGAAACTGGAAACACGAACATCCATAAGAAATCGTCTCTGTCCTCACAGAATCCACGATCAAACTTTGGACATCAAGATATTAGCAGTGAACAGTGATCTCACCGTTCTTCAGCTGCAGGCTCATTTCTCAGCTCCTGGATCTTTATTCAAAAGTCATCCCCTCATTGGGGCCATTTTGGGCCACGCTACTTTTTTTATATTATTTATGTTTACAATTCCCCTTCCAGCTGCTCAACACTCCATATTCTTCTAGCCTGGTTTGCAGCACATCTCTTTTTATCCTGCCCTCTTGTTTATTATCAACGTATTCCTCTTGGAAAGTGAGTTCCAGGAGGGCAGGGATTTTCATCTGTTTATTGGTGAACCTCTGGATTCTAGAATGTGCTTGATCTGTAACAGGCACTCAATAAATGGATTAGGAGTGAAAACTCCTGAGAGATCTAGGAAAGATTCAAAGAGAAGGTAACAACATTTAAATTTGATGACAGCAGAGAGAGAAATTTCCAGAGGAAATTTCTTCTGGTAGAGATGACCCATGAGCTTAGGCACAGGCCTAAGGAGGGAAGCCACCTGGGGTGTCTGGAGGGGCAGGGCTAAGAGGCCGGAAGGGACACCCCATCAAGGGAGAAGGCATGGGAGTAGGAAATGAAGGAAGTTAGAGGCAGATGGTGAAGGGCCTGATAAACATTCAAATTAGCATATAGATGGACTTGCTTTGCTAAATCAAAAGGAGGATTTTCTTTCTTAAAGACAGCTACTGTTTTCCTGATGTTTATGGCTTCGGCTTATAAACCGGATCTTCAAAGCCGCTAACAATGTTAACGTCTCAGTCCCGATAACTAGGTGTCTTCGTTTGCTGATGGTGATCGTAGATCCCATTAAAATACAACACTGACTTTGTGGTCAGGTTTAGCAGCAGGAAGTGACCGGACAGTGGAGTGACAGCGGACGGTCAACTGTGATTAGCAGCGGGTATTTCAGAATCCCCGAGCAGGGCAATCTCAAAGCGCGTGCGGCTGACAGGAGGTGAACCTGGCCTTTGCTGTGTGAGACCAGGCTGGGAACACTGGGAAGGCCCGGGTGCTGGAGGAGTTATCCTCTCAAGTGGTGAGGCAGGTTCTGAGAATGATGGCAGAGAAATGAAGTTTGTGAGGACGGTGGAGAAGGGGAGGAAATGGTGCCTCAGATGCCATGAACCTATACCTGAAGAGCCGTCGGGGGAGGGTGAGCTGGGAGCCCTGGTTGGAAACAAGACCCTCCTGGCCGCTGGCCCTGGTGCTGGAGCAAAAAGGGCTGCCCTCAGAAGATTTTGAGGACGAGGTTTTGAGTTGGAGAGAGACGAAGCCACATCTAATGTGAGAAAACAGCAGAGACGTTTGATTCGGTGGTCACTGCGTAACACGGAGATGGAGGTTAGAAACCCAGAGGGGGTGAAGTGTTCAGGGTGGCTGAGTGGTGATGGGATGAGCGGTTCTGGGTCAGGATGATGTCACGGAGGAGGCAGGGAGGGTGTCCAGTGACGGTAGAGAGCTGGAGGAGAAGCAGGGACTTGAAGGTCAGGCCACGGGGACCTCAGCCCTGCCGAGGGCAGGGGGGCTATGGGTGGGTTGGTCATAGCTAATGGGGAGCGTTGTAAATAGTCACCCTACAGATTCAACCCCATAGTGGGTGAGTAAGCCACTTTCAGGCAAGGCTCTTTCCCCATAATTGAAACACTCCTGGCACGTCCCAAGTGTCATCTTATATTACCCCTGGAAATAGCTGCTCCATTTAGGGTTGCATTTAACTGGGCTTCTGCAGAAAAGATAAAGAATGGTCCAATCTGTTCTCATCCTACATCTTTGGTTAAGGGCATAACACTGAGGGGTAGAGGTGAGGGCGGGATAATGTGTAATTGATGGTAAATTATCATAGATATTTATAGATACATTTTACCCCTAAGTTGGTCTCCTCGCTATTTTCTATGCCTGACTTACACTTCTGAAAGAAAGCAATTTTTCTCTTTTCGTATGCGCATTAAAGCACACATACTCATTTCTAGTAAAGTAACATTGATAGCAATTTGTGTCATTACTATTAAAAATAAAACAGTAGATTTTACAAAGAATAACGAAATTTGTTATCGCAAAGTATCACAGTCCCTCATTGTTACGCTGTTACAGCATCTTCATATTTTAAGGAATTTGCAATCATGTAAAATGTACTGAATTTGATAGACTCCCACCATAAAACAGCCGAATGCTTCATAACAACCAACAAAGGGATGGCATTTTTTTCTGCTTGGCAGATTAACTGCTGGTTTTGTTTCTTGCCAGATCGCTCGCAGTAACACGAGTAATAAATCAGGATGATTTTCTTCCTTTTTCAGGTTTTTCTTTTTGTTTTCTTAAGGCTCTCTTTTCTAGCGGACCGAGAGACCCAGGACCTAATCTGTACAGTTCCTTGCCCTTATCAACACTCTTATTCAAATTCAAACATTTAAAGATAAAATCCACCTAAGGACATCTGACAGAGAGAAGCCGTAAAAGAGCAGTTTGAGAAATGGGAGTTTGTGGAAAGGGGACACTTCACACGGGTGTCTGACATGCAATAAACTGCCCAGATTTAAAGTATACAGTTGCTCAAGGTTTTTTGTTTTGTTTTGTTTTGTTCTTGCTTATTCACTATAGTTTATTTGCGTTTATTTTTAGTTTGAGCTTTCATTTTAATTCTGCTTGGCTGATACAGTGTTATATTAGTTGCGGGTGTACAATATAGCAATTTGACATTTCCCTACGTCCCCCGGTGCTCGTCGTCACAAGTGCACTCCTTAATCCCCACCACTTATGTACCCCATCCCCTGCGGTAATGATCGGTTTGTTTTTTATAATTAAGACTCTGTTTCTTGCTTGGACTCTGTCTTTTGCAACTTGTTTAAGTTTTGACTTATGTATATACCCATGAAACAATCACCACATCCAGATAGTGAGCCTCTCTATCCCTACCAAAAGTTTGTTATGATATGTATCAGTAGTTCATTGCTTTTTATTGATGAATATTAATCACCAATATTATTGTAGACTACTGCATGGCTATAACTATACTATAATTAGATGGCTATATACACAACATTTACTTATCGGCTCACCTGTTGATGGGCATTTGGGTTGTGTGGTTATTGCAAATAAAGCTGCTGTGAACATTTATGTACACATATTTGTAAGATCAGATGCTCTAAGAATAGAATGGCTAGATCAAATCGTAGAGTCATGGACCGCTTCTTAGGAAGCTGCTGGACTGTTTTCCCAAGCAATTGTGTCATTTTACTTTCCCGCCGGCAATGGGTAAGGGTTCCAAGTGCTTCACATCCTAGCCGACACTTGAAATGGTCAGACGTTTTTTATTTTAGAGATTCAAACAGGTTTGTAGTGGAATCTCATAGTTCTAATTTGTATTTCCCCAGTGGTTAATGATGTTGAGCATCTCTTCACTTACATGTTTGAATTGGTATATCTTCTTGGCTGAAGAATCTGTTTAAATATTTTGTCCACTTTTAACTTGGTGGTTTTCATGTCATTGGATTTTAGCTTTTTTTATGTATTGTGAATTAAAGTTCTTTAGCTGATGGAAGATGTGCACTTTTTCTCCCCCAATCTGTGGCTTATCTTTTCAATCACAAATTAAACACTAAATAGGTCTTTGCTAAGTAAGTGAATGAATTTTCTTAACGTGTATTTATTTTTGAGAGACAGGGAGTGACAGAGAACGAGCAGAGAAGGGGCAGAGGGAGAGGGAGACACAGAATCCAAAGCAGGCTCCAGGCTCTGAGCTGTCAGCACAGAGCCTGACGCGGGGCTCGAACTCATGAACTGCGAGATCATGACCTGAGCTGAAGTCGGAAGTTCGACCGACTGAGACACCCAGGCAGCCCTAAGGGAAGGAATTTTCTAAGGGAACTTTCTCATTTTACAGAGGAGCTAATAGTTGAATGGGAATTCTCAAGTAATCTGAATTCTAGTTTCTTTAATCAGTTGGTTACAATGAAGGTTGATTCAACTAATGTTGAAAATCTTTCTGAAATGTTCTGGTCTGATTTCTTATTAAGGACAGTGCATCACATAATATTTATTCTTCCTTTGGTGGTCAGGGTCTTAGGGTCTTTTTGGGGAGAAGTTGGGGGCTTATTATCTGAAGGTGAATTAGAACAAAAACAGGTTCACTTCGCTGAGAAGTTTATTGTGCTCTGCTCCCCATTCCCATCCTCCAATCACCCATAGCAGTGAGGTGCAGGTTCATAAGGAAGATTAACTTCAATTATTTAAAATGAAGAAATTATATATTTTCTTTATACAATTGAATAGAAATCTGTTTATTCATACCTTTATTTCTGTTTATTGTCAGTTAATATCCTCAGCTCATTTTTCTATTAGACCTTTTAGACTTCTTTATCCATTTAAACTCTTTTTATATAGTCAATATACTAATCCTTTGTTTAATATCTTATAAATATTTGCTTCCAACATGCCACTTGCTGTTTAACTTGTTTAATTTTACGGACTTTTGTAGTTCTGATACAGCAAAATTTTATAATCTTTTATAGTTTGTATTTTTTGTGTCAGCTTGAGAAGTCTTTCCCAGGAGAGATTATAGAGATATTTCTTTCCTATGCTCTTTTCTGATAGTTTTAAAGATTTGATTATAATAATATATTTTCTTTAACCTGATATACCCCCAAGTATTGTCATTTCAACAGGTAATCAGTGTACAAAATTATTATTTTATTTTTATAATAT
The DNA here is from genome assembly GCF_018350195.1 of Panthera tigris. Taxonomy (NCBI): domain Eukaryota; kingdom Metazoa; phylum Chordata; class Mammalia; order Carnivora; family Felidae; genus Panthera; species Panthera tigris. Next base: position 132,200,226 of record NC_056664.1, read on the forward strand.
TTTATTATATATGTATAATATATATAAAATATTACATAATATTATATATATTATATATTTTATTGTTTATTTTTATAATATTTTTATATTTTTAAAAAATATTTATTATATTTTTCTGCCTTTTGACCCTCTTCACCCATTTCTTCTACACCTCATCCCCCTTTTCTGGCAACCACCAATCTGTTTTCTGTATATCCCCTCCCCCAACCAACATATAAGAGAAATCACATGGTATTTGTTTTTCTCTGACTTACTGTGCTTCGCATAATGTCCTCAAGATCTGTCCATGTTGTTGCAAATGACAAGATTTCAGTCTCTTTTATGGCTGAATAATATAACTCTATATATATCTGTGTATATCTATATGTATATATATCATAATTTTTTATCCATTTATCCATTGATAGATACTTAGATTGTGTCCATATCTTGACGATTGTAAATAATGTTGCAATGAACACGGAGGTGCATGTATCTTTATTTGTTAGTGTTTTCATTTTCTTTGGATAAATGCTCAGAAGTGAAATTGCTAAATCATATGGTAGTTTTAGTCTTAAATTTTTAAGGAATCTCTCTACTGATTTCCATAGTGGGTGCACCAATTTACATTCTCACCAACAGTGCCCAAGGATTCTCTTTGTCTTTACATTGTCACCAAGACTTGTCATTTTCTGTCTTTTTGATAATAGCCATTCTAGTAGGTGTGAGATGATACCTCATTGTGGTTTTGATTTGCATTTCCCTGATCATTAGTGATACTGTGCATATCTTCATATACCTTTGGGCCATCTGCATGTCTTTTTTGGAAAACTGACTATTGAGATCTTCTCATTTTTCAATCTGATTGTTGTTGTTTTATTATTGAATTGTATGAGTCCTTTATGTATTTTGGATATTAACCCCATGTCAGAGGATTTGCAATATGATTTGCCCATTCAGTAGATTGACTTTTTCTTTTGTTGGTGGTTTCTTTTGCTGTGCAGAAGCTTTTTAGTTTGATGTAGTCCCACCTGTTAATTTTTTCTTTTGTTGCCTTTACTTTTGGTGTCAGTTTAAAAACAATAATCACTGAGATCTATATCAAGGAGCTTACTGCCTCTGTTTACTTCTAGAAGTTTTATAGTTTTAGATCTTATGTTCAAGTCTTTAATCTGTTTTGAGTTAATTTTTGTGTGTGGTGGAAGAGAATGCTCTGATTTTTGTTGTTGTTTGTTTTGTTTTGTTTTGTATGTGGCTGTCCAATTTTCCTACCATTTATTCTTTCCCCATCGTATATTCTTGGCTCCTTGTCATATGTTAATTGATCATATATGTGTGGGGTTTATCTCTGGGCTCTATTCCGTTGCATTGATCTATGTGTCTGTTTTTACGCCAACATCATACCGTAGTATATAATGCTACACCATAGCTTTGTAATATAATTTGAAATCAAGAAGTGTGATGCCTCCAGCTTTATTTCTCAAGAATGCTTTGGCTATTTAAGGTTTTTTGTGGTTCCATAAAAATTGTATGTTTTTTAATTCTGGTTCTGTGAAAAAAATGCCACTGAAATTTTAATAGAGATTGTACAAAACCTGCAGATGGCTTTGGGTAGTGTGGGCATTTTAATAATATTAATTCTTCAAATCCATGAGCGTGGAATATTTTTCCATTTACTTGTGTGTTCTTCAATTTCTTTCCTTAATGTATTATTGTACCTTTTAGTATACATGTCTTTCACTTTCTTGGTTAAATTGATTTCTAGGTATTTTGTTCTTTTTGATGCAATTGTCAATGCGATTTTGTTCTTAATTTCTCTTTCTGATAGTTCATTATTAGTGTATAGAACACAAAAGATTTTTGTGTATTGATTTTGTATCCTGCAACATTATCAAATTCATTTATTCTAACAGTTTTTTTGATACTCTTTAGGGTTTTCTATATATAGTATTATGTCATCTGCAAATAGCGAACAACTTTACTTCTTCCTTTCCAATTCTGGTACGTTTTATTTCTTTTTCTTGTCGAATTGCTCTGTCTAGGACTCCAATACGATATTGAATAAAAGTAGTGAGAGTGGGCAACCTTATGTTAACCTTGATCTTAGCGGAAAAGCTTTCAGCTTTTCACCATTGAGTATGATGTCAGCTGTGGACTTGTCATATTGCCTTTAAGAGTTCTTAATTTCTATGAAGTCCAACTTATTTTGATATTATTCATCTTCCTTTCAGTGTTATAGCTAAGAAATCTTTGCTGAACCCAAAATAGATACTTTCCTACATTTTCTCTATGAAATTTCATTTTAAATTAAAAATTAAGTATTTTGTAAAGTAGGTGAATTTTTTTTTTTTTGCATATGGGTATGTAATTCTTCACCTTTTTTTTCTTGAAAACACTATGATTTCTCTATGAAATTGCTTTTGAATCTTTTTCAAAAGTTGATTGACCATATACTTTGGGTCCATTTCTAGACTCTCTATTCTCTTATTTTATTTCTCTATCTTGATTATGATACTAATACCATGCTAGTCTTGAAATCAGGTAGTGTAACTGCTTTTTCAAAGTTGCTTTGGATTTTCTAGGTCCTTTGCATTTTCATGTAATTTTATTTTGCAAAAAAATCTATAGATCAATTTGGGAATAATTGATATCTCAACAATATTATTAAGTCTTCCAACCCACAAACATCTATTTCATTCTTCATCAATTGCTCTTAACGATATTTTATACTTTTAATTGAGCATTACCCACCTTTTGGTAAGATTCATTTCTTAGAATTTCATATGTTTACATTTTTTTAAAGTTTTTATTTAAATTCCAGTTAGCTAACATACAGTGTAATATCAATTTGGGGTATACAGTATAGTGATTCAACACTTCCATGCAAACCTGGGTATTCATCATGACAAGTCTCCTCCTTAATTTCCGTCACCTATTTAACCTATCACCCAACCCACCTCCATTCTAGTAACCACCAGTTTGTTTGCCAGAGTTGAATCTCTTTCCCCTATGTGGAAATTAAGAAGAAGAAGGAAAAAAAAAAAAGAGGTACAAACCAAACCTAGAATGTCACATTTTTGTTGTTATCATAAATGGCATTTTTAGCTTCAATCTCCCATTGTTCAATCTTTGCTAATATATGGAAATACAGTTGACTTTTATTTATTGATCTTGTACTTTGCAAACTTGCCAAACTCATAGATAGATTAGTTTTAGTGGAGTTGTTATTATCCTGTAAATTTTTACACACAGATAAACATGTGGTCTGCAAATAATGACAGTCATACTTTTTTTTCTTTTCAGTCTGGATGCCTTTTTTTTCTTTTCTGTATTGCACCAGCTAGAACCTACATTATAATGTTGAGTAGACATCCTGAAAGCAGACATTGTTTCTTTGTTCTTAAGCTTAGGTGGAAAGCACTTAGTCTTTCATTATTAAAATGTTAGCTGTAGGTTTTTCGTGGTGCCTGGATGGCTTAGTGAGTTAAGCATCTGACTTCGGCTCAGGTCATGATCTCACGGTTCGTGAGTTTGAGCCCTGCATCTTTATCAGAGGATAGTTACTGGATTTTGTCAAATGGGTTTTCTTTTTTTTTCTTTTTAATTTTTTTAAAGTTTATTTATTTTGAGAGAGAGCGAGAAAGGTAGAAGGAGAGGGAAAGAGAGAATCCCAAGATGATTTCACTGTTGTCAGTGCAGAGCCCCATGTGGGGCTCAAACTCACAAACTGTGAGGTCATGACCTGAGTTGAAATCAAGAGTCAGAGGACTAACCCACTGAGCCACCCAGGTGCCCCCCAGTTGTTTAAATGTTTTTTTCTGAATCTATTGTGATGCATATGGTTTTTCTTTTCTAGTCTGTTAATATGGTGAATTCCATTAAATGAAATTTTAGTGTTAAAGCAATCTTGCATTACTGGGATAAACCTTACTTGGTCGTGCTGTATTACCATTTTTACATATTACTGCCTTTTGTTACCTAAAATTTAGTTAAGGATTCTTATATCTCTGTTCATGAAGGATATTGTTTTGTAGTTTTATTTTCCTGTTTGTTTGTTTTTTTAATGGTTTTGGCATCAGGGTAATATCAGCCTCATGAAATGAATTTGGAAATAGTCCCAACTCTTCAATTTTCTGGAAAACTGGATTTAAATAGGTATTATTTCTTTCTTTAAATGTTTGGTAGAATCCAGTCAAGCCATTTGAGCAGGACATTTTACTTATTTATGTATTTTTGATAGGAAGATTTTTAACTACAAATTCATTTTTAAGTTACGTTGCTTGAAGTTACCACACGGGGAACTGATGCACTTTTCTTTTTCTTTTTAAATCTAGTTTATATGTTTCATTTTGTGTCGTTCCTATTGCCGTGTCTGTGAGTTTACTCTTTTCATAATAACTAATCTGCTAATTATATCTGGTGTGTTTTTGATCTCAGGCACACATCATGAAATGTATGGTTTGGGTTTTGCTTTTGTTTGTGGATCTTCCATGTCTCTATTTAATTTCAATCACTCCCCTGTCTTATTGATAATATTGAATATAGTTATAGTGTTTTTAATGTCTTTGTCTACTATTCTGTCATCTGTATCATTTCAGTGTTGATTTTGATTAATTTTATTCCTCATTGACGGTTCTTATTTTCTTGCATCTTTGCGTGCCTGGTAATTTTTTACTGGATGTGAGACATTGTGAATTTTACCTTGTATTTTTTTTTTTTTTTTTTACTTTGTAAATATCTTGAGCTTTGGTCTGATATGCAGTTAAGCTACCTGGATACCTGGAAACAGCCTAATACCTTCCGTTCTGGCTTTTAAGATTTGTTAATATGGACCTCATCAGTGTATATTCCAGAGGTAATTTTACCCCGCTGCCTAGGCAAAACTCATCTGAGCACTGGGCACAATGCCCCATGTCTTATGAGATGTACCACTCTGGCTGGTGGGAACAGGACCTATTTATTCCCAGCTCTATAGGAGTCTTGAGGAAGGCTCTGTCTACTCCTTTTGTGAGCTTTGGGTAGCTTTATCACATACATACACTGATCAGTACTCAGTTAAAGAGACCTTCTACAAATCTCCCTGAGCTTTTATTTATTTATTTATTTATTTATTTATTTATTTATTTATTTATTTATTTCCTGTACAGTCTTTATATCCTGGTGCTCTTCTGAAAACTCTAGCTGCCTTTGCCTCACTGGACTCTCATCTCTGTGTCCTCAATTGAGGACGGTCATCCCACCCCATGTTGGTTTCCCATCCTTAAGTCATGGCCTAGAAGTTCTCACTAGAGAGGAAGCTGCAACAATTGCAGGGCTCACCTTGTTGCTTCTCATCTCACGGGAATCAACGTCCTTCATTGTTTAATGACCAGTGTTAGAAAATTGTTTCATGTATTTTGTCCAATTTTTTAGTTGTAACAAGCGGGAGGCTAAATGTGATACCTGTTAACCTGTCTTGGCCAGAATTGAAATACTGTCTGGGCTTTGGTTGGTCCGGAATTGGTCCAGAGACCCTAACCTCTGGTCACTTCCACATGTACCTCACAGAACCCAGGAACCTCACAAAAGTCTCACACTTGCCTCAGTGATAGCCCTAGGTGTGGGAAAGAGGATTTTGCTTTCGTTTCCAGATGAACACCTGAGGAAGCCCATGCTGTGTAGTTATTTTTAATGGATGCACTATTTTTAAAAATCAGAATCAGAGCCTGGCTTACTATTAAGTTTACAAAAATCTAACCTCAAAACTAGTAGGTTCTGAGGCACCTGAGTGGTTCAGTCAGTTAAGCGTCCCACTCTTGGTTTTGGATCAGATCATGATCTCACAGTTTTGTGAGTTCGAGCCCCACATCAGGCTCTGTGCTGGCAGTGCGGAGCCTGCTTGAGATTCTTTCTGTCTCTGTCTCTGTCTCTGTCTCTCTCTCTCTCTCTCTCTCCCCCCCTCCCTCCCTCGCTCTCCGCCCCTCCCCCACTTGCTCTGTTTGTCTCGAAATAAACAAATAATCTTAAAAAAACGAATAGGTTCTGACTTAAATGCTAAGAATTGCAGATAATTGTCCCCATGTTCTTTATATTTTTGAATCTTTTTTGTTACATTTTTCTCACCAGTTCTTAGAGGTGATCTAACACTTGGTGTGCCTTTGTTGTTCATATACTTTGAAACATTGAGTAAATTTTTATTAAATCATACTTTCCTATAGATCTACCTCATTTTAGGTAATAGTAGCAGGATTCTCACACCAAGTCATGACACTGAGGCTTTTCTTTCCAGGAAGAACTTCGTTCCTGCAGGCACCACTCAGTTGGGTTCGTACCCAAAGAACTGAGCCTGAACGCCATGTGGCATAGTTTTTTATATATTTTCTGCTTCTTTGTCTCCCATATATGGTAACACACACAGACATGCAGTCTGATTAAGTGGTCTCATGCTACAAGGTCATGAGGGATGTTGTCGCGATGGCACACAGCCAGGTTACCTTGAGGGTTTGTTTGTTTGTTTGTTTGTTTTTCCTTGGGGAGGGGACCTACCACATAATAACCTCTGTTGTAAAACTGTGTGTAAAAATTAAGCGAAAAATATAGTGGGGTGTAGAGGTGTGGAGTTTTAGTCTTCAATGAAGTTCACGGTGACCAAAGATACTTGTTTTTGAAAGACAAGTAACAACTTCCTCTTATCTCTGCCCTCAAGCCATATTTTACTCCTTGAATACTCTCGGTTGACTTATGATGGGAAATTCTGATCATTGGGTCAGAAACTAGGCTGAACTTTATCTTTGGGTGTCATTTAAGAAGTCTGCCTAAGTAAATAGAACCTACAAACGATTGAATAATGAATATTTTTAACTACTTCAGAAGATTTAAGCACTTAAAAGGGGGCTCATTGACATTTAAGTGGGGTAGTTGCACAGTAATCAGAGACCTTGTATCTCCTGAGTGGTTCTCAAACGTGTTTGGTCTCAGGACCCCTTTTTCCTAATAAAATTATTATTATTGAGGATCTAAAGACCTTTTGTTCCTGCTATTTACATCTCCTGGTATTTGCTATATTAGAAATTAAAACCAAGAAATACTTTAAATATTTATGTATTCACTTGAAAATAATAAATGCATTACACACAAATTTATTACTTAATCAAGGACACTCTTAAGTGAAGCTCGTTTCTCTCCTCTTTCTCTTCTGCCTCCTCCTTCCTGTTCTTCTTTCCTGCCCTCCTTCCTCTCCCCCTACTGCTTTCCTCCTCCTCCCCCTCCTCCTGCCCCTTCTCTTCCCTTCCATTCTCATTCTTATTCTTCACCGTGAGTACAGGACAGAGGACCATCCATGACAGCTCATGCATTCGGTGGTACTGCTTGATTCATGCTAAGATGCCTGCAAGTTTCTGGCCATCCCTTTTATACTATTAGTGTAAGTGAGAACAGAGGAAAAGGCAGCTACTGTCTTAGTATTACTTTTATTTTATTTAAAAAATTTTTTTTTGACGTTTATTTATTTTGAGACAGAGAGAGACAGAGCATGAACGGGGGAGGGGCAGAGAGAGAGGGAGACACAGAACTGGAAGCAGGCTCCAGGCTCTGAGCCATCAGCCCAGAGCCCGACCCGGGGCTTGAACTCATGGACCGCGAGATCGTGACCTGAGCTGAAGTCGGACGCTTAACCGACTGAGCCACCCAGGCGCCCCTGTCTTAGTATTATTTTTAAAAGTTTTGATTTCATGGGCCCCCTGAGAACGTTTCAAGGACCTTCAAAAAGCTGAGTAAGAGTAGTTTGGACAGTGCCTGCCTTCCCATTGTGTGGCTTCCAGTGCAGACATCTTTTCTATGCCTTGGCAACTCGTCACTCACCTTGCTAAGTTTGCGGTTCCTAAGTTTACCCCCTTACAATCTTGTGTACTATCCCTGAGAGGTCCTTTAATCTAAAGTATTTTACTGGACTCACTTTCTCTGGGAGATCGTAATCCTTTTCATCACAACCACTTTTACGTGGATACATTTGCCTTCACAGAGTTCCTCTGGTTGCCTATCCAGAGTCTCTCAGATGGTGGCCGGGTCCACATTCTCACGATCCGTTATTTCTTCTTTCACTTCATTTACATTGTTTTGGTTGTATTTTCAGTGTTATCCCTCTTCCTTTTTTTCTTTAACTTTCCTTTTTTTCCTGCACTTCCTCTAGTTGGCCGATCCCCTCTGTTGATTATTTGTTTTTTTGTGAAATATCATATGAGTTTTTAACGGGGCTACAGGGAAGAAACACAACTGCACGCTTTGCTGTCTGTGAGGGAACCAAATAACGGATTCTCGGTGACCGATCACTGACAGACTTTGAAAGAAGTGACGTGATTGGTCGTTGGTCATGATTCGCAACTATTCACGACAGCAGCTTGTGCCTAAAGAGCTATCAGCAAAGTTTGCATTTCATGCCATTATAGGTAAGAAACTGTGGTAAATGAAATCTGCGGTGCTGTTGGGTGACTGGTGACATACAGATATCAGAACCATGGAAAATGAGGACTGTATTGGTCGCACGGATATCCTCTTTTGTGAAGTATTTACTCATCTTTTTTGCCCTTTTTAAAAAAAATTGTTTTTAATGTTTATTTATTTTTGAGACAGAGAGAAACAGAGCGTGAGTGGGGGAGGGGCAGAGAGAGAGGGAGACACAGAATCCGAAACAGGCCTCAGGCTCTGAGCTGTCAGCGCAGAGCCCGACACGAGGCTCGAACCCATGAACCGTGAGATCACAACCTGAGCAGAAGTCCCAGGCTCAACCGACTGAGCCACCCAGGCGCCCCTTTTTCGCCCTTCTTTTTAATGGCAAATTGTCTTTTTTGTTATAGAAAATACAGGAATTCTTTATTCTGGGAGTTAGTATTTCTTTGGGTTATATATTTCAGATACCATCTCTGACTTTGTGATTTGCCTCTTCAGCACTTCACAATGTTTTTCTTTTCCTTTTTAAACATTTTTATGTTTATTTATTTTTGAGAGTGAGAGAGACAGAGCAAAATTGGGGGAGGGGCAGAGAGCGAGGGAGACACAGAATTGGAAGCAGGCTCCAGGCTCCAAGCTGTCAGTGCAGAGCCCATCCCAGGGTTCAAACCCATGGACCGCGAGATCATGACATGAGCTGAAGTCGGACGCTTAACCGACTGAGCCACCCGGGCGCCCATACGGCATTTTTCAATGTAACGTAGCCTGGTTTATCAAATGTTTCCTTTATGGTTGCTGCTTTTATTTCTGTGTTTAAAAAATCTTTAAAGGTCATAAAGGTATTCTCTTACATATCTTCTAAATGCTGTATTGCTACAACACCTTTCATATTTAGAATTATAATCACATGGAATTATTTTTATAATGAGATAAGGTAGAGAGCAAGTTACTTTCCGCCGTGTGGGTATCCAGTTGGCCCAGCCTTTAACGAGATCATCCTCTCCACTGCTGTGCTCTAATCACATTCCCATTTAAGTAAGAATTTCTTTCTGGTCTATTATATCCATTGGTGTATTTGTCCATGCTTGCACCAATTCCACACCCTTCTTACTTACTAGACCTTTTTTAATTATTTTATTTTATTTTATTTTATTTTATTTTATTTTATTTTATTTTATTTTAACGTTTATTTATTTTTGAGACAGAGACAGAGCATGAACAGGGGAGGAGCAGAGAGAGAGGGAGACACAGAATCCAAAACAGGCTCCAGACTCTGAGCTGTCAGCACAGAGCCCGACGCAGGGCTTGAACTCACGGACCGTGAGATCATGACCTGAGCCGAAGTCGGACGCTCAACCGACCAAGCCACCCAGGCGCCCCAACTAGACCTTTTTTAAAGACATCTTGTTGGTATCTGCAGTACAATAACTCTTTCTTGACAATATCTTGGGCCCCTTTTAATTCCATGAGAATTTTAGAATCAGCCCATTGATTTAATAAAAAGAAGCATGCTGGAATTGTGATTGTGTTTGCATTGAATTTTTAGACAAATTCTGGAAAAAAGACATCTCTATGTATGCATGTATGTACACACACACACACACACACACACACACACACACACACACTTTTAAATTCCATTCTGTGGCTTTTCTTCATCCAGCCTTGTCTCCTAATATTTTTGATAATATTTTATTTATTGGCAAATGTAGGACAATAACATGTAGAGGTAACTTGAAATTCTCAGTGATGGTTCTCTTTCTCCAAAGAGAATGCATTTTTCTTTCAGGCAGCAGTGAAGATAAATGAAGATAACTTGAAGCCAAAGGAGGATTGAGTTGATCTGGAGTTTGGCGTTAGCCCTGTTTCTCACGCTTCTGTTCTCATTCATGTGTTTCTCATCCAGTCATCTTTGTTTGGGAGAGGAGTTCTGAACTGAAATCCAGTGGGCTCCAGAATCCGATTTCTGCCATTCTTGCTCTTTAAGACCGGTGGAAGTTCTCTGTGGCTTCTCGGTCCAGCCACGCCGGATGTCAGGCTCACCTCTTGGAGCTTCCCTAGTCTCCAGGATTTTACTCTTCACATCTTGGCTGCCTTCATAACTCCCCAATATTTAAACAAAAATTGTGGTTGCGTGTGTCCAGCTTTTCATCATGTTTCAAGTGGGACCGTTTGTTGGTGACAAGTTCATCTACTGTCACCAGAGGTAGAAATTCTGGCTTCATTCTTTAAAGAGAAACCTTGTCAAAATCCAACTAGATACAGTTTGGAAGGCACCAGAAGGGTCTGCTTGCTCAAGGTGTCATCCTGGCCAACTGGAGATTCTTTCTATACTGATCCATGTGGTAACTAGTGGGAGTGTGCCTTTCTCTTGAAGTTTCTGGAGTAAGTTCTTTCTTTGTAATGCTCTATTTGTTTGGCATCTTAGGTTATTAACCTTTGAACTGAAGGGATAGAATCCGTTGACAGTCCTAGTAAGAATTAGTAAAATGAGGATCAGCAGGAAAGGTGAGTAAGACAGAATCTCTCTCTGGGCCAGTTAGTCCTACCATGAAGGCAGTGAACAAGAGAGCACAAGCCTAGATCCAAGGTCTCAAAGGCAAGATGCTTGGCTTGGAAACTGTCAAAATCGAAAGAAAAATCGTATTTACCATACTGTTATTCTAAATTAGTTTAGTATTAAAATAGAGTCAGCCCATATTGGGCTTCAGACATAGCTTCAAAACATACCAGCTCCTTACCTTGGAAAGCTGTATTTAAGCCCTCTGAGCATCAGTATCCTTATATATAAAATGGTAATAGTTCCTTACTTGCTAGTAGGGGGATTAAATGGGAGAATGTATATGAAAGCATAGGAGCTATCAGATGCTTATACACGTTAATTCTCTTTCCTTTCCCCTATCAAATTTAGTGGAATCAAAAAGGAAGCAAACGAAGGCATATAATTTTTCTAGATAGTCCCCTGTCTTTGCAAGGGTTTCTATATGATCACACATTAAACATGGTGGTAATGCAATTTTGGAAAGAGAGAATCTATTTTGGTGCTTCAGGAGAGCAATGATTTACTGTCAAAAATAATTCCGTCTCCTGATGCTACAAGGCTTTCTAGGAAATAGACATGGTAAATGATTTCATTTTCTGCTGAAATACAACTGTCTATGGGGTGGGATGTGGCAAATTCATATTGCAGTGCTTGTGAGATTAAATCCAAGATCTTTACATTCTTTTATCTCTTAAAAAGTTACTCTGGAAAATCGGTAAAATGAGTGCTATCTGGGGTGGGGGGATTTTAAAGATTTTGCAATTTGCTTGATAGTTATATTTCATCTGAGATCTATAAGTTGGGGCTTAAAATAACTTTTTAGAGAAATATAAAAAAAACATTGTTTAAAAAATTGTCCATGAAGAAAACATGCATGATGTACTTTTCAATTAAAATGTTGTTGGAGACATATTAAAATATAAATGAATATAATCACATGAAATAAATGAAATAATTTGATTATTAGACAATTACTAGGAATACTTATCTTTTGAGTCTAAATTATAACTTTCCAAGTATACAACCTCTTACCTTCAGAAACTTCACTTTGTGGTATTTCCCTTGGTGCATTTATGGATCTTTTCTTTCAATGGCAAACTTTACTTAATGAGCTATTCGTAAATTAATGCAAACTTGTCATACTTAATTTAGGGTACAGGAATTAAAAGGGAAAGTGAATTATCACATTTATAAACAGTTCTTTTTGATGGGAGGCAGTATCTGTTTCTTTTTTTTTTTCATAGAAACCCTTATTGAGTTTTTCGTATGAACAAGGTAAAACTAATTTTTGACAACTGATGACTGAGTATTTTTTTGATCTAGTCCAAAATGACAATAATAAATTTATAAGGTTATAAGAATTTATAAGTGGATAAGGGGACATTTCAGCTCATTCTGTCCCATGTAGGAAGTAGTTCACAGGAAGTCTTACTACCCCCAAGGCAATGATGCCTCATGAGTAAAGAATAGAAGGAGGAGGAATGGGCTGTAGATATCTCTTGCTGACCAGAGATCGCTTCTAGAAATAGCCCCGCCACTGGGCTAATGTCTTAGGTCCTTGGTTTCTTGGTGTTGAAGACACACACTGTTATTAGATTTCTAACGGTGGTGTTAAAAGTGATATTTATTTGTGGAAGTACTTTTTTAACAAGTTTTCTTAAAAAAACTCTGTCTTCTTTAAAATCCCATTTCTAAAACAACAAACTATAGTGGAAACTTGGAGTAAGATCTTGATCCAATTTTTCATTCTCCCTCTTTCAGTCTATGTGGTTAGACAAAGCACTTAATTTCTCTGATCTTTGTTTCCTCTTTGAAAATGAGAGCATTGGTCTACAACTCCAGATGGTCTCCAGGACTCCTTCTAGCTTTCAGGTTTCTATAACGAAAGACATCATTCAGTCTTTCCTCTTGTAGAACTCAACTAGTCTTTTTTGGATTTCTTGCTTTTTTTTGCAATCACTAACTACTAGAATCTGTCTTATTCTCCAACCTATAAACGTATACACTCAACGTTTATTAATTTGTGTCGGCTGTTCAGATTTACTGAGAGACTCTAGATTTGTTACCTGTAAGGATGGGGCTTTATTATAAAGTAATAAAAATGTGTATTTCACAACCTCCAGTGTCTACACAGCCAAATAAGTGTTGGGTTTTAATGCAGTCATCCCGGAAGCTGCACATTTACTCTGCTGAAGCCATTATTACTCCCTCTTTGAACTCCTCTTTGGGAGTTGGCTTTAGGCAGGAAGTCACCCAAACAACAGTATGCTTGTTTGATAGAGTATATCTCAATCTTGCCCCCAAATGATATATTTTGGATTGCTTGCTTGAGCCTCTTTTATAACTCTCACTCCTGAATGACAGCACTGCTCAGAAATCAAGGCCACTGTCACAGAAGTTTTTCCAGTCTGTCTAAGATTGTTCTTTGCAGATATTAAGTACTACATAAATCTTACTAAAGAGAATGTGCTGAAATCTCTGAAAGGAATTCAGCGGTTTCAAAAACAGTTGTAGTTTGAACAGTTGCAGCCTCATTGCAATAAATACATTGTCTTCAAACATAAATAGGATATCTATATTACACACACACACACACACACACACACACACCCCTCCTACTGCATGCCAGGTATTAAACCTCATGATTTCCCCACATTATGTCATTTGATTCTTGCAATAACAATTGGAAGGGGATGATAAAGTACTGAAATACAGAGATTTTAGCGTACTTGTATAAAAAGGAACTTCCATACTTTAGAGCCCTGCCCAATCTGTTCATTCATTGTTCATTAACTTCTCTCGATGAGAGTAGCTATGGCTTTCCTTAGTTTGTTGTTTTTTAGTCCTTACAATAAATAACTCCTTTGTGTGGTATACTTGAATCCACTTATGATGCATCTTAATAGAAATCGTCTTATTATTGTGGCCTCAGTATGAGGAACGGTTCACCGTCACCCATAGGATACCCTATAGTGTGAGTTTTCTCTTGTTTCACGGTCGTTTTCTGTCTGTTATTGGAGTCAACATGTATTTGGCAATTTTTTTTCATAGCGAGGGGTCTGTCAAGTATGGAGTTTCAGATAAGGCTAGATAAACAACAATGAGGTTGTACATCTGCCTAGCTATGAGATGTTCCTGGTTATTAAATGGCATTAGCATCATGACACAAGTGATCTTTATACTCGTTTGGATAAGTGTGGGTCTCACATCCTTTCTCTAAACTGTAACTCCCGGAAGCAAACACCTTTTAAGATGCAATCAGCCAGGGACAGACTGTTGGTCCTCTGGTCCTCAAGTGGAACCAGGGAGTTTCTCGCGAGGCTACTCTCTAGGCAACATGTAGAAGTCTGGGGCCTTTTGGGTTTCTGACTCGCGAACAAACGTTGCTGACAAGTAATTGGGGTAACAGTTGAGGTTCCCAAAAGTCCAGCTCAAGTCATAATTCTTTTTAAATATACATGCAGAGACCGGTCCAGAACGACCGATGTCTTCTTTAGCATAGAATCTCCAGAAGTTCGGAAAATCCTCGCGCTGGGGAGAAAGGCGGGGGGGGGGGGGGGGGGGGGGGGGGGGGTGGGGGGGGGGTGGGGAAGGCCACTGCAAAACCTGTCACCACTTACACCAGCTTCATTTGGTTTTCAATCAATTGAAGGACTTTGCAGAAGATGGTACTTGTGAAATTGATCTCAATTCAAATCAGTCTGGGCGCGCGCCCTCTCCCACAGCAGCTCCCAGGGCCGGGAGGGGAGCCTTGCGTTTCCAACGTGATCCCACCGGCAACCCGTCCGGCCTCTGCTGGCGCTTTTCTTTTTTTAATTTTCACCTCAGCCTTTTCTTCCAAGCAGTCTTTGACCTCCGTGGCATCCCTAATGAACTCCTCTCATTGTGTGAGCCTCTTCTCCTGCACGTGGTAATGGAAATGCGGTGGGGGGACGGGGGGTGCCCGGCTGTCTTTCACCTCCGGAGACACGCCTGCCCGCGGCTCCCAGCTGTCAGGACACTGACACGCTGCTGCAGCAGGATAATTGGGTACTTGAGGAAGATTCATAAGGCAATATGCGGCGGAGCCCCCCACCCCCCACCCGTGTCCCGCCCTGGGGCAACAAGGCGAGGCCGGCGAGGTCAGAGAAAGGAGGCTCCGACCGGGGACACAAATCCGGCCTGGATAGATAATAATCTATTTATAACAGGTCCCGCGATGAAGACTTTTGTTCACGACGAGGCCACAACTCACGCATTCGGGGAACGGTCTTTAAAGATTTCAGGACTGGACTCCGTGCAAGGCGCCTCCAAAGCTAGGTTCGCGGGAGAGGAAGGTTCCCAGCCTCCCATCCAAGAGGAAGCGCGGCTCTCACTTGAACGGGGACTTTCATAGCAGGAAGTTTGTTGCTCTAATCAAAGCCAGCCATCTGACAGCTCGTTATTAAGAGACAACAAGGAGTGACTTTATTAATACAGTGTGGAGTTGGTGCCGCTGCAAATTAAAGTTCTTTGTTCACTTGTGACAGTTTGCTTCGGAGGCATCTGTTAAGAGGTGCCCAAGTGGGATAACATTTTAAAAGTGTAAGGTGATAACAATTAACCTAGAATTCCTTTTTTCTGATGTTCTCCCCTTTCAATTTTAGTAGATAAATTCATCACGAAAGGGGATGAAGACAAAACCTTTCATGTGATTTCCTTGTGAAGCAGCCCCTCACGACCGACATAATCTGGCGCAAACTTGTTGGCGTCTTATTTCCCAAATATTTACGATTTTGCCTATGGAATGCGACAGGCTGGTAGTTTGTGGGTCTGCTTGGGTTGGGAAAGGCCAAGATCCTTCATCAAACATAATATCTTAGTGGTAACAATAATAATGTGGTTGATTTATTCATCCAGCATAGATTAGGTTACCAAAGCTGAGACAGAAAAGTCACTTAATACTCTGGAATGTCAGGGCTGTGAAGCAAGATTTGTCCTTCCGTAGTGACATCCTGGAAACCCTGAAATCTTATACCAATCAATAGTCAATGAAAATTTTGTTGATTGTAGGAAATTTAGTTTTGATCATCTAGAAAATTATTTTCAAAGGCAAAAGTACACATTTGTAAGGATAGCCCATAATAGAAGAGCCTCAAACCAACCTCAGAACTCTGTCATGTCTAAATTTTGTTTTAATGTTTGTTTATTTTGGGGAGAGACCTAGACAGAGCGTGAGCAAGGGAGGGGCAGAGAAAGAGGGAGACACAGAATCTGAAGCAGGCTCCAGGCTCCGAGCTGTCAGCACAGAGCCCGATGTGGGGCTCGAACGCACAAACCGTGAGATCATGACCTGAGATGAAGTCGGACGCTTAACCGACTCAGCCACCCAGGCGCCCCCCCATCAAGTCTGAATTTTGAAGGCCACATGAGATCTTTCTTCCACCCCAGGTGCTTTCCTTCTTACATTTCTACTCCACTGGAAATCACAGCTAATTTGACCCATGAAGCAGATAGGAGTCCTCGAGGCATTTAAATAACGGATGATGTTAAATTTGTCCTCTTTAGACAATGAACAGAAACTTCTGTGACTTGTTCAGTTGACATTTTCTGGTTGGTTAGTTAAATACTGTCAGAGATTAATTTTTCCTTGGTAATTATTTTTTTTAATTAAAGAGAATAGCTTTAAGTGTCTAGGTTTTTTACCAGAAAACCTCTAAAACTCAAAATGCCTGAGTTATTCTGAGGCCAATAGTGCACATATGTTCAAATTGTTCCTTAGTTTAGGTGATAATTGAGATGTTACCATAGTTTTGCTTCCTGATTGCTAGGGAAGGCAGGGTGAATAAAATAATGGATGAGAACATTAAATCAATTAATGATATTATATTGCCATTTAAAGTTGTTGTCAATAGGAATGAGGAATATAACTCATTTCTTTCGATTTGCATTGTCTTAAAAAAGCTAGGGAGGTTTCTTTCATTCACTCCCTCATGCAGCCTTTACTTAGAATTTTCTGTGTCCCAGCTTTTGTGCTAGTCATCTGTCTACAAAGATGAGTAAGACAGGGTCATTGCCACAGAGGATTTAAGGCCAATAAGCACCCCAAAATGTAAAAATACCAGGTGTGGGGCACCTGGGTGGCTCAGTTGGTTAAGCGTCTGACTTCGGTTCAGGTCATGATCTTGCGGTTCATGGGTTTGAGCCCCGTGTTGGGCTCTGTGCTGTCAGCTCGGAGCCTAGAGCCTGCTTCAGATTCTGTGTCTCCCTCTCTCTCTCTTTGCCCTTCCCCCTCTCATCCTCTGTCTCTCTGTGTCTCTCAAAAATAAATAAAACATTAAAAAAGGTGGGGGGGGCGTCAGACCTAGGCACAAATGACAGATAAAGTTTGGCCTTTATTTAAATAAGGGCCAGATGAGAGGTTGGCAGAGGGCAGAGCAGGGACATTCAGAAGGTTGGTACGGTGTGTATAAGTGTGTGTGTGTATTCAGACTTTTGATAGTAATTCTCTATAAGTAACCCACAAGGGTTAGAATAGAGACCATTGCTGTGTCCCATGAATCATCTATTCTTTATTTTCCAGGTCTTCTGGGAATTACCAAATTAGTTGGGAGAAATGAGGAGGAGTTTTCCTCATGACCTGCCTACTCACCAGCCTGATTTCACACAGGGGCAACTCGCAGGCTGACCTGTGGAGAGACAGGCAGGGATGGTGACAACCAGTCAGTGGTGTTCACTGAGGAGTTAGTTCTTCCTGAGCTGTCTGCCCGCACCCCTTCCTTCTGCCCTGGGCTCCCCACTTGTACATCCGTTCCTTCCACTGATGTGAGCTTGAGCTCCGTTCTCTCCTGTGCTGCTCCTGGGTGTCTACGCAATTCAACAAGTTAACTTCTGTGCAATTCCAAACGTCTGTTGATGGCTCAGCCAGTCCCAACGTTCTTCATAAGATAGCAAACACAGAAAGCCGCACCGCTTGTCTCCAGGCATCCTGGAGGAAACAGGCACTTGCGGGCCTGAGGTGGTCGTCCTGGGCTCCCCCCTGGCCCGGAGCATGATGGGACCGATGAGTCGGGCACGGCGGTTACCATTTGTACCATGCCTGAGCCCAGCACGCAGGCCAGGTGTTCTGCTCTTCGCCCTTCCCTGTCACCTTCTGCTACTGTACTAGGAACGTTCGTTGCCCAAATACAAAAAGAGTTATGTCCAGCTCAGTATTTCAGCGCTGTGGAGTTTGACTAGCCTGTACTGGAAGTCTGGCTCTGTTCTGTTAGCTGAGTGACTTTGGGCAGTTTATTTCACTTTTTTTGGTATCTCAGCCCCTACCTAGTGGGGTGGCAAGGTGGATTCGATTTTAGGAGTTAATGTACACAAATCAGCCCGTGTGGAGTTTCACGCAGGGTGTGTTCCATTAGTCAGCCCTGCCATTGTTTGTGGGTAGTAACAAGGCCACTGCGGCAGAGACCGAGTAAGAAAGAGATTTAACATAAATCCCTTATCTCAAAGCAAATAGCCCATGTGCTTTCATACTTTTTTGCATAAATGAATATGTGTATAAAAGCACTGCTCCCCTTTCTCCTTTGTTCTCCTGCTAACTTCTGCTGGTCTTTTCAACTTAACTCGGATGTGATATTCTCCGGAGAAGGTCCCGGCTCTCACTCCGTGTATATTCTAGCAGAGAGACAGGGATGCAGGTCAACCAGATGACTGAGAATTGTGAATGGCTGGAGACGACAGAGGATGCTGTGCGGACTGCCTGGCGGTAACTTGAGAGCCAGGACCTCGAGGAAGATGGTGCCTGACAGGGGCTTTCAGTGGAGGGGTCCCCCCAGGGCAGCCCATGGTGGAAGTTGGCTCCGCAGGTTTAGAGAAGGGAAAGGAAGTGGGCGTGGCTGGAACCGGAAGAGTGAGGGGAAGTTGGTATAGAGGAGGCAGAGACTCCCGCCAGTTCTTGGGAAAGGTTTCGTCGTCCTCCCAAAGCCCCTGGATGCTGAGACCACATGCATTTGAACTTGATTGCTAACAGCTCCCTGGTAGAATCTCAGACTCTCTTGACCCAGGTAGAGGTCAACTAACTTTCCAGCCCGGTCGTCAGTCAGAAACTTGTTGTTCTGTGTGACTTGATGTCCTTCATCATCTAGCACAATGCCTGGTACGATGTAGGGGCTAAAAAATATTACCAGGATATTCGGATGAGTGGGTTGAATACTGGATACATGTGGGAAAATGAACTCTGTCTTAAGGCACTGGGCTTCCTCATACTGAAAGGGTGCCTTGTCTCTAAAAAGAGCCCTCCTGCCTCCCTTGCCCCACCCACTTGTTCAGTGTTTCTTTGGAGAATTCTTGAACGCCATTTAGCATTGAATGAAATGACTTTTTTCTCCCTCTCTTGCTAATTATAATCATACAAGCAATGTACTAAACAGCTGGGGGTGAAAGAAATTCTGATGATGTTAAAAATGCAAATAGTGTTCACACCAGATTAATTCATTTAACTAACAGTCCTGATCTTTAAACATTAAATGTTTAAGTGTGAAACGTTTTACTCACCGGGGAGATTGTCCACGTGAGTCTGGTCTGAAGCCCATTCGTCTGTCAGGAGTGATTTTAAGATAAACAGGATACGCATTGTTAGCTAGTTATTAACTAACAAGTTGTAAGTTCTTAAAAACATTTCAGGATGTGATTTACATGATACAAGATTCGCAGGCCTGGGGTACTCTGGGGCTGTTTGAGGTTAGGATAAGCCAAGTCATACAAGGATCTGAACGGATGTTTGTGTTGTCTGCGTGTTTGACTAATATTTGAATGAAATGTTTTATATTTAATCAAAGCAAGATTAAAATTCATTATTACTGCTGATACGCAGTACTAATTACAGGAAATAACCAGCCCTTCCACGTTCTGTGCCAAATGCTGATGGTGGAGCAGTCTGTTCTCTGGAGGCGGAAACCATAGGTCTTAGATCTGGAAGAGTGTTTCACTCACTGGTTTTTGGCTATTTTAAGCCCAGACTCTCTTTTGATTTAAAAAAAAAAAAAATCCCTTGCCCCGGTTTTCTTTAACCTTCAGTTTCTTTCATTTGTGTAATTAAAACAATAAGATGCTTTTTCCGAAGATGAGATTATATTATATTGATATGTGTAATCTTTCAAACTACCCATGTGGTTCTTCTCATCTTGCATTATTATCCTGGTTGAGAATGACTTTTCCTTTTAGAGATGAGAAACACGGAGGCCTCGTGTAATTAGGTCTTGAAATTAAGCTTGATCACTGGCCTCTTTTAAAGTCAAGTAGGTGCATGGTTGGGATTCACTTTTTTTGTGGGTCTTATATAAATGCCAGAGGAGTCTAGAAATCCAAATTCAGGTTTTTCAGATATTGTGGTGTATTCCTTTTTTTTTTTTTTTAAGTTTATTTAGAGAGAGAATGAGTGGAGCAGGGGCAGAGAGAGAGGGGGACAGAGGATCTGAAGTGGCCTCCATGCTGGCAGCAGAGAGCCCAATGTGGGGCTGGAACTCAAGCTCAGACCATGACCCGAGCAGAGGTCGGACGCCTAACCGACTGAGCCACCCAGGCACCCCTATTGTGGCACATTTCTTTTTTCTTTTCTTTTTTTTTTTTTTATTGTGGCGCATTTCTGCTGTCCCTGTGATGTAAACCCCTGTGTTGGGTAGGTCACTCCATGTGAGCTGACATCACAAGTCCACATTTTCCTCTGCATCTCAAGCCCTGAGCACATGTATTTTACTTGTATAGCAGCAAACATCTGGATCTAAGGGATCAGTCTGCTAAATGTGATGGTCTCTGGCAATAATAGATGGTATACATTAGGAGTGTGTACCGTATTCTTTTAGGAAGAGTACTTGGTTTTAACCCTATGTTTTCCCAGAGTAAAGAACAACTGGAATGAATATATCTATATCTATATCTATATCTATATAGATATATATATTCATTCCAATATATAGATATAATATCTATATATTTATATCTATCTATCTATCTATACATAGATATTATTAGGGACAGTAATGGCAAATATGATCTGCTGGTGGGAAATTGAAATCACAGATTAAATTACATTCCTGGATAATAAATTCACTAGGAGGACCGACCAGAGCAAGTTTCAGCAGAACACAGCCCTAAGACATTAAATAAAGGTTATCTGATTGAGGAAGGCCTATGGAAGCAGAGTCTTGTTAATGGGTCTGGTTATAATTATTTCTGGCCGGTGAAAAAGAATCCTTGAGTCTTACATGTTCAGCTAAACCAAATGAGCTGGTTCCTTCCTGTAAACTTCACTGAAACTTGTTTCCGGGGCCTCTGCATGGAAAGGTAGAGGTAGGATAATAATAACATTTAAATAATATAATAAACATTAAACCATTATTCGAGGAATCTCAGACACTGATCTCAACATCCTCACCAAAGGGCAAGATGAAAATAATTAGACATTTAAGTGTGCTGTACGTATTTGTAAGTGCTGATACAAGCATAATATAGGATAGATTCAAAATCACATATGAGCATGCATATACACATTAGATAAAACACATAATTATAAAGAAAATAGAAACTAATTTAAAAACTGAATTATCTGTATTAAAATAGAAGGGTTTATTTTGCTGTGATTGGCATTACTTGTTAAAATCATGTTTTTCGATAATCAAATTAAGGTAAAATTAGAAATGCTTACCAAAACCCAACTGATGTCTCAGCTCCACTCTGGTTTTGAATAAAATAGAACTTGAGGGACAGAAAATATAAGCTTATTTATAGGATGAATAGGGAGAAAATACATATGGGAATAAATGGAAGAAATCCGTAGAAAATCTGTTGATTTAAAAATTATGGCTAGATTTGGGGAATTTGACGAAAGAATGGGCAATGGGAAGGGACCCCCTGGTAAGATTCAGTTGTGCAAAATTTTGAAACTATAGATGAGAAGCTAGGAGCATTTGGGGAAGTTACTGAGATTTGAGCATGATCAGGGTAATAGATGAAGAGTGACATATGTTTGAACTAATTTATAGAGGAGAGGCAGTGGATGCATTTGGTGATAAAAGATTTTCTGCAGAATTAGGGATGAAGCACACTAATGAAGATTATGGTGTGTGAAGGTTATTGCTGAGAGGTATTGAGGTTATTGGCCAGCTAGAGAATTTAGGCATTCATGTATCAACGACAAGGAAAAATCCAGCATTTTGTGGCCAGATGTTTAGGATTTGATATCACAAGTTCAGTTGGATGCAGATTCTCTTGTTTTTTGATTGTGTTGAGAGCTCTTCATTTTATTTCATTGACTGGCCTCATTCATTGATGACGGACCAGCAGACCTGCTGGCCTTCGATGTTTTAAGGTTTAGAAGCATTTTATACTGTGCGTGTGTGTGTTTGTGTGTGTGTGTGTGCGCACGCGCGTGCTCGCGTGCATGTTTCCCAGAAAATCTCCATCTACATACAGACCTCTCTCTTTCCCATCTTGAATCCTGTTCAATTACTAGGTCCTAGGGAGCCTGTTCCCTTCGGCTGAGTAATCAGAAATTGAAGATAGGAAACTCAGAAAGGACTTTAAGGGAACTTAGGTCTTCTGAGTTTTATATTTCTACTCACAGTGTGTTCCAATAGCTTATCTGTTCATTCACTTGTACTTGGAATATTTAATCTTAGACTTGGTTTCGGTAGACTGCACTTTGGTTCTTTCAATTGTCTGCAGGGGTAAAACAGCGACCTACTGTTACGCCAGGAACACATTTCCACACACAAGCACACTTTTATCAGGCAAAACCTCTGAGCACAGAAGACCTTAGTTTACACATTGCCTGGTTCTTCTGACGTCCTTTTATTTGTTTTATTTGGGAGATGTGAGTAGGAAGAGATTTGAGCTACCAAGTGCAAGTCACGATCTCCTTTTTCTCAGAGACCACAAAACACGGTTTAGGTGGCACAATTTAGAGATACTGTGGCAGAATAAAAGGTGGCTCTTTCATAAAGAGGAGATGAAAAGAAAATGTTTTCACACTGAACACAGGAATGTAAGCACATTTCAAAGTGAACATACCCATCATCATGATGTTGATGTAAGAAAGTAACACGTGGGTGGTGCTGGTGTGAAAAGATGAGCATCCCCTCTGAAAATCCAATTCATGAGGACACATCTATGTGTATATGGAAATTCCAGTGTGTATTCAACTCTCCAGCACCAGCTTAGTTTTAATGTTTTGCCAGAGGAATCATGAGATAGCAGAGGCTCTTTGCCTACAAAAAGAGGCATACAGAAACTGAACATTTAATTTTCTGGGAAAAAAAATCCCAACTAGTGATTATTGTCCAAACCCTTCTCATTTTATTAGGCACAACACCATTAAATTATGTTCTTCATTCATCATCTGTTTAATGAAAAATTACATTTAAATACTCATGTCAAATAGAAACTGAAGCAAAATAGATTGGACTATGCTAGTAATCCCGGAAGAGAAATTTAAATTCTATAGTTAATTTGTAGGCAATTACGAATTGTATTTCCAATGCAAATCAGAAGAGTGGGCTGCGACAAGTTACAGGGATGTGGGGTGAAGAAGTTTGGAAGAATGTGTTGTTTTCCTGTGTGATGGAAGAAAGTTAACCAGATCTCTTCAAGTTTGACAATAATAAGGATCAAAGACATAAGGTCTATAATTTCAAATGGCAGCCAACTGAGAGAAAAGGAAGCCTTGTGTGTAGAAAGAAAGAAAGAAAGAAAGAAAGAAAGAAAGAAAGAAAGAAAGAAAGAAAGAAAAGAAAAGAAAAGAAAAGAAAAGAAAAGAAAAAAAGAAAAGAAAAGAAACAAGATGAAATAGAAATTTCCAGGAATACATAAAGAAGGTGGTAGTCCGTGTTACCATAGGTCAGTGCAATTGTCTGGGGACAAGAAGCCAAACATGCTTGGTTGAAGCTGTCCTACTCCTCCTTGGGGATCAGCTGATAGAACTCGAGTCACCTCCCTAAATCACATCACCAACTGAGATAGCACATAAGTTAAATGAAATTGTCATCGCCACAAGGTCCCCAGCACACAACACCACATTTTGTCCACGGTGAGCCTGGCTGTCGGCACTGAGAAAGTGAGGCGGGGATTGTGAGGAGTGATTTAAGAGAGGAAGATCGGAACACTTATGTGTAAAGGATGTTAGATTCTCCCCAATAGACCAGTTGAGGCAAACTGCGGGAGACGGAAGAAGAAAACCGCAGTAGGAACTAGATTTCACTGCTGCCCAGTGAAATATGTTTTAATGTTTGGAATGTCCTTCTCATGTTTCTTCTCCATTCCCTTTGAAGGTTAACACACACATGATATGCGCTGTCTCAGTTCAGCACACGTAAATGCTCTCCATGAACCCGGGTAGAACTAATGCAGCAATCCTCAAGTTAACTGTATACTTGATGGTGTCAGATGTATACATCTCCAAGAATTACTCTCAACTTCTTGTTCTGAGATTATAAAAGAAAATAATCTGCTAGCGATTTCTTGATCCATTTGTCCCCTTCAATTGTCATCTCACTTTAGGCTAGCGTATTGTTTTTAGATTGCTGAAGTGAAGTCCTTTTAAAGGTGTAAAACTTAAAATTTCTGCTGCGTTTCTGAAAGCTTAAGGAAAAATCCATTAAGCAATAGTAGGAGAATTCAACTGAGTCTTCTCCTGTGTTACGAGCATTTTGCATTCCAAATAGAAAATATGCCAAGGTGCATTGTGTATTAATCAATCAAAATGCAAAAGTAACAGCAAAATTCACCATAACAACCGAGAATATTTCTCAGGGGAGCTTTCATTGAATTGCCTGGGTTTTGACATAGAGTAACCCAGCTGTCCAGCTATTGATTTGGGCATAATTATCTGCTGCTTAGTAATTATTTACATATGCATTGGAATTGTGTCACTGTGCTTTCCAGTAGGATTGGGAGAAACGGTGAAAATATATTACTGTTTGAGGGCAACACTATGGTTTCCAAAGATAAGAACTCATTGTTAGGTTGTCTAATGGGCTGAATTTTTTACTGGATATGGTCCCACCCAGAAAAACAGGGAAGATGGCTTCTGGATATTTGTTTCTGGATTTTATTTTATTTTTTCACAGCCTGTAGCTGTGTATCATATTCCTTTATACACCTGCACTTGAAGTCATTTCCTAGGTTTGAATTCATTAAAACGTGTGTATGCACACCCATACTTCCTTGACAAGTTTTGCATTATAAGAAATTTTTTGTAAGTTTATTTTTGAGAGCGAGTGAGTTGGGGAGGGATGGAAAGAAAGAGAATCCCAAGCAGGCTCTACCCTGTTAGCGCAGAGCCCAATGCAGGGTTCGAACCCACGAACTGTGAGATATGACACGAGCCAAAGTTAGATGCTTAGCCAACTGAGCCACTCAGGTGCCGCTCGTTATAAGAAATTTTTAGTATTTGATAAAGGGTGTGGCTTGGGCCAATGATGCTTATCTTTTGACAGATCTTTATAAAAGAAAGGGGGAAAACAGTATCAAGTTCATTGTCCGTAATGAACATAAGGCCATAGGACTAAAATTAGAGTTGTCAACGTGAGTAACTCATTGGGACAAAGCTAAAGGGTGGCCTTCTCTGTCTTTCCATACTCCCGAGGATAACCCCACGGTGGGACTGATAGAGGTGTGCACTATTCATCGATGTTAAAATATGTGACCAATTAGCTTTTAATTTTGTTCAGATCAGGTTCTGATATAATATGGGAACATTTGATTATGTGTAAATTTCATTTCAAGCCAGCTTTGGCCAGAAAGTTGTGGCTAATGTTGCATCACTTGAGGAACACAAGTTTCACTCATTACAGAGGTGTTATTCACGTACCTGTGATGCTCAGAATCATTTTCCAGTGTTTACACAGTGGTAAGGATGTTGCAGATTTCTTCTTATTTTCTCTTAAATGACTGGTGACTGAGAAACCTAGCCAGATGCCGCTTCAGCTGACTTTGATGTTTTAATATGGAATCAAGTTTTATAAGAGTTGATGTTAAGTTTCATTTTTATGACCTAAGGAATTACAATTTTCCGTGAATATGCCATTTTACTCATGACCATGTTTACAAACTTTGTAATGATAACACATTCCTGAAGATGAACGGGGACAAAATATGTAAAATCTACAATGGGCTTTAAAAAAGTGAATTGAGGGGCGCCTGGGTGGCTTAGTCGTTTGAGCGTTCAACTTCCGCTCAGGTCGTGATCTCACGTCTCATGGGTTCGAGCCCCTCATCGGGCTCTGTGACAGCTCGGAGCCTGGAGCCTGCTTCGGATTCTGTGTCTCCCTCTCTCTCTGCCCCTCCCCAGCTCACACTTTGTCTCTCTCTCTTTCTTTCTCTCTCAAAAATAAACATTAAAAAAAAATTTTTTTTTATGAGTTAAGACTGAGCTGTTTTTGGAGGCTCCTGAAACCCTTCCCACAGTCGTTCTTGAATAACAGGAAAAGAGATGAAGATTTCCTTCAGACCAGCCTAATCTAAATATGAAACTTCCTTCTGGTTCTACTTATCTCTTTGCTCTTGTTGAATGGGAATCCTTTCATTATCCAGTTAATACAGACATTTCTTCAGCTCTTATCATTTATCTTTTCAACTTGTTTGCATTGGTCATGTCCGTCATTGGTGTTCTCCTAGATTACAGGGTTAAGTTCTCTTATATTCTGCTTCTAAAATGCATATTACCATCCCCTGTTAAATAGATAATGAATAAAAACATGTAAGGTGCCTTTGTTTACATTTCTCCTTCTGGCAGAAAATTATTTTTCTGTATTGCTTCATCAAGTGACTCACTTTCATACCAGTGGTGAACCTTGGGATGGGCTAGAGGGATGGGATACGGCATAGGCTGGGGTCAGGACTGGAGAGCAGTTTGGGGTGAATAAGAACTTGCTGCCTGGAATCAGACTCCGGGAAATAGTCACCTCACAGTTGACTCGCTTTCTGGCCTCGGACACTCCAAGCCCACATTTCCTCAGCTGTAAAATGGGAAAAGAATGCCTATGTTAATGGCCGAATTGTGTCCCCCACAAAACTCATGTCGTAGTCCTAAGCTGAGTACCTCAGAATATGACTGTGTTTGGAGGCAGGGTCTTTATAGAGGGACTTAAGTTAAAAAGAGGCATCCAATATGAACAGTGACCTTCGAAGAAGAGGAAATTTAATTTTTTTTTTTTAATGTTTGTATTTTTGAGACAGAGCTGGACAGAGCATTGAGCAGGGGAGGGGCAGAGAGAGAGGGAGACACAGAATCCGAAGCAGGCTCCAGGCTCTGAGCTGTCAGCACAGAGCCTGATGTGGGGCTCGAACTCTGAACCGCGAGATCGTGACCTGAGCCAAAGTCGGACGCTCTTCTGACTGAGCCACCCAGGTGCCCCAGAAGAAGAGGAAATTTAGACTCAGACATGGACAAAGGGAAGATGTGAAGACACAGGGAGAAGATGGGCAGTCCAAGGCCTGAAACAGATCCTTTCTTCCTAGCCCTCAGAAGGAATCAGGCCCTCCTCTGGGGACTTGCAGCCTCCAGAACCACGAGACAATTAATGACGGACAACCCAGATGCAAACACATTCAAAAGATAAACGATAAAATGATTTCTATTGTTTTAAGCCATCCGGTCTGTCCTACTCTGCTACCGCAGTCCTCACCACATCATTTCATTGTTGCAATTCGGCGAGACCCTGTTCGTAAAGCGCTTCTCACGGGGAACGATGCGTAATAGGCAGTTGCCAAACGGTAGTGTATTAAAATGGTCAGGGGCAAGGAAAGAGAACAGAAGTAGGAACATTTTTTATAAATCTATTTGCATCCCCAAGACCCGTGTGGGCACGGGAGGTGGCTTCAGAAGAAAACACAGAGAAGTTTCTTTTTGTTTAAATTAGGCCCCAATGCAAACATGCGAATATTATGGATCGGCTGTGTTCAATCGTGTTTTCCTTTGTGGTTATCCTCTGGAATGATAAATGGGCCCAAATATTAACAAATGAGCCTCACAGGAGGATTTATGATGTTGAACCATAGAGTTCGAATGGTGTCTGCATGTTGAATGCTTGGTAAAAATATGTAAGTAGTGGTGTCCCAATCTATCTGGCTTCACTGGATTGGTTTCACACTTCATTGCTCTCTGGCAAAGAAATATATCGCGAGCCCAAATAATTTTTAAAATTGCCAGTGTTAAAGTGATGCCCTCTGCTATTTGCTTCTGTGCCTCTGAACGGCAGTGGTCACTGTATGTTTGTGGATCTAAGAGCACATTTTTTAAACATGAGTCCTACATGCCAAGCAGCCCCATGCCCCATTGAGTTTTTTTCTTTTTCCGTTTAGGTTGTTTGCAAGCTATTTTTCAAGGTAAGTATTAGATTCTTTCATTTATTTATTTATTTTTACCTCCAAAGAGCAATTCCTTCTAATTTGAAGTTTAGTAAAATTATAATTTAGAGGAATTGCTTCTGGAAGGACTGAGTTTCTCCAGAAGAGTGTCGGAGTTGGCACATTTCTTAGGACATTCGAATTCTTCAAGCACTTTGCCCTTCAACTACATTGATGCAGCATGTTTTATTAAACACTAATAGGTCCTGATAGGTCTTCCTAAGTGCTAGCTGGAGTAGGTGGGGAAGGTGATTGAAGTGGGGAGGTTATATTTTGTGAAACATTCCCCCCCCACACACACATACACGTGCGCATGCACACCCAACACGGTCTTAAATGTAATCAAATTCCAGAGAAAGCTAGTCAAGGAGTTTGTTTTGCTTGCTTTGTTGGGTTAGCAGGTAGTTTAGTCAGCAAGGCTCTCTTGGCACAGAAACAAGCGTTGGTCACTGCCTCGGAAGGTGACTGACTCTACAGCAGTCACCAGCTGGACCGTGACCCTCACTTAAATACCGTGAGTCACAAAGGAAATATAAAAATGATACTAGCAACTATTCATGCTTATAAACTGTTAACACCGGCAAGGTGGAGAAAGTGGTAAGCCTAGTCGACCAGCTAGAAACTTCACAGAGGTTCCCAAGGGTCATTCTTCTTTTAAAGAAAGGATAATAACTCTGGGTCTGGCTGCCTGTTGCCTTTTCCCCGGAGGACTCCAAAGGCCTCCCATCTGGCTTCACTATGTTGACTAATTTCTATACCTCGCCCACCGTCTTTCTAAAGCGCAAGTTGTAGCCTGTCTCTTCGCCTCTTAAAACCCTGCAGTCGCCCCTGGTTGCCCTCTAGACCTCAACGAGGTCTACAAAGTAGTTCAAGATCTAGCTGCTGCTCACTTCTGCTTTCATTTCCTGCAACGTGTTTGTGCCCTGCCTCCAGCCAGACGGAACTCCCTACAGTTCTGGGCTTCCTCTGGCCTCTGGGCCTTTGCACCTGATGCTCTCACTGTGTACGAGCTCTGTCCTCCGTGTATAATCACCAACTGCTCACCACCAGCTCACCCTAAGCTTTGCCTGGTCTGGGACTGGATTAAATGTTCCTTCCAGTTGCTTGCCCCACTACCTGCCCCTCAGCCACACACCCATGTACTTACCACTGTATTGAAAGTTCTAATTACTTGTCTTCCCTACTAGTCCTAAGTATTTGAGGGCAGGGGCAGAGGGAAGAGGGAGGGAGGAAAGGGACGAGGAAAGGAAGGAATGCAGGCAGCAATGGAGAGTACTGAAAGTGAGTAGGGGTTATGGGGAGAAGGGACCTGTCATTAATAGAGAGCTTACTGTTTATCCTACCAGCTTCTTTCATTAAATCTTCATGACAACCCTTTGCAGCAGGAATTCTCATCTGTAGTCACAGACCAGGAACGCAGTCCTCAGAGGGTTCAGCCCGCTGTCCAAGGTCTCACAGCTGGTAGGCAGGAGCGTAGGGATTTGAATTCACACCTGCCTGATTCTCGAATCTGAGCTCCTCCTCTGGCCCTATGCCCCCTTTTGCATTTCCCAGCCACGTGGTGGGACACATAGAGCAAGATGTCATACGACCACCTCGCGAACTCACCCAGCTCTTGATCAAGTCAGGAGAGCCTAATTCTCCACAGCTGTGCGTTACCCAAGGCTTCCCGTGCTTTCGGCTGAAAGAGAAATAAACTCAAAATGAACCTACTGGCCTATTTTTGTTAATCACTCTGAAGTGGTTGCTGTCGCAGAGTTGATTCATTTAATTAAGGTTGTAGGAAATCCTGCAGAAAGGAAGGGAAAGTCTAGGAATACCAAATTAAACTTCTTGGGAGAGTAGCAGTTTGCGTTTCTTCAAGGGGGTCATTGCCAAATTCATAATCAGGTTGCAATGGATTTCAGCCAAATTATTAAATATGTGGTATCCAGAAACCAGGAAATATGTTTGTGCTGTGAGTCCCTTGCATCATGGAGTGTCATGTGCATAATTACACTTAATTGGCTACTCTGATGACATCAGTTACAGTGTCATATGTCACGAATGGCTAATTGCTTGAGAATCAAAAGCCCTATTTGAATAAACACCAGGGGCTCACTCTGAGATCTGCACCAACCATCTTTTAAGCTGACAAGACATATCTTTGGTACCTTGGGGCAAAGAAACGAGCATTTGCATACAGAAATCCAAGACCCATTAGTGGAGCAAGGAGGACATTTTGTTAGAAACCTTCTCTTATCTAACCAGTTGGTACAAACTTTAAGAGGTTTTAAAATACTAGTTATTAAAGTGCCCGATAATATTTCATGGCCATTATATCTAACTGATGCCCAGTACTATCTTCTGTATCTTATGTCTTCTAAGTGTACTTTGATTCTGAATGGAAGGTTTCTGCCAAGCAACTTAATTATATTTTGAAAGCAATTTTGGGATGTTAGCTTTACAGAGTTAACCTCCCACCTCTGCTCCAACACCCACACGGCCTAGCATCAAGTACATACTGGGAAACAACAGGTTAACTCTATCTGGAGATAACACTTGTGTCTTAACTTTTAAATGAGGGACATTAAAGGGATTCCCATCCAACTTGCCTACTTTTAGTCCTGAGAAACAGCTAAGAGACAAAGTAATTCACCTAAGAGCCCCAATCTCATTGGAATAGGGTTGGAACAATTCGTTGGTTCCTACAGATGATTATAATCCCCTTATATAAACTTTTTCAGACCATCAGGAATGCTAGACATCTTTTCCAAAGTTAAGCCATAAATCGATGTTAAAAAAAATGAAACCAAAGTTCGGACTTCCTGATTCATGATCCAGAGCTTGTAGCCCCCAGGATGTTGCCTTTTTATGGAAAACATACTTGTGTTTGATAGTCTTTTAATTATTTTTTTCATTAAACCCGTTCATTGACTGCATCTTGCGGACACTCTGCTGTCCTTGGTCTCCTGGGGACATTGCAGGCTTTCTTGATGTGAGAAAACTTTAGTGTTTAAAAATTGTCCTGCTATATTCAAAGAAAAATAAAGGGATAGCCCTTTGTTAGTGAGGAGTCCTGCACAAGCCCACAGAAGCAGGAAGGAGTTAAACAGTGGAAGGAACTAATAGGCCGCCTATGATCTAAGAGGAGGCCCAAGGGTATTTGGGTGTTCGGTGACTCACAGAGTATTGGGTAGTGGCTGAACAGGAGTATCACCCAAATTCCATGCTATTTCCATGTCCTTCTTAGCCAAAGGAGTGTTTGTGGTGGAGCAAAGGGCACTAAGGGTTAGCTAGAGTCAATCTGTCTGCCTTCCTTCCTTCCTTCCTTCCTTCCTTCCTTCCTTCCTTCCTTCCTGTCTGTCTTCTGAATTATTAAATATTTACTGAGATGTCTGGAGAATCCCTTTCTTTTTGTCAGCAACTTTTCTTTGAGATCTAAGAAATGATATTCCGTAACTGCAGAACGGGGAGAAGTTTTGCATTTCAAAACAAAAGCCTGTGTATTTGCTTTTGTGTATTGGTAGAATTTACGGACTCCACATAACAGTGTAGGAAGACAACACTACAGTAAGATGAAGAGTACTTGTGTTAAGTGCTTATGAGAATGACGAGTCTCCATGACCCACTGAGTTGATATTGAGGTTCAGCGAAGGCAGTGCAGAGCCCCCTCCTACTTGCTTAGGAGTTAGTTGACAGATGCAGAAGTCAGAGGTACATTTAAATGTCTGCTTTATTACCGCTGAAAGGTAAAGTGAAGGATGGGACCTAGCTTTCCAGTAAAATTGGGATTCCCCGTAGATTTTCTGACTTAGCCATGAGCCATGTCTAGTAAGCCTGTGGCATGGAAGGAATTGGAAGAAAAGCACACTACAAGAGGGCTTCCCAAAGAAAGTGCCAGGCCAGACTGGGGAGAATGTAGTCAGCTGCTTCTCCCCTGAGTTGCCAATCAACTTTCTTCCATTGGAGGAGTGACTGAGAAACAGAGTCCAGGTGACTAATTGAGGTCCTTCTACATAGAAGAGAGGAGGAAGACAATTACTTTTTTGCTTCTAAACCTATTTTGATGGCTAAACAATTAGAAGGAAAAAAAAAACTTTTCTTAAAAGGGAAGTTAAAGATTTTTTAAGTCATACCTGTCTATTTTGAAGACCTGTATAATTATTTACCGTTTAAGACAAGTTACGTACTTTGAGTCAATGGTTCTTGAATTAAGTTCGTACTGGGATCACCTTGGAAGTAAGTTATAATGCAGATTCCTGGACTGCATTCTTGGAGATTCAGTGGGATGCATAAAAAACAGGAATTACTCAGGTGGTCTTATAGCCACACTTTGAGTAATATTACTTAGATATGTCTTCTTCTGTACCCATACCCATCTATCTGAACCCTTTTTGTATTGTTGGCCATTATTTAGCTATTTCAGATTTACTTATTAAAGCTGATGATTGTTTACCAAATCACCATTATTAATTTATATTTTTTCTTTTTTTATGTTCATAAAGCCATAAAACCTGGACACACAAAACTGTAGACAATGGTTACATGCTTGGCATGAGATTATAGCAAGAGAGAAACAGTTTTATGTTCTCTCTCATACACTGGCATGTTTTGGCAATTTTTAATGATAAACTTACATTTCTTTCTCTCTTTTTAAAATGTTTGTTTATTTTTAAATGTAGGGGGGGCGGGTAGAGAGAATCCCAAGCAGGCTGTGTGCTGTCATCACAGAGCACTACATGAGGCTCGATCTCATAAACCACAGGATTATGACCTGAGTCGAAATCAAGAGTCAGACGTTCAGCTGACTGAGCCACCCAAGCAACCCACACTTCTCTTATATTCAGCAAAAACACTTAAGATTCTCCGACTTCAAAAAGGAAAAAAGGAAGAGTAAAGGAAGGGAAGAAGGAAACAGGTAAATGAGTTAAATGCTGAAGTTTTCAAGGAAAAAGAAAAAATAATCTCTTCTTATTAAACGTAACTTGAATCTTGGTCCCACCTGTTACTCGGATGCATTTTCCTATTGCTGAACTGATGGACTTCTGACAAACTCTTACCAATTCTGCATCCCCCACTCCAAGCATCTCTCCATTGTATTTTAAAATGCAAACCATATCACATCAGTCCTTTACCTAAAACCTTCGTAATTTCCATTGTACTTAGATTAAAATCCAAATCTTTCATATTGACCCGTAAGGTCCTTTGTGACACAGCCCTGCTAAATGTCTTTATCTCATGCCTCTCTGTATCCTCATAGACTACTACAGTACGTGGCCCCAAATAAATGCTTGACAAATACTGAGTTAAAGAATGAGTGAATGAATATCCCTTCTAGAGAAATGGAAATGAATGTTTGAATTTCCTTCCAAAACTTACAGTTGATCTTTCCAGTGGGTACTTATGGCCCTCCAGGGGACACAGCCATTTTCCAGGTTTCATGCCCTTCTCATTAGACAGCTTTCTTGTCTTCTGGATCCCAAAATCCAGCTAAGTTCTTCTCTGACACTGAGGTGGAGGGGCTAAGTTTACATAAGACAAGGCAGCGATTGAATGCATTCTCATCAGGACTCAGATAATTGGCCTTTCTAACTGATTGCATGGTTTTCCAATGTTCTTTTGGTCACAGATCACTCGGACAGAACGTCCGTTCTCCTTCATCTCCGACCCATTTGGGTTTCCACCTAAAAAAGATTTTTAATATTTTCTACAGTGATTAAAAGAGATGAGAAAAAGTCTTTTGATATGTCACCAAGATGTTGAGGTTGTTTTCTTTTCATTGATTATTAGAAAATATATAATGATAACTGTCATTTTTGAAATAGTATTTGAAGGAAACAAAAAGCCTGTTTCTTCTTCAAGAATCCATTTGTGGTGTAGTTCATAAGAGAAGTTGCCACATTTTGCAAAGTAGTGGCTTTGATGCTATAACACAATTACTCTCAAGAAGTAGATTGCTTACTATATGAAGTGAATTAATGTCTACAGTGGTGGAAATCAACTCTCACAGGGCACCAGGGTATCATTTAGTACATTAGAAGAGGTGATTTTCTGAGGAGTGCTTTATGTATCGTCTGCTAAGCTGGGAATCGAAAGGAAGGGGCCGTGGCTGGTGGGCACCCCCACCAAGTGTGTGTGGAGCCACTGTCTGAATCAGGCATTGCATCTGAAGCCTGGGGGTGTCTCTTAAGGCTGATTTCCAGTAAAAGAAATTTTCCCATGGTTTTCTTGCCTGCTGAGCTAAATGAAAAGAAAAAAAAAAAAAGTTAAGGAACAGGAAGGTCACCAAAGCATGTCCTTCGCAGCTACCTCTGGATGAGTGGTTATCTATCTCTACCACCTCATGAATTTTTATTTCAAGGCTAAGCAATTCCCACAATGTACTGAAGTAGAAAAATAATAGAGCTCTGTTAGTTTGAGCAAAGGCAAAGGAGGCCTGGAGATATATAGAAACTTCAAGGAATTGATGGTTTAACCCAGGTGTAGTAGCAGCTTTGTTGCTAAAAGGTGTAACCTTGATGTAGAGTTTTTAGAAGTGTCCTTTTCTCTTCTTTGTTTTGTTTTTTAATTTTCTTTTTGTATTTTTAATGTTTTGGTTTTTTTTTTTTTGAGACAGACACAGCATGAACAGGGGAGGGTCAGAGAGAGAGAGAGAGACACAGAATCTGAAACAGGCTCCAGGCTCTGAGCTGTCAGCACAGAGCCCGACGTGGGGCTCGAACTCACGGACCGCGAGATCATGACCTGAGCCCAAGTCGGACGCCCAACCGACTGAGCCACCCAGGTGCCCCAACTCTCTTCTTTCAATTACCAAAGGACAGACAGTTTACTTGAGAACATTTGAGAGGTAGGCTTATCTACAGAGGAAAGGTGGAAGAAAGTATGGCATCCCTTTTGACGCTGACCTCTGTGCCGCTCTGTCTTCTGCACTTTGCCAATAACCACTTAACTCAGAGGGCAATCAGCCCTTACCAAATAGCGGCTTCGGTGAGAATAGCAGAAGTAGTTATTGTGAGAAGGTGGAGGGAGGCCACTTATAGAGCCAGAAGAGTCTCTCTTAACACTGTAAATTCTCCTGTGGAAATAACAAGCGGGAGTTCCTTGACTTGTGCCTGCTCTGCAGGTGTTCAGGTGGGTCAGACTCCGCTGGGGGTCAGCATCACATGTCAGTCATAGGGAGGGCTCTGTGGTGTCAGAAGGATGCTCTGGACGCTATACCAGAGTCAGAAGGTTGACTTCCTGAGGGAAGCGCCTCCCTATGACCTAGAGTGGGAAAAAAAGGTGTCAGAATATCTGGGCCCCAGGGCAGTTCAAACAAATTTTGTAGTACTTTTTGTAGTTTTTTTGGGGGGGGGATATTTTTGTTGGGCTATGGCTTTTTTTTTTCTGGAATACTGCTCTTAAAGGTGATGGTACTAAGCCTAGAACAATGAGAGAGAGAGAGAGAGAGAGAGAGAGAGAGAGAGAGAGAGAGGAAGGGAGAGAGAGGGAGAGAGATCTGATCCATTCTGTTGAAGGCCTGTGGTTCTTGGATCAGGAGAAACCATAGGCTGAACTTTCCTCAGCTCTTCCTTTGGTGGGCAGCTCATGTTAGTTGAGTTTCTGTTTAATGCATTTCTTAACACTAGCGATTTCTTGAAGAATTATATTGTGACTATTCCAGAATGGCTTCCTATTAGCTACAACCATACCTCCAGATTTCTATATGCGGTGCGTTAACTCGCCTCAGCAGCTCTCAGAGTTTCTTGCAATATCCACTATGGTCCCTTTTATAGGAGAAGAGCATGAACAGAGGAGCCTACTTGTGTCCTGGGGCAAAGGTGAAGACCATTTGGTTTATCGTAAAGTTACGTTAATTTGCATTATAACTCATGATATAGCTATGTTTATTTATGAAACATCGTGTTTTCTCCAAAAATATTTGAGGGAAATGAATGACCCAGGACGGTGCTCCTTGCTTATCCTAGCACCAAAACTCTCAGCAGCAGCAGACTGCACACCTGGGAATACATCTGCTCATCTGAGAAGCAGGGATGTGCGGATTGGCTGTGTTTCCCTGGCCATGTTGCATTTCTATCTCCTCCTGCACAGCTGTACATAGAGGAATGCAGGATTGCAATGGATGCATAAATAAATGAAATACAGACTCTGGAGGGCCTGATCCCTCCCCATCTAGATGAAAGAGGGGGAAGATCAATGATACTAATGGAGATTTATAATGTGTGTGTGTGTGTTTTTTAGTGTTTTAAGTTTGTTTATTTTCAGAGAGAGAGAGAGAAGGGGAGAAGGGCAGAGAGAGGAGAGTGAGAGAATCCCAAGCAGGCTCCGCACTGTTAGCACAGAGCCTGACGCAGGGGTTGAACTCATGAGCGCGAGGTCATGATCTGAGCCGAAACCAAGAGTCGGATGCTTAACCAGTTGAGCCACCCAGGCACCCTGAGATTTAAATATCCCACAGCCCCCTTGCCCCCGTGGAACCCACACATTCTATCCTGACCTGTAGAGAGGCTCTACCTACCTTGAGGGAGTCAACTTTCCCACAGAGAAAATGAGGACGGGAGTGAAAATTAATTGCAGAGTATTTGTACAGCTTCCTGAACTGCTCAGTGGCAGCCTATACATAAAGTGCACTGTGTGTAAGAGTTTAAATTTCACACTAAAAATCAATTTAAGCTAATTGTATTCAAAGTTTTGTGCAGTTGTGCCATTTCCTATATTTTATAATCAAAAGCTCTCCCTGTTAGCTTTGGGTGATTTCCAAAAGGTCATAATTTTTGTAGCTCTCTAAAACACACATGTGAATGTTTATGTTATTCAAATAAAGAAACTAATTACCATTAATGAGAAGTGTTACAAGCCATACAGTTGTCTAATTCAACTTTTCAATAAGAAAAGGAAAAAAAATTGGTAGTGTATTTCCTGTGAATAGACAAATGTCAGAAATTTATTCAAATTTATGCTAATATGCTCTTTGTGGAAAGGAGGATATTCCATCTTTGGGATGCTCAGAAGGCTTCATTGATTACAGGTGTTTTCATCTAAGAGCATCTTTTCAATTAAATATCAGCAATCACCAGTAGCAAGAAAACTCAACTTTTCCAATGGCAGCTAATGAATGAGCTAAAGGGTATTCAAGAATCATTCTTCCCGAGGCCACTGTGGTAAGGAGTCACTTCACCCCCAACATAAAGTCAATTTGTTTTCCTGTTTGCAGAGAACAATTAGCTTTGTGTACTGATGTACATTCACAGACACCAGGAGAAAAGCACCAAACCATGCAAGAACTGTTTCCCCCCCAAGGCTCTATTGGCCTAACTGAAATCACCAATATTTCATGTCCTTTTCATTCATCTGTGCCTTCACACAGCAATATCCTCTACTGAGAGGCTCATTCTGTCTGTCCTCAAGGCACACGCTCACTTAATGTCTCTTATTTGCTTTTTTCTGGCACCTCCCCTTGGGCAGAAATAATTACTCATTTCCTTGTATTTGTACTACTTCTAAAACACTTGTAAATATTTCTAATATAGTACTTTGTTATAGTCCATTTTAGCTATTGGCTAATAGTCCTCTCTCCTAAGCAGGAACTTAATAAAGGCAAAGCCTTGTTTAGTCACTTTTTATTCTTGCTTTCTTATGTGCCTCGTTATTTTTGATTGAATGTCAGACATTGTGTTCAAAAACCAGAAGAAACTGAGTAGTATCACATCCAGAAATGGACACCCCTCTTGTTCTGTCAGGCCATTATTGTGGGTGGTTGTAGTGAGAAGCTAGAGCTGGTGTGTTAAATTAAGAATATGTAGATTATGACCAGCTGGATGGGGAGGCACAAGGCACCCACATGAGGTTAGCAAGTAGCTCCTTCAACATTCAGGTTCCCACTTTGGGGAAGTTAAAACCCTGGGGTCATTTTGCTTGAGGGCACAGTTTCAATATAGCCATAGAAAGGGAGTAAGTTCACAAGATTTATTACTTACGGATCCCAGAAATGGGGGGTGAATGTGCAGTGAGCCAGGAGAAAGTCAGTCCTCTGCCCCAGGTTGTGGGTGAGCAGGACATAGAGAGATATCCCAACATTTCCCTTTACCATACCGCCACAGTTCTTCCAGCAAGAGTGAAATGGTACAGAAAAATACTTTTTATTCTTCTTTGGTTTTCTTTCTTTCTCTTTCTTTCTTTCTTTCTTTCTTTCTTTCTTTCTTTCTTTCTTTCTTTCTTTCTAGATCTCATTAATTAAATAGCAACAGATTTCAAACAACCCAATATCTATTAATCTTTTAGTCCTCACAGAGAAATGAGCTTGACACAAATAAAAACACACTGGGTTATTTTAAGACCGATATGAACCAATCTTTTTTCCTTGTTGCCTGAAATAAAAATTCAGGTAAAATAACTATGACATGACAGCTTGTGACAAAAGTATATTCAGCTATCTTAAAAAATTATTTAAAAATGTGCAACATCGGAAAAATCACCTTACCCTGGTGTCTGGTGTAGATCATGCTGAAGTGGTGAACTGTGAGGCTGCCTGTGGCCAGTTGGTTGGGGCTTTGCCTGTGTTTCTGACACTTCATAGTGATGGGGGAGGGGAATGGCCTATTTGCAGTATTGTGAAAAATCAATTTTCATCTTCAAAAGATGAAACTACCAAGTAGGATATTGACTTAGAAATAAAGTGTTTCTTAAAGACTTCCCATATCCTATAAATGTCAGACCCAAACCTAAGAGTTTGCATGATTTAAAGCTTATTGCTAATTTCAGACAAACATGCATATAGCTCTGCCTCAAGAAAAGAGCTAGTTCTATATAATCTTCTTGCAGAACATTTTGCGGCATACATACAACTCATGTCAGAACCCTCAAAACTAGTCTTTTTTTTTTTATTGATTAGGTATAACTTGAACCCTTTCCATTTATTTTCCATTTTAGGATTTTATTCTTCTTTGTTCCAAAGATAAATTATTTCCAAATTTGTATGATAAATTTTATATAACTGGATTTGACATACCTTTCAATACAGCTTCTGCTGTCCGTGACATCCCTAGTTGTCTAAGGTTTAATAAGGAATGTGTTATTAACTAGTTGGGGTAGACCTTTAGTTCTCTTCTGGCCTTGAAGGCTGACCAGTATGATGGCCAATATCCCAACATACAAAGTAGACATGGATGGACAAATACGATTGCATCCTCACCCACCGTGGGGGGGAGCAGAGCAGCCGTGCAGGACGTGAGCAGACCTATCTTTAGAAGGAGTGCTTTGGAGAATATTGAAGAGTCTGATGTCTTGTTGTTTGCTTCCTGTCAGCCTTATGTCGAGTGGGCTTATCTTGACTGGAAGCATACACCTGCATGCTATTTTAGGGAGAGAAAGAAGGGAGGCAGGAGGAAAGGGGAAATAATAGAAAAGATAGAGATGCTCATTTTTATGAAAGAGACGCAGCATTATCTGAAACGATTATTTAAACTATTGGATCCAACTAAGCTTTACTCTGGACAGCAATATCCAATGCTTTTCACTGTTAACTTGTGGAGGGGAGCTAGTGAGGGAAACGGGTCAGCTGTAGACAAAATAAAGGGATTATTTCTTTACCCTGGTGTATTAATATTGAATTATGAATTAAATTTATCTCTACACATATTTGAGAAACTAGTTCTTTCCAGAAAGCAAGTCAGAAAGCTGTCAGAAGCAACTACAATCTAGTTCCTGCCTTGAAAATGCTTTTCACAGGATTGAAAATATCCTGAAATTACCATCCTCTGTCCCCTAAACACTGCCCACCCCACCCTGCTCCTCCTTACCTCTCTACCCATTTTTCCTAGCTTGGGGACTATCACTGATATGGAGAATGTAGGCAATATTTTTGAATAATCACAGTAACGATAACCGTAATTTACCTGTGGGCTTTCTTTGTGCTAGATATGGTGTGTCCAGTTTACATATTTAATTCCTTGGGATAAGCCTGCAAAAATCCAATTTTAAGAATTACTAAGACTTTACAGTTTCAACCGAGACTCAGGAAGATCGGGTAACACGGTTTCAGACAAGGGTGCGAGGCCAGCCTTCCGTCTTGGCTTGTCGGGCTCTCAAGTCCGTGTCTGTGCACCTTGCATGGCTTCTTCTTGACTCCATGTCCTCTTATCTCCCACTTTTGCACGGTGTGATGGAGTCTGAGCCCCAGGATTTGAATCCGGACCCGGGTAGGCAGAACTTTGTTAACTTGGACACAGTCCTCCCCTGCTCTTACCACAGAGTCGCCACCTGTAAAATGGGATCGTGGCGGTACATACAAGCATGGAGTGGTCCAAGGGATTTTAGGAGATACGCATGGAGTGCTTAGAACAACGCCTCGCTATCTCTGTCACTGTACAAGAACTCCATGGTATTATGATTGTTATTTTCTATTTAGGATTAAGTTTAAAACCGCATTCTTTTTCCTGCCCTCTCTTTTCACTTGGACTTCATTAATAGCCCCTTAACTGGTCTCCTTAACCTCAGCCTCGCTGCTCTCCAAACTTTTTTTTTGTCGTAACAGCCAAGTGGTATCTCTAACATTCAGAACGGTTCACGTCACCCGAAAACGTTATTCCCCATTAGCTGTCCCATGCCCACTGATTACATTTCATTTCTCTCTGCTTGCCTTCACGTGTGGTTTGTTTCAACCAAGGGGGAACTATTTTCATTTCCTAAACAGGTCATGTCTTATACAGGCCGTTCTCTTTATCCGGTAGGCCTTTCCTCAAATAATTTGTTTGGCAATCTCCTGAGCATCCCTCAAAGCGAGCATGAACGTCCCCCCACCTCCAGGAAGTCACTCTGGTACTACTCTGACCCCTATCAAGAGGTGCCCTTCATAGTTACCCTTACAGTTGTTGAGGGTGCCTCCGTCACACCCACATCGTACCGAAGCTAATCGTTTGGTCTTGCTTTCCCACCAAGAACAGTAATATTGTCTTATGCTTCCAGTTATTCCTAGGGTTTCTCATGAGGCAGCACTTAATGAGTTATACATGAATGTGGAGACGGTATCTGGTTCACTCCATCCTTAGGTGAAACAGAACTAAAAGAATGGGTGAGGGGGTTGCTGAGAAAGGAGAAACCAGAGAGAACCAGGCATGCGGTGATCTGGAAGCAGGGGAGGCAGGAATTCTAAGAAGGGGTGTGATCACTGTGGCAAGTTTGCGTCCGTGTGAGTAAACTGAGGACTGCCGAACTGTCTATTGACGTTAGCAACATGCATGCCGGTGGCAACTTTGTTGTTGTTTTTTTTTAATGTTTATTTTTTGGGGGGAGAGGGAGAACAGGAGTGGGTGAAGGGCAGAGACAGAGGAAGAGTGAGAATCCCAGGCAGGCTCCACGCTATCAGTGCAGAGGGCTCAAACCCATGAACCGTGAGATCAGACCTGAGCCGAAATCAAGAGTCAGGCACGTCACCGACTGAGACACCCAGGCGTTCCATGTAAGATCAGTTTTGATGCAGGTGGTCGGGAAGCCTGAGTGGGGTGGGTGCAAGAGAAAGCGTGGGGGACGAAAGCGGGGAAGTGAAAACAACGTTTTCAAGGAATTTCACCAAGAGGCAAAGGGAGAAAAATCAGGAAGTTTACTATTTATGTATGCTATTTTATGAATTCAGATGGGCTTTTACGAAGGGTGTGCTGCCTTTCTAGAATAACAGTAACAGTAATAATAACGGGTACATACTGTGCCTCTACCATGTGTAGGTACGGCTCTTCTCAACACTTAGAGGATTCTTTGAATCCTTACAGTCACCCAATGAGGGAAAGGTTATTTTTACTCCCGTTTTATAGATGAAGAAACTGAGGCACAGAAAAGAGAAGTGACTTGCCCTGCACCACACAACTGGCAAGTGAGGAAACCAGGTTGGAGCCCAGACATTTGA
Organism: Panthera tigris; assembly: GCF_018350195.1. NCBI lineage: Eukaryota > Metazoa > Chordata > Mammalia > Carnivora > Felidae > Panthera > Panthera tigris. Next base: position 132,242,402 of record NC_056664.1, read on the forward strand.
CCCCAGAACCCGACTTCTATACCGTATCCCCACTTGAAGCCTATGCCCACAATAATGGTTTTATGATGACAACCACATATAGGGCTGACACTGTTGGTCAGGAGAACATAGAACACAGCAATTCTCAGAAGGTTGATGTTTATGAAAATATTACTGTAACCATTATAATCTATGAACCCAGTGAGGGATGTTCATGTGCAGCTGTGATGGGGGAAAAAAAAAAGACTGCATTATATTTTTAGTAGCTTAGCAAAACAAGGCTGCCAAGTAGACATTGGCAGTGATAAACTTTGAAAATCTGTTTCCTTTATTCTCCATTCTCCATACTCTGTACCCTCTTTGTCTCCCGAAACACACTCTCTCCATTCGTTAGTTGCCCCATGAATAATCCACATTTAGAATTACTGTTTAATACTTGACTCTCTCATAACTCCTCCAGTTACTACGAAAATAATATCCTGAATGCACTTTCATTCATTCACTCATTCATTCGTTCATTACTTTTGGCTCTAATAATATAGCAACCTGTACAATTTGGAGTGGCTTCTTGTCATTCATTCACATTCTGTATTTTCACACTTGGTAGTAGACATGTGACTGCAAGGGAAACAGACTGACCGCAGTACTTCTGAAATTTGGAAATTCTAAGGTCTGGAACCGGAAAACAAGACTTTGGACGATGTGAAAACTCATACAAGCCCAGTGCTTTGGGGACTAATGCAATTTTTCAGTGAAAATGCACAATTATAAAATGTTACTACTAGGTAGGGAACTGATGAAAAGCAATTATTGGAATGCAGTGTACTTTAAAAGTGGATTGGATTTCAGAGAAAGGACCATCCGCCAGCATCCCTCATTTTGTGTCGTAATTGCAATTTCTAGGCCATCTGAACAATTCTGTGACCCTTGAGAAAAGAATTAGTGATTGCAATCATAGACTCCTAATGAGGCATCTTGAAAGGAGTAATACTTGAAAATCTTCCCCGTACACAGGGCATGCCAACCAGCTTTGCAGTTTCTCATATATTATTGCGAGGACATAGTGTTTTAGTTTGCTGATAATCGTCCAATCCATTAAAATCAAAACGGAAGTTGCAATGGGGGAGACTGCTAATTCCATCTAGAGAAAATGGGAATTGTTGATCTATGTCACTTTATGAAGCTTGGATTCTTGCAGGAATTCCATAGTAAAGCCTAAAATTGTATCAAGGTGGAAGCTTGGTCTCTACAAATAGTTAAAAATGATGAGGCAGGGACATTGCATGTAATTCACTATGAAAGATGAATATAATATTATTCAACTGAGTTTCAGATTTATTTTTGATGGACTGGGTCTTGTCTTCTCTGCTGTAATAATATTTCTGGCCTGGGTATTTGTTTTTGGAATCTTGTTAGAGGATCTCTTAGTCTGACACAACACCATGGCATCTTTCCCGTCTCTGCTTGTAATCAGCCATTCTCCAACAGAATCAGGAGGGTAATTTATATGGATAAGCACCTGTTGTTGGAAGCAATGTTTTAAATCAGATATAGAGAAAGAATTTAAGGTACAAATGAATTATTCACCCTAAACGAAACACAGAGCTGAGAGCTGGTTGTGATTTGTAATTTAATAGGGTATTTTTCTTGAAACCTGCTACATCTATTAACTCCTTCATTTAAGAAAAGCCTTCAGCATTACTGGAAGCTTCTGTGTATTTATTTGGATGTCAGCTGATTCCATTTCATTCATAGTTAGGTCTGTCAGGCTGGCAACATTTTGAAATTTCTAGATTTTATTTCTTCATTACAACTGAAATGAATTCCCTGGAAATTGAAAATATTTTCCATTTAAATAGTTGAACGAATTTACCATTTTCCCAGATTAACATTTAGCAGGTCATAACAAAAGCATCAATGATGACATAGGGTTTGAAAGGATGTCAGTGATTAAATAGCCCAAGGATTTTGTTGTTGTTAATGTATGTATGTTTCGCAACAAGATTTTACTTGGGTACCGTCTTTGTGTGTCGTAGTTCAGTAATATTAGCTTGGGGTTTTTTTGTTTGTTTGTTTGTTTGTTTGTTTTTTTACCCTTTTCTTTTTTCTAGAAGCCTGAGTTTGATGTCCATCTTCTGAGACTATTCATTTGCTATGCTTTTGTGATGTGAAATACAGCATTGAATCAACTGGACTGAGACCATTCCATTTTCACTTTAGGCCTTTCTCACATCAGTGATCAGAATGACCTTTTAGTCACTCCAGTCAAGACTTGAATCCAACTAGTCTCCGGGGTGAAAAGTCAGGGGGTTATCCATTTAGCCACCCAATTCTCTAGGTAGAACTTTGATAGCCATTACAATGATTTTATTCTCTCCTGCCTCATCCATGGATTGCTACAGTTAATGTGATGTCAGAATTTCCATTATGAATCATGTTTTTCTAGGATCTAAAATGGAAATTCTTCAGGCAGAAAATGAGCACCTATAGTTATCACAGAAAAAGTTGTTTTAAAGCCAATTTTAAGGTGAGCTGCTGAGATTTGGCAGAGGAAAACACTTAGCCTATCCCCACAGCTAGAAAAGGACCATTCATTCCCTGGGACAATGTTAATGATCAGTAACTCGAGTTAGTTTTTTCTTCCTCGAAATTTGAATTTATCTGTGTGAAAACTTAGTGAACTTATCCTTGTGATGGAAGCAGAAATGAAGCAAAATAGGTATTTCAATATTAACTCTTATATACAACTAAAACTTAATTTCCCCCTATGATTAATTTTTTTCCTTATAACACAGGACAGTTTATATTGGGATAACTGGAGAACTCCGGCACACGTAGAGGTAGCTGACTTGTGTCAGAGAAAGTTTGGCCATAAATTCATGCTCTAAGTGGTTTTAGTCCTTACAGGTTGCATTTTCTTGAAAAATTATAAATAAATGTTTTTGAAGACATGACTCCTGAAGAAGGGATAGTGTGTTAAGGACTGTTTTTTAAGACTGCGTTCCAGTAGCATTTATGTTTTCTTCCCTTTCGATTGGAAATTGACTTTACATTGACTGAGGAGTCTTAAGACAAAGCAAATAATGGATTTTGCCTCATTCTGTGAGGATCACTGCTCTATGTTTATTTACGTTGTAAAAGCACATATCTGAATAATTAAATCCATATCAAGAAAGCACAGAGTTAGCACTCAGTAAAGGTTTTTGAAAACGAATTTAACTAACAGTGTTTTGACGTACAAACACATAGGAAAAACTGATCTTATGACTTCTGCTAGGTATTGACTCTCTTAATTCCATCATGGCTTGATATTGGCTGCCAAAATGATATATGTGCCTAATATGTTCTCACTAAACCACATAATTTTTGTTTTAAAAACCAGCACAATCAAGAGAGAGACAATTATATGAAAAGCACTTATTGACGAAGAGCGTAATGTACAATAGAAGAGCTGGCTAAGCGTTTCTGAAATGAAAGCCCATTGTTTACTGAAAGATTCTACTCTCTTTTACTGGTTTTAATTATTTCCAAGTTGACAAATTGTGATCGATACTCTGTTATTGGTCTGATAATTAACAGATGATGGCCTGTCTCTATGAATAGTAAATGCTGGGTACTAATTAACATTTGTTTTGATTACTTGGTATTTAGTTGTCAAAGGCAGCTATTATAGTGGCAGAGAATGTTAGAGGAGGGTTTTTTGTTGTTATTGCCTTTGCTTGTTATCAGAAATAACTATTTGTGTGTGTATGTGAAAGGATGCCTGATTTCTGTTACTGCTCACTGTAGTGTAACTACAGTAGTCTGAGAGCTCGTCCCAAAACCTTACGTGTTTCTAATGAATTGATGGATGGCCTCTCAGCTTAAAGGGAGAGAGAAGGGGTCTGTAATCAAAGTGGAGATGGTGAGATTCTTGAACAAGGACTAACAGTGCCAAATGTGGTTGATGGGTCTATCACTGAGTTAAGTTTTAGTATAGTGTGAAGGGATAGCATGAAGTCTTCAGAATTCCAGAGGTTGTATAATTTATCATTTTGTTAAAGTCTACTTATATTTTATAATCTTTTTTAAAAGTCTACTTATTCTTTTCCATTCAAGGGGGAGTTTCACTGGGGTTTCAAGGTGTGTGGTTATCTGTAGAGATGTCTAAGGGGTCACCATGGTGGAAATGATTGGGAAAGGAAAAGACCAGAGAGCTGATGTTTTCTCTTAGCCTGAAACTTTCTCATCTGTTTTCATATGTTCAGATTGGGTACTACAACTACGGGGAGAGTGTATGGATTCTAGATTTAGACTTAGCTTCAAACCTCCCTAGCAGTGCAACATTGGACATCATTTGGGGATCTATAAGAATGTGACTACTATTACTTCTCTAGTTGGGTAGATATGAGGATTAAGTGAGATTATATATATTAAGGTCTATATCAGTCTGGGCTTTACAGAGAAACAGAACCGATATGAGACACATATAAAGAAATTTGTTCTAAAGTATTGGCTCACATTGTTATAGAGGCTGAGAAGTCACAAGATCCATGGTTGGCAAGCTGGAGACCCACTAGAGCTAATGGTATATAGAGAGTTCCAGTCTGAGTTCAAAAGCCTAGGAAACAGGAGAACCAATGGTATAAATTCAAGTCCAAGTCCAAAGGGAGAAGACTGGTGTTCCAGCTTTAAGGCAGTCAGACAGCGTGAATTCTCTCTTACTAGTTTTGGTTCTTTCTAGACCTTCAACAGATTGGATTAGGCCCACCCACATTGGAGAGGGCTGTCTACTTTATTCAGTCTTCCAATTCAAACGTTAATCTCATCCAAAAAGACCCTCAGACTCACTCAGAGCAAAGTTCAACCAAATATCTGGGTGTCCCATGGCCCAGTTAAGTTGATACATAAAATTAACCATCACAAGGTCCTATCATAATGCTTGGCACACAATTAAGAGACTCTGGAGGCAGACTACATCCCTTCAAATGCTGGCTGGGCCACCTTTTAGTAATGTGACATCAGGCAAGTTTATGTAACATTTGTGAATGTGTCAGTTTCCTCATCAGTAGAATGACAGTGTTATTAATCTCATGCATATGGTTGTTGTACAGACTAAATGAATTGATAAATATAAGGTATATAGTCTGGTTAATAGTCACTGGTATGTATTTCCTATTATTAGTAATCGTAATTATAAGAAGTGCTAAATAAATCCTAGCCATTTTACATTCTTTAATTCACTCATTTAACATATTCACTGAAAATTTCGCCACAAAATTACTCCTTAATATAAAATGTAATCATAAATGAGAGGGAAAATTTTGTTTTCTATATTGACAGATAATTTTTACAGCTTGCACTGAACAGCTCCTACATGCAGTGAAACTCACAAGGGCTAACACGTGGATGTACATGGTCTCGGGAAAGCAAGGGATTAACGTGTGTGTGCCTTGATTATTGACACATCCTTTCTTGAGAGCTTATTTTGAAGGGTTTGAGCTTTGATAGTTCCTAAGGCTGTTTTAAATTTTTTTTTAAGTTTGTTTGTTTGTTTGCTTATTTATGCTGAGAGAGACAGAGACAGCGTGAGCAGGGGAGGGGCAGAGAGAGAGGGAGGGAGAGAGAATCCCAAGCAGACTCTGCACCATCCGCATAGAGCCAGATGCAGGGCTCGGACTTGCGAAACCAGGAGATCATGACCCACCTTAACTGAGAATCAAGTGTCCGACGCTTAACTGACTGAGTCACCCAAGTGCCCCTTTAAAAAAAAAAAAAACAAAAAACATTTTCTTTTAAGTTTATTTGTTCCTAAGGCTGTTTTAGATAAAGACTACAGTCTTTATCATATTTTGACCAAGGGAAACCTAAAATAGATTCAAAAATTAAACACGTATCTTAATATTTAGTCTAAAAATTGGATTTCTCTTGGTCTCATTTTTCTTCCTTAACATGTTCCATCCAAAAGTACAAATTTTAGTCTGGTGCCTGTTCTTAAACTCACTGACTTTTTAATGCTGATTGGTTAAATACCAGATGTGTTTAAATGTGTATATGTATTTATTCATATTAACTAAAACGAGACATATCAGTTCGATTTGAGTTTTGAACTCATCTCTATAAAAAGAGAAGTGTTTTTAAAAACTAAAAAGACAAGTCAATATCTTAGTAGAGAGAGAGAAGATTGGCTTGTGGTTAGGTGAACATTCAAATATGTATGAGTGTTATATAGCATCTAATGTTATTATGCATGTATTATAATATGTTATATATAATAAATACATACTTTTTTTTTTTGATCAAGGTCTTTTATACTTAACAGCATGTCCCTCCCATCCTTGGGCAGGCCGGACTTTGGTTTTCCTCCTCCACTGTGCTTTTCCAGTAGGATTTCACTGGCAACACTTAATTAAACTTCATTTCCTCTTTTTACGCTCCAGGTATTATTATGCTGCTCCCTTCAAGAAGTAATTTGTGCGTTGTTTATTTGAGCTATGAATTTAATCATTTTCATCCCACCCCAGGGCAGGGTGACTCCAATAAGATGTATCGACATCTCTTTGCGGCCCATTTTTTCCCCCATTGTGTGTTGTTTTGCCAGAATACTGAAGGCAATGTTGGTCTTATGGCCCATCTCCCTAAAGGCGGCTCTTCTTTTTAGGACAGTGATGAATTTAGGTTACTTGCCTCAGTAAATGCCTGAAGTTTTAAAATAAGTGTATTCTTGGAACAGTGGTTTAAAGTACACAGAGTATAGGTTTGGAAAGGAAACACAGATGGACTGGCACTGGAGCTGGGCTTTTTTTTGCCCTTCAGCTAAAATAGAGTGGGATGAATAAACCACCCCAGTTCTCCCAACTAACCTCTCTCCTATTCTGTGTATGTATTTATATAATTGTTCACATTTCACTTGTGTCACATGTGTACATGTAAATGTATGTGTTTGTTTTATGCACAAGCCAGGATGTCAGTTATTTCCTAGTCATGATATTAAAAAATATAGAGGCCCGCCTAGGTGACTCCATCGGTTAAGGGTCTGTCTCTTGATTTCGGCTCAGGTCATGATCTCAGGGTTCATGAGATCAAGCCCTCCATTGGGCTCTACAATGACAGCGTGGAGCCTGCTTGGGATTCTCTCTCTCCCTCCCTCTCCTCCTCTCTCTCTTTCTCAAAATAAACTCTAAAGGTAAGGAATATAGAAATGAATGGTAAAGCTAAGGAGGATGGAGAAAGAGATGACGTGATATAATAATGACTCAATAATGACGCCTTTTTGAGAGTTTATGTGATGGTTATTCTTAACATTTTACATATATCAAGAGGTATTGTACTTTTAAACATACCTGTAGTAGAGGGTAGATTAGTGTCCATAAAGGCCTGAATAATACATTCGTATCCCCCCCCCCCCCCATCTGCAAGTTTTCCAAACCCAGTGTCCACAAGGTTCAAACAAGGCCGTGCACCTGAGAGAAGCAGTCCTGGGATGAAAAACTCTAAACTGAGCAAAGGGGCCAGCACGGCCACTCCTGATTGCCACAGATTGCCAGGAGTTGGTACAACTTCCAGTTTTTAAAGAGAAGGTATTAATTGGGATATTTATATGGTAATTCTCTTGATGTTAAGTTTCTGGGAAATAATTCAAAATCTTTTATTTGACATACCGTGAAAGCTGTACCACACCCACCCACAGGCGGGAGGGACTCAGCTGTTTAAGCTCCAGAGAATCACCACTCAGACTCAGCCTGTGAGAAAACACTGCAAGCTGGGTCATCATGTTTCTTCAGGGGATCATCTGACTATTTGAAAGAGCTGCTTGCCTACGACAGAGCGGGGGAAGAAAACATCATAGTAATCAAAGCAGATTTCCCTTTGTACACAGCAGCACAGGGGTTCTGCTTCTGTTTTCTTTATGCCTAGTGAAGCCTGCATGACCCCAAAACTTCAGTGACGCTGCTCTACTCAAACCCTAGGTCCTAGTTTTATTTTCTGCCAGAAAATATTTGAACAGCAACTGACGTAATGTACTGTAAATAGTATATCAGTTCCTGAGGTCAGTGGACAGAAATTTTTAGGACTGTTAGCCTCTTGCCTCGAAGTAGGAAGAAATAATTGATTTTCTAAGCAAATAGATGGGAAGTCATTTGGAATATACAATTATTTACTTTAGTTTGTTATTTGTATTCATTTTGATACATTATTTTAAATTATGCTGTTTTAAATTATTTGTATTCTCTATCACTTATATAGTTAAAGCTGTATTACATTATTATTTGCTTTATTTTCGTTACCTATTCCTTTGTCATGTGCACGGCTACCTCTTTGAAACAAGCAGGTTCCAGATCAGAGGGATCTATCCAGAGATGTAAGTCAGAAAAGCTGGCTGATTCCCCCTTCCCCACAAGGAGTGGGGAGGCCTACATATGAGTATTTTGGAAAAAGGTCTCCATTTGATAGTTAAATGCCTTTCTGAAAATAATACTAGATCAAATGATCTTTAAATTATATTTCATTGATTTCCCGCTACATTTCATTACTTATCTTAGATCCATATTCCACTGGAATTTACCAACCCATGGGATTTAAATGTAAAGAGAGTTTATTTCAGGTAAACGAGAACTTCCTTTGTATTAAGAAACTTGGTTCCACTCTCCTGTTGTACAGGAATCCGCTTATGTTTTGGGTTCCAAAGTTGCAGATTCACACAAGCTTACCCTTGGCATGTTGCTACTTTCTTTTTCTGGAACTTAGACCTCGCTTCAGAATGTTTTATCAGTCGTACAAATAAAGCAGGAAGAATCTGGTGATTCTTAAAATGCTTATTTTTTCCCCTAAAATACTTAGTTGATTTTTTTTTTTTTTTTTACAGAAGAAGCAGAAATTTGTAAATAAGATCAAATTACTTGCCTAATGTGGTTGTGACCTGTCTGCCTAGGGATTTTAGCGTCAGTTGCTTTCTTTTGTAAGACACACCCAAGGTTTTGTTACCATTGGGCCAGTCCTCGGTCTTGATGTTGGCCAGTTAACTGTCAGAGCACTTGGGATTGCAGCAAGGAACTGGACATTACTTTAGATAAGTGCATGATCTGGGCTTTAAAATTGTGTTAAGTGTGGTATTTAGTTTGCAAACTGGGAGGTTTGTTTCTTGAGGTGTACATGGAGGCATTCATCCTAGAATGACATCTGTGGGATTTTCTTAGATTTTTTCTTTTTTTTAAAGAAAACAGGGAAATCATGAGTTGAGTCAGTCTTGATTTTATAGTAAGACATATAATATAGATATTCGTCTCCTAGAGGCAAAGACATGAAATCCTACTTTTCAAACCAGAAGTTTGAGAAACCCAAGGGTAGACACGCAGGGGAAACATGTTTTCACGCTGGGGGTGTGCAGAATTTGCAAAGCCCCTGGATTGATATGCTTGCCTCCTTCCTGATGGTGGTGATGTGTGAGGGCCCTTTGGGCCAGTCCCCAACCCCCCCAGGATGTTTGCATTCTCTGTTGCCCTAGGGGTCTTTGATAAAGAAGCTTCAAAGCCTTTGACTAGATAATTGTTCAGAATTCTCCAGAGTTTCACATTTGTTTGCAGGGATCTAAGAGTTTGAATGGAACAATGACTTCAATGTGGAACATGTTGATTTTATTAGACCTAGTGTACTCTTCATTGTTGAAACGTATCTATTTTCTGGATACAGGGGATGAGCATTACAATAGAAAGGCAAACAGAAATGGTACTTTTCCTTGGATGGTGGTTCTAAGTGGCTTACTTTTTTGCCATAAGTGATAGAGGTCACATGTGTTATTGGCGTGTTACCCGTGAGCCATTCCCAGGGGCCGGGGCGGTACACAGCATCTGATTATAACTGCGCAGAAGGCGAAACGGCTGAGTAAAACCTTGAATATGTGGAAAAATGGATATTTAGTGTGGTCCCCATCCCCAACCTGAGGGCAGTGCTGTCTTACAAAACACGACCCTCCAGTGTGTGTATCTACACGCGTCTCTGCTTCTTTCCTCCTCTGTTCTGGTACGTTTGCAAAGCTCACCATGTTGGCATTTCTTTGAAGAAGGCTAAGAGCTGTTATATTGGGTTCCTTAAAATTAGACCTTACATCTATTTCCAGGATGTGTGTGTGTGTGTGTGTGTGTGCGCGCTGATGAGAAACACATAAAGGACTTCCTGATTGAAGTTTGCAAATTACACTAACAATGCTAAGTCTGATGACATAGTTTGAAATACAGTAAAACGTGGGTTTGTGACCATAATTCCTTCTGGAAACACGCTTGTCATCCAAGGCGCTTGTGTATCAAAGCGAATTTTGGAGGACCATCGGCTCAGTTGTGATCACGTGACATTCAGCATCACGTACGGCTCGTATTGCAAGACATCACTCGTTTATCAAGTTAAAATTTATTAGAAATGTTTGCTTGTCCCCCGGAACATTTGCACACCAAGTTACAATCTAGGGTTTTACTGTACATAAAACAAGATTCTGGTCAGTGGCTGTGGCCTTTTTGTTTAACAGACGTCCTTGAATAAAGAAAGGTGAGTTTTGTGTAGGCAAAAAATAGAGTAACAACCAAAACTGTAGTAATATTATGAAGCTGCTCCCGGTTGGCTTTTCTGACCCGAGTGGAATTCTGCCCTATTCATTCCTGAGCACGTTCATTTGTGTGTATGTGTGCACGTGTGTGCACGTGCATGTGTGTTTCCTTTCATCTAAGTGCAGAAGGTGTCTGCTTTCGTTCTGTGGATCACTTTACGTGTTTATTTTTCGTTGTTGAAATTGTTCTTAGTCACATGCAACCAATAATACTTTTCACGTGACCTGCATGTTTTAAGGAAACGGTGTTGGAGCTCTTCTTGTCTGATACACACACCATGCATCCTTATGATACATAAACTTATTATCAGATGAAAACAAACAAAAATCATGCCAGGGAAACCGTTCCTTCCTTATTTTAGAGTTAGAATGAGCCTTCACTTTTTTTCATACTTGTTTATCTGAGAAAGCATTTAGATCGGCTCTAAAGAAGGCTTTTCGCCTCTCCTGTTTAAGTGGGGGAAGGGAGAATGCTCTTTCCAGTCGTAGTTAATGAAGTTGGACAGTTGGTCACTGGAATGTAACAAAGGCTTCCAAAGATCAAGATAGTGAGGTTTCTTCCTGAACACCTCTGCAGGGTTTTTAAAAGGACAGATGAGCAACTAAATATTTTCCTTCTTCAAGAAGGGCTTAAAGTTCTTATTTATGATTTTCCTAAAAAAACAAAAAAAAGATAAAAAAATCAAATGAGCTTGACTTATCTGGCTTCTTTTAAGTAGAGGATATCACTCTGTCCGCTCTCTTATCTGGGAAAGTGCATCTGAAATAAACCTTAAAATGTGGAGAGACAAGAAAAACCATTATTCTCTAAATTACTGTATTACGTTAAACTAAATTTAAAGGGAATCTTGAACAGTGCTATATATCCCATTATTTTGACAATCCATCAATTTATGAAAGTAATCCGAGCATACACTTCAATTTATTAGAGATAATTGTTCTGGGAATGGTAACACCCAAGCTCAGGAAGATCAATAACAAGTTTATACTTGAATTTGGGGTTATGGTTTAACTTTCCAGTCTATTTAACTTACTCCTCAATGATTCACATCCTATAAATTGTTTTATTACATATATTAAATAGAATATTTATCTTCTGAAGTTCAATAATCTTATTTGAAGCAAATGCACATAGTTATAATTGATAATGATCGCTTTTTCATATCTTGACTATTTTAGCGCAATATTTTATGTATTTAATCAGATGACAACCGTGATATCCCTTTAATTAACCCACCCTGCAATTAGTTCACACTAGCCAGTTTAGTTGGAACTCAAAGTCCCAGCTTAATAAATATTTGTTGATTCATGAATCACATTCATGCCTGGTTACTGGAGAAGAAGTGCCCAAAGATTTGGGGCTTAACAGAGGCTGTGTACTGCATTCTTGACTGCTGTGGCTCATTGTAAGGTGAAATTTTATAAAAAGAGGTTTCAGTTAACTCCTGAAGTGACTCTCTGGATGAGATTTATGTGATGTTTATCAAATGCTCATTGTCTATCAGGAAATCAGAGAGGGCAAGGACCCTGTTCAGAAACACACAACTAATAATGTGGAGTAGTGACCAAAACCCAGGTCAAGGGTCTTTTCAGCTATGCAGTGCCAACTATGGAAAATGACTAGATTAAGTGGACATTTACTGGGGCGCCCGGGTGGCTCAGTCGGTTAAGCGTCCGACTTCGGCTCAGGTCATGATCTCATGGTCTGTGGGTTCGAGCCCCGCATCGGGCTCTGTGCTGACAGCTCAGAGCCTGGAGCCTGCTTCCGATTCTGTGTCTCCCTCTCTCTGCCCCTCCCCTGCTCATGCTCTGTCTCTCTCTGTCACAAAAATAAATAAAAACATTAAAAAAAAAAGTATATTTAAGTGGACATTTACTATTTCCCCAACCTCAGTTTCTTCATAAAGCTGTCTACTTAGCTGTGTGACCTTAGGCAAGTTCCTTAGACATCTCACGTCTGAGCCTTAGACATGTCTTCTGTAATAAGGGGATAATAACATTATGGTAATTGAATGAACCGGTATTTGTGAAGAAATCAGAACAGTTACATATGGTGCTAAATAAATGTTGGTTTAAGTAAAACTAATTGAAGTATTTCTCCAGCAAATTTTTTTTGTACAGTTGACGAAAGTGATGGTTATAAATTATAATTAATGAGTGGAAAATTATAGTTGAGATAGAGGAAAGTTGGATTGTTTATACTGAGAGAGAAGTGAATTTTATATAGCTCACAGAATTCTGTGGGATTGTATCAACTGAACAAATGATCTAATTTCTTCAACAACAAAAAAATTAATTACAATGATAATAAGAAAGGTAGGAAAAGGGGAAAGCTCTGAGTAAAAGAGTCTGAGAGACGTAACACTCACAAAATACGGACCTTATTTGGTTCCTAACCTAACTAAACTGTAACCACAACAACAGCAACAAAAAACTGGAAGAGAGTAGAGAAACATAAACATCAACTATATATTTGATAATATTAAAGAATTACTGCTAAAATTTTAAGTGTTATGTTATCGTGGTTGTGTTTTTTGAAGGAGTCCCTTCTGAGGTGCCTGGGTAGCTCAGGTAGTTAAGCATCCAGCTCTTGATTTCAGCTCAGGTCATGATCTCACAGTTCATGGGATCGAGTCCCATGTTAAGTTCAGTGCTGACAGTGTGGAGCTTGCTTGGGATTCTCTCTCTCCCTCTCTCTCTTTGCCCCTCGTGCACTTGTACGTACATGTGTACTCTCTCTCTCTCCCTCAAAATAAATAAATAAACATAAAAAATAAAGGAGTCCCTATCTTTCAGAGATATATATGTAAATATTTACAGACAAGATTTACAAATTGCAGGAATTTGATTCAAAAAATAACTGCACGTGTATGTATAGAAATATAGTTGAAATACGATTGCTCAAGAGTCTGTAAACATTGAATCTTGGAGACAAGTACCTGAAGCGTCCAATTCTTGGTGTACAATTCTTTATGATTTTATAGATGTTTGAAATTGCCCATTAAAAAATGTTTTAAAAGTGAAAAAAGAAAGGAAAGAGTCTTTAGTGGGAACATTATTCTCAGAGTCATTACTATTCATAATATCTGACATTCACAGAGTGCTTTAGATAAATAATCTCATTTATTCTTTAAGACAGCCCTGTGAGGTAGGTCCATGTATAGTAATCATTAAACAGATACTAATGGAGTCACAGTCTGTGCTCTTAACTAGTCTCTCTTGCTGAGGAGATAGATGCCTAAACCAAACATTTCCCTCCTGAAAATTGTTGTCTAGACTGGAGGAGACAGGTAAGCACCACCCTCACAAATGGTGTTTTAACAAGGTGGTCACCATCTAGGTGTACTACCCGGGCACGGCGTCCACGTTGAGTGTCACTCGTGACTTGGAAGCCTACGTGGGCTAGTGAAAAGCTCGTACGCCATCTCTGTGCCTTTGGGCAAGCTACCTTCTTTATCTGAGCTTCAATTTCCTCAAAATTTCCTGGAAAAAATTACTATTTCAGGGGCCACCTGTGTGGCTCAGTCGATTAAGCATCCCATTCTTGGTTTTGGCTCAGGTCGTGATCTCGCAGCTTGCGAGTTCGAGCCCCACATCAGGCTCCAGGCTGACAGCACAGAGGCTGCTTGGGATTCTCTCTCTCCCTCCCTCTCCTGCCCTTCACCCACACAGGCACTCTCTCTCTCTCTCTCTCTCTCACTCTTGCTCTCAAAATAAATAAGTCACCTTTAAAAAAATTTACTATTTCAGTCCCTGTTTCACTAGGTGGTTGTAATAATGTGCGATTTGAAAACTGAGATCCTTGAAGGGGTCAAGGGCAGAAGCACAGTATCCTCAGTACTCAGCATGGAACGAGTGCTTAGAAATGTGTCCTTCCCAGCTGCCATCCTGTCTTCTGCCTCCCTCTCTCCCTCCTTTCCAATTAGAGGTGGTCTCCTGGGCCACACAGACACTCTCAGACCACAGCTTTCTCTGTTCAGAGGGTGGCTGTGGTGAAGGAGTAAACCCGTGCAGGTAAAATCACCTAAGATGTCTTTGCTCTGTTGTGTGCTCAGTTCTTCCTAAGGCCTTCAGTGGTTCAAGTTATGGGGTTTTGTGGTGTTCACTTTTCATTTTGCTTTCATTACTTTGCCACACAAGTAATCTATAGTCTGAAAATACTAAACCAATCGTGGTTAAAGTGGAAGTCCCAGATGACAATGCAGTACGAGTGGGTGATGGGCATTGAGGAGGGCACCTGTTGGGATGAGCACTGGGTGTTGTATGGAAACCAATTTGACAATAAATTACATAAGAAATTAAAAAAAAAAAAAAGAACTCAGTAGGAGAAGAGGCAAAACTTTGCTCAAATGAGGTAGACAAATACTGAAAAAGCTAGTCAGGCGTCTTTATGAAAGACTGATGGAAAATCGCGGAAGGCTTCCAGTGAACCAAAAGTGGGCAAAAGTGGATGTCAGAAACTAGGAGAAGGTACTTCATGCTCACAGTGGTAACCTGGACTCAAAGACTAGTACATTTTACTAAACATCTAGAACATAAAGCAGGAATCACTGGGAGGCAGGGACCGTATGGACTCACCAAGAATAAGCACCCCAGATTAGGCTCACTTCCTTTGTGATGGGTTACCAGACTAGGTCATGGGGCTGTGGTGGACATGACTCTATTAGGAGTCCCGTGTTTTATGTAACACTTTCTCAGTTGATCGGGATGGACGGTGTGTGGTAACAGTCACAGGCTCTCGAAGAGCATGCCCAAAGGAAGCTCTGCTCTGCTCTGGGAACTGGTGCTTCAGAGGGATGCTGACACTGAAGATGATATAAAAGTCTGGAAATTCTAGTTCGCAAAGTAGTTGAATGGGTCTGGGATGTTTCGCTTGAAAAATCCTGGTGGGATAGATGAACATTTGAATTCGGAGAGGAGAGAAGCTTCCTTTTGTGTCATTTTGGGGAATTGCTACCATAGGATCTCATGGTAAAAGCGAGAGCATGGCTGGGGTTCTGGGAAACTGATGTCCCCAGGGGTCGGGTCAGAAGTGGCAAAGGCCTATCCTGAGGGCCCGGCCGTGCCCATGGAGGGGAGGGATGCTGTGCAGGGGGTAAAGACAATAGTATTGCTGAGAAATTCTTTTTTTTTTTTTTTTTAACTTCACCCAATTGAATAGGAGTCTGATCTATCCTTCTGAATCTACCCCTGTGCTGGTATGTTTTTGCCGTATCATCTGATCACTATTTATAAGCCATTTGAGGATAGGGACCCTGCTTTATTTATCTTTGTATCTCTATTGCTCCTGGGTTGGTTGTTAGTAGGTATTGATTTCAATGAGTCCTTTGTAAGACAGCATTAATACAGCTTAATGCATTACATAAAAACGTTAACCCTGGCTGCGTGTTGTTTTTATTATTTTTTAATCTTAGAGAAAAGATTTTCCTTTTAGTACTATTTTCACTTGTTTTCACATAGTCATTCGTTTTTCAAAAGTATAGGGTTGTTTTGTTTTGTTTTGTTTTGTTTTGCTTAGAAGGGGGTTTTGGGAAGAAAATGATCCAAGGAGAGGGGCGCCTGGGTGGCTCAGTCGGTTGAGCGTCCGACTTCGGCTCAGGTCATGATCTCGCAGTTCGTGAGTTGGAGCCCCGCATCGGGCTCTGTGCTGACAGCTCAGAGCCTAAAGCCTGCTTCGGATCGTGTGTTTCCTTCTCTCTCTCTGCCCCTCCCGGCTTGGGCTCTCTGTCTCTCTCTCTCTCTCTCCCCTTCAAAAATAAATAGATAAACATTTTAAAAAGATCAAAGGAGAAATGCTTGGATTTTGGAAAACATTTCTCTCCTTGAGGGCGGTTCTGGCCTCTTCTGACTTAATCATGACAGACCAGTTGTTCATTATCTGGGAGGCAAAAGCTCTTTATCCTATTAACGCCTCAGTCATCAGGTTGAAGATCCTCCCCCAACTTACTTGAATTTAACAAGGAATTACTTAGTATTCTATTTTCCTCACAGTAAGCACTCAAAACACATTTATCCCAGTGATCAAGTCTGAGTTTGAGGAACCTTTGAAATGGGTCCACCATGGGATGGGGAAATGGTATTCATTACTCGAGACCTATCTCCTTGCACAGGCAGTGTGGAAGAGGAGGGATGGGGTACATCCATGTTCAAGAGTACAGACAGTTTGGATTAGAAGCAGATTCTACCACTGACTAGCTATATGACCTTTGGCAAATTATTTGAGCTCTCTGAGTCTCAGTTTCCTCACCTGTACAATGGACATAGTAATAGAACCTACCCGTATGGTTGTTAATGATGCCTGAATGACTTATTACATATAATACACACTTAGAGCATTGCCTGGGGACGGGGGTAACTAAGTTTTATGTAAGTGTTTATCACTGTTATTTGCAAGACCTCTCAGAGAAAGTTTCCTTTGGAAAATACGAGGAATGGCTGATAACCCTCCTTTACCTCTGTGTTCCCTCTCGTGGTTTCGCAGAGAAATCATAGCTTGTTTGACTTGCAAAGAAGAAAGGGTAGATGCAAAAGGGAAGGAAGGAATGCAAGAAAGGAAGGGAAGAGATGACAGGCAACATTACGCTGCTTTTCATCTCTACCACGAGATCAAGTCCATAGAGCATCGATAGACAACAATTCCCTGGAAAAACAAATTCCAGTTTGTATAACCAGCCATTGATTTGTTATTATAAATTTCGTATGTGAAGCACTCAGCCAAGTATAGAGCCAAGCTGGATGGCCCAGATAATCAGTAGTTTGATCTGGCAGTACAATTAAGTCATGTATTGACTGTTGTTGATTTAAAGGCTAAGGGCCTTCTATCTGTCTCAGCTGCATTTTAGTTAACGACATTTAATGATATTTTCATGCTAATAACCTCAACTTGCTGACATCCCGAGTTTCATTTCTTTGGCTTCTATGTTAGAACTTGCCTTGAAAACCAAGTTTTTTATACCAAATTGTGTGCTAGTGAATAATTTATATTAATATAAATAACACCGTAAATGTGTGGAAGGCTCTTATTGGGGCTGAAGAAACTTTATGGCAGATCATAAATTTTTAGTACTAGAGGTTAAGTGAATAAGTGAGTATGAGTATATTTCAGAATGTATTTCAGTAGATATCAACCTTCTTAATTTCAGAGGATGGATATAAAATGTATGATAGCCACTAATGACCAAGAAGCCAGAGGCATCTTGAACTGTATTCAGACAAATCCATTGACCCTGAAACTACAAGGTGGAAGAAAGTTACAAGAGCATCTTGGCACGATGTTCACAATCATTTTGCCACGATGTATGTAGGAAAGTGATTTTTTTTTTTTTTTTTGTCACGTTACTAAATCTGTGTCTGTGTGTTTCTGGGTGTATGTACCACAACAGCAATTAAGTCAGAGTTTTCTCAACATAAAAAAAAAAAAACTTTTGGATGAGCGCTGTCATTCAGGCTTCTGACACATTTATTTTCCTTCCTCTTTCTTATTCCTAATCTGTGCCTTGCACGTCATATATCTCGCCAGACAGAAACGGTTTCATTATACGGTGTAAAATAAAATACATCAAGATTTTTGGCACACAGGGGCGCTTTCCCGTTGGAGGAGACATACAATTTTGTATTTGTCTTAGTCACTTTGAACTGCTATAACAAAATACCACAGGCTGCGTGGTTTATAAACAGCAGAAATTTATGTCTCACACTTCTGGAGGCTGGGAAGTCTACGATCAAGGCGCTGGCAGGTTCAGTGTCTGGTGAGAGCCAACGTGCTGGGCTCAGAGATGACATCTTTTCTCTTCCTCACGTGGTGGGAAGGGGCAAGGGATCTTTCTGGGGTCTCTTATCAGAGCGCTCATCTCATTCATGAGAGTTCCACCCTCATGACCTAATCACCTCCCAAAGGACCCACCTCCTAATACCATTATCTTGGGGGTTAGTGTTTCAACACACAAATTTGGGGGGAACTGTTCATAGCAGTAGTCAACAGAATTAATAGAAAACACAGTGTGTGTCTGTTTAGACTTTACGTTTGAACATGTGGAAGAGTAGGTTTTTTTCTTAAGCAAAATGATTGCTACGAGGCAATGGTTAGGTCTTCCATGCATATGTAGTGATCGCATATGCATTCTCCTTTATTTTGTTTTTTAATTTTTTTTTAACCTTTATTTATTTTTGAGACAGAGAGAGACAGAGCATGAGTGGGGGAAGGCCAGAGAGAGAGGGAGACACAGAATCCGAAACAGGCTCCAGGCTCTGAGCGGTCAGCACAGAGCCCGACTTGGGGCTCGAACTCAAGGACCGCGAGATCATGACCTGAGCCGAAGTCGGCCGCTTAACCGACTGAGCCACCCAGGCACCCCTGCATTCTCCATTAAATAACAGTAATTAAGAATGTACATTTTTGTTGCATAAATGCACTACAGGACTAAATGTATTTTCAAAACAATTTGTTTCAGGGCGCTGGGTGGCTCAGTCGGTTAGGCGTCCAACTTCAGCTCAGGTGACGGTCTCGCAGTTCGCGAGCTCGAGTCCCGCGTCGGGCTCTGCGCTGACAGCTCAGAGCCCGGAGTCTGCTTCGGATTCTGTGTCTCCCTCTCTCCCTGCCCCTCCCCAGCTTGCGCTTGCTTGCGGTCTGTCTCTCTCACTCTCAAAAATAAACACTAAACCAATTTATTTCGTGTATTGCTTCCATATTCCCAGTCTGGGTTATTATATTATCAATTTATCTTAGTAATTTCTTTTCTTATTGTTTGTGTATGTATGTTCCAGTGATCTGTGTCTCTTGAGTTCGTTTCCGCCTCAGTGTAAAATTTCAAAGACCCATGACTGCTGTACTTCATCCACTGTTACCTTTTCTCTTGTTCAGTTGGCTTCAGACCAGGTCCTTACACTTTGGGGTGGTCACAATGACAGGTAAGAGGAGAGAGCTGTTAATACACAGATGGCGAAATCCCATTTCACCTCCAGCCCCAGTTATGACAAAGAAGGTCTGATCATTTGCATTTCTGACAAAGTTTTAGGTGCTGCAGCTGGGCAGAGGACCACATTACTGCTCCAACTCATTGATTTCCTTTCTTTTCCTAGAACACAGCAGGCTGGTTGCCAACTCAGGACCTTTGCACTTGCTGTTTCTTGTGCTTGCAAAGCTCTTTTTTCTGACACCCTTCAGTTACTTCCTTAAATGCTGTTTTCTTAAGAGAGCTGTCTTGGGTTTCAAATTGTAGCTCCCTCGTTACCCACAGGACTTACTGCTTTGTTTTTTCCATTCATCTTTTACCCATTTGACATGTTATCCACCTTATTTATACTTCTGCTGTTCTTTGGTTTTTTTCTTTCTCTGTCTCCTTACTAGAACGTAAGTGCCCAAAGTGTAGGGATTGTCTCTGCTTAGTTGATACGTTTCCTGTTGTATCCTCAGGACCAAACATCAAAAAATACTTGCTGAATGAATGAATGAATGAATGACCGATCAAGATTAACTAAAATTTTGTAACAGGATTCCAAAAGAATTACTGAAACCACCAAAAAATGGTGCGGTCGGTGATGGTTATAATTAATGCAATGCTGAAAGCTCACAACCTCCGAGAAGTCTGAAGAAGATCTTTGATTTTCAGG